>NC_041411.2:34909024-35509024 GCF_900747795.2 Erpetoichthys calabaricus | reverse complement strand
AATGTTGACAAGCAATAAGTAAAAGGTATCACTGAAAACCACCGAAAACAAAAAAACAGCAAAAAACAACAGTACGAGGAAAGTTCAAAGAAAGAAAATTTTTGTGTTTGGGGATCGTTGTGCACAACTGAGCTGCGACCACAGAACTAACTGCTCTATGGATGATTCATTCAAGCATTTCAAGGTTTTTTGGGCACTTCGTTGTAATGAAAGTATCGGCTGAATGTACTTCGTAGTAACGAGATATCAATAGACTTGTGTCATATGGGGAAACTGTCCGGACCATAAAAATACTTTGTTGTAATGAAAATTTCATTGTAAAGATATTCGTTGTAACGGAATTTTACCTGTACTTAAATTAGTCTGTGCCTGAAAACTGGACGCTCAGTTTTAGGAAGAGTTTTACTATTGTATAAGATAGAGTGTTGGTGACATAGATGGTGTACAGTTACAGATCCTATTTTTTGGTATTCCAATTTCTGTAGCTTGAATTTCTGAAAGTCTACTTATTTTATCACATTTTTTGGACATTTGGGTCTCTTCAATTAATTGTTGAGGCTGTTTCTTTGTATATTGTACACAGACATCATTTTACAATTTTGTTATGTAATTTCTACAAGGAACTGTGTCACCGTTAAATTACCATTCTTCACTTTGGCAGGTTTTCTGGCTGTCCTGTTATTTCTGTCGCAGCAAAGCCTGGAGGTTCTGAGCCTGCAGAGACTGACGTAGCCCAGGGAATTTCTGAATTGATTGAGGTAAGAGTGACGTGACCTTTGTCCATGATAGATACACTTCTGGCTTTACTTCTTCTCTAACTCTCAGAACTCTTAAGATAAAGAAAATGAAAAATGATTTCTGTTAAAAGTCCCCTTCATACTAGTACCACATTGCAGGTTGCAATATAGGATTGTTCACCGTAAATTGTAATTCTGTATAGTGTGAAGTGTGTACCTTGCTTGGAAAATGATTAACCTAGGTTGAATGAGAATGATCTTTTAACATGTAAAAGCTATATACAGTATATGTGGATTATTACTACACAGCCTCTTATCCAGTGAATCTGTCTGCAATTTTGGCATCTTATATAGTGACAAGTACTTTCAGAGCAAACAGAATGTTTATTTTAAAAGATTTTTTTACTTGTAAAGTGAGCCTTGAACAAATACACCTTGCTAATACACAGTTTATATCCTTGGCATGTTTGTGTGGCACTAAACATCTACCTGGATTACTGCTTTAGAAAAAACAGTACTAACTACATGTAACACATGTGGACACTGTAATGGTGTTCCTCCCCAACCAGAAAGGTGCCAAGGAGGGTAATATATAAAAAGTATTTTTTTATAAATTAACCAAAAGGGGTAGAAGAATAAAAGAATAAACACAAAATAATAAAGGAACACTATAGTAAAACTCGGTTCACTCTGCAGGTCAAACTACATGGGTTCAGCCATTGCCTAGCTCACTACTACAAAGCCCCTTTTCTACCTTTAGTCTCTCTCAGTCTCACTTCCTCCGTCCCTGCCCCTTGTCTATTTTCTTTTAACCACTTGAGGATTTGCCTCATCTTAGTTCCTGACTCCACTTTTAATTAGCCCTTGGCTTGGAAGAAACTTTAAAACTTATCTCCGGGGGCAGGGTAGGACCTCCTTATGCAGTAGAGAAATCAGTCGAGAAGTTGCTCCAGCATCTCTTGATATTTCTGCCAATTATGTGTTATTTGACCTTTACAGAGTAGCTTATCCATGACAGCTCCATAGCTGTCTGGCTTAGGGCCAGGATATAGTTAATGCTACGTGATGCACGTGCTGGCCGACGACGCTGCAATGCATGCAGTGTACTGTCTATACTTGTGTATGTACTTTATGTAAATCTGGAGGATTCCAGCAGGTGGCAGTGCGGGACATCATCACAATGAGAAAACGTCTGGTTTTGCTGTATTGTAAGTTGAGGGAAGAAAGATGTTGAAGATAAAAATTTACATTTTGATGCTGTTGCAAAGGTGCAAAAAAAGAATACGAACAGTGACGCACAAGGTGGTACGTGAGACTTTTAAATGTATCATGTTCTTACGATGGGGAATATGTGACGCTTGTATTTCCTACATGAGAAATTGTTGAAGAAAAGCACCTCAAAGACTTTAATATGTCAGCATTTAAGTTTGGTGATTTGTTTCACCACATCGAACCATTCATTGAACATCAAAGCACCCACATTGATCCTGTTGGAGCTGCAATGCCGCTTGTCATCACACTGCATTATCTTTTAACAGCTGAATCCCCACTACTTTTCTTGGACATTTTCCACTTTGCACGAATGTATCTGTCTTGAATTTGCTTCCATTTTGTCTTGCATGTTTCCACATCGACTTTCAAAGAGCTGGTGATTTGATGGCAACTGTTGTGACAGGTGTGTATGTCACTATGGAGATGTTGAAAGTAAAACAACAATGCTGTCGTCACATACCAAAACTTGAACACACATGCCACCCAAATTTTTGCTGGTTCTCCAACTTTTGCATGTGTTGTGTTAATTTCTGTTGACGTGCTAAGAGGACACGTTAAAAAGAGTGCAGGGAACACGTGGCAGCCATAATGCATGTGCGTAACACTAAGCTGTATCCTGGAGATGCAGACAGCCATTTCCTCTTCTTTACCAGGAGCACAAAGAACAGCAGTCCCTAGATGCGGTATGACAGTATACATTGTCACTGCCGGCTCATGCTTTTTTGCCTTATCACTTGCTTTGTTGAGTCCTGTCCTGTGATGCTTCTGCCTGGCTACAGTCTTCTTCCCCTTTCAGAAGATAAACAGCAAGTAAGTAATGTTGTTTAATAGTGCCTAACAAGGGGGCTCCGCCCCCTGCTCGCTTCGCTCGCCTACCCCCGGGGTTGGGTAACCCGAAATACATTGATGAATGTATGAGATATTTTGAATTGTAAAGGTGTAGATGATGAACAAAGGAAGTAAAGAATCCATAGCATGGCACATTAGAAGGATCTGTTGGAATACTTCTTTATACACAACATTTGTAGTAAAATCGTTGATAGAGTGCGTCATCTGGATCTAACACGTAGATCTGTGCATATTTGCGTTCGTGATTTGGCTCAGGGTGCACTGTTCCAATCCGATGTAATATTTGTCCACATACGCGAAAGCAGTATGGGCCATTGCCAGCTGGTGGCCTGATATTTACCCCGGTAGGTGCAAAAGCAAATGAACTATTGTAGGATCTAATGCAGTCCATAATGTTTTTACTTTCGGGTACATTGTTAGTTAGAAACATCCGTAGATATTCAGGATATTCATCTAAAGGAGGTAGTCTAACCTGACCCCTTTGACAACAACGTGTAAACTCATTAGTTGTATTGCCAGTTGTTTCTTCAGGGAAGTTAAGTGAATGACAATGACAGCAAATGATATTCATTAATCCTAATGAATGTTCATTAATAGTGGACACACTTAAAACCAAAAAGCCCTCAACCTGGGTGGGACGCTACAATACTTTCGAATTTTACTGCTTTCATATTGTGTACCTTTGTCTGCATGTGTATCGCGCCATCGTTCATTTGAGCCTTTCGAATTCCACTGCTTTCATAATCTCTTATCTGCCTTTTTTTCTCTCCAATGCCTTTGGGTCTCTATTTTCCGTATTGTCCTTATACGCGTTCTATGCGCTGAGAGCACATGATTTGTGTGTTGGAATTGTTTCAATTTCATTATTTTCACTTTTACTTTAAAGCTTCATTAAAAACAATTCTTTTTGGAGACACATTGTGACAATGCAACGTATAACTGCCTTTGAGTGAATATTGTTTCTGTTTCTGTAATAAATAATCCGAGTTTTTCTGTTTGTCCATGTGACTTATTGATTGTCATAGCAAAAGCTATTCTCACGGTAAACTGTAAACATTTTACTACGGATGGCATATCACGATCTCCTTTGGTGTGTAATGTTACTCGCGGAATATATACATCACCTTTCTTTTTGCCTGTTAAAATTTGCATCGCTTCTCCGAGATCATCAATATACACCCGACCGAATTGTGTACTCTTTGAAATTTAACTTGTCGTTCCTTTAACTGTTGTGGGACCACAGATTCTCATAGCATATGGTCCATTATTGTGTAAATCCACGTTTTGTCCATTGAATGATGCGAATGCGAAAAGACTTTGTTGTCTACTCTTTTTTTCAGACCTCAATTTGTCCTGGTATTTTTTCAATTACACCTGGTTCTGATGATTAATCACCTTTTGTTTGCGGTAATGCAATCGTTTCTATCTTTTCTTTGATACTGTAGTGACTGACATGACAAAGTGTCACAAAAGTTTTACCTGAACAATCGCTGGCTTAATAACCCCAAACACAACTTTCTAGCACCCTCTCCAACGCCCCACTATTACCGCATGAAATCAATACCCCGCTATCAGTCCTCCGTGCTGTACTCCGCCTTCCCTCAATCGGACCTAACAGTCACTTAAAACCAAAAAGCCCTCAACCTGGGTGGGACGCTACAATACTTTCGAATTTTACTGCTTTCATATTCTGTACCTTTGTCTGCATGTGTATCGCGCCATCGTTTGTTTGAGCCGTTCGAATTCCACTGCTTTCATAATCTCTTATCTGCCTTTTTTTCTCTCCAATGCCTTTGGGTTTCTATTCTCCGTATTGTCCTTATACGCTTTCTATGCGCTGAGAGCACATGATTTGTGTGTACCATGTGCTTTTAATTTACACGATTGATTTTTTTTTTGATCGGTGTGCTTTTATATATTCCGTACTATCTTTGTGGACCTTTGCGGACCCCGTAGTGTCTTAACCCGTGCCTGCTTTGCTTCCGCAGTTTCTGACGCTTGTTGTAGGCGCCTGCGTTCATTGATCTTATCCAGGTGGGCTCGTGTGTATATCGTTGAGCTGTATTCTGTTTGAATTTGGTGTAAAGCGTTCAGCGGTTTGTACAATCCCAAGCAGCACATTATTCCTAACTTCACTCCGCAGTAGTGCCACTCACAATATGGCGGTTGTTTTATTTGCTATTTCCGTTAGTTGAGCTGTACGCGCCTGCGCAGTACGTCTCATGGTCCCATCGCCATGTACGTGCGTCCATGCCATCCGGTTTACCATTCTCGGTTAGTAATATGGATAGTTGCCTAATAGTGATAATGGTTTATTTCCGTATCTGTATATCAGAGGTGATATTGAGAGACATTCCTTCTCCTGCTATCCCACATACCCAAACTGATCTGACACAGGTAGAACTGGTGGAGTTTACCCAGATGAATTTGATTTTGTTGCAGGATTCATATTACTAGGAGGAGTTTGCTTTGTCTTGTGTTTAAGCTGGTTAATACCACTGATACACTATTGTGCCAAGTTTCCCATATTTTTATAAGAGAGTTAGCCTGAGCAAGATTTGGCACTGAAATTTTCTTTTAGACTACCTTTATATTACTCAACTGGCTAATCAAGCAGTTTTTTAAAAAGGGGAATTGTTTGTTCAATAGTTGTGTAAGGTGCACCAGGTATAGCGAAGAAGAGTAAAATGGGAGGTGATTTCCTTGTGCCGAGGATAGGTACTACTTGCATGCTTGGTGCTAAAGGAGGCATTTTTTTCCAATTATTCACTCAATATAGATTTCTCAATGTGTGAAATAACTAATTTTAACAAAAAAAAAATATAGAATTTATTTATCTCTTTCTAATAGTCCTGTACTGTTCATTATTTGCCTGTTTTTGTTTTTTGCTTTGTGACTAAAGATATGTTTCTGTTAAAAATCACATACTTGTCTTCTTTGTTTGTCTTGTCTCTTCAGCTTCTTAAAACTCAGGCATATCTTCCACAGAGAAAGTCCACAGGATCCTTTTTGATGTCTGTGGACCATTGCTTCCTGATCCGGGGACAAGGCACAGTAATGACAGGGACAGTGCTTCAAGGGTCAGTGTCTCTAAATGATAATATCGAGATCCCAGCACTTAAGGTAAGTTCCAGAATGATGGATCAGCTTGCAATTTTGCCATTACTGTATGAGAGGAATTGGTAATCATTAAAAAAAGATACACTCTATAGAAAAAAAAAGAAAAAAAAAAAAAAGTTTCACTCATATGCATTTTACTTTACATGAAACTGGTCTGTGTAACATATGGCATTTTAATGAGAAAGTATTCCAAAACCATAATCACTACAACTTTATGAACCTATTGCATACTCCAGTTTAATCAAAAGTCCATTTCCTACTTGAAATATAACACAATTATTCACCAATTTAACTATTTTGAAACAAAGTCTCTGTGATAATACACACAGTGCTGGTGTAAAAATAAGTGAACCTTTAGTTCTGTGACTTACTAAAGGTAAGACATGATCAGATGGGTAAATAACAAATTCTTAACAAATTAACACTAGAATTACCAGAGCCTACGCAAAAACTAAATCCGGCCCACCTTAAATCCTTTCTCACCTCTCCGTCAGCGTCTTTTGTCCTGTAAATGTGTTGATAAGCAGCAAGCAGCCTGGTATCCCATCCCTCTGCCCACCGCCGCAGTTCAGTTCGCAAAGAAGTTTCTCAGTGCTCAGTGTTTATCTTCGAATGAAGTGCTGAAGCTTTACAGGGTAAAAAAGTACATCGTTATTTGGAATACATACTTTTCATGTGTGTTCCGTGTCAACAGCAATCTATATAAAAACGTTGTTAACACAGAAACGTTTTTCATGTTTTAGTAATAATTGACAAAATGTAGATATGAAATGTATAATGTGTGAAGCATGAAATACAAATATGAAATAAACACTCACAAAAGGTACAAGTATAACAAAACAAGTGCACTTTTATTCAATAATTTAACCGAAGAAAAAAGAAAGCAGGTTACGATAGGCGGTTGACACAACAACTTGCGTGGTGCAATGCTAAGAACTGCTGCCTTCCAATCAAGAGATCGCGGTTTCGATATCAGCTGCTTCCCAAATTTACCATTTTGAGTAGTGAGCTGCTCTTATTGTTAATATCATACAATAAAAACATACATTTGATTTGCGTCTGTAAATTTATAGTACTTGTCAAAGTTAGCAGTTTTTTTTTTTTCAGTGTTATTCCTTCACTCACATTCAAGCTCCCACACACACATCCCCCCACCTCCACCTCCCCCGATATGACGCTGTTTTCAGATAAAGACGTGGTATAAGAAACACTTGTTTTGTTATACCCCCTCTTTATTTGAAAACCGTGTCAGATCTTGTGCACGAATGAGATTGGAACTGGGAAAACTGTGGACGTGGATGTGAGTGGTGTGCGTGACTGAGAATGACTGTGGATGTGAATTTTTTTTTATTCAGTTTCATTTTTTAGTGTTCCTGCTCACGCTGAATTAGTCTGCACCTTCTGATCCATGATGTCAAAGCCAAACTGGCAAAAAAAGAGAGACTTAGGTATATATGATATTTGGAATAATTCATTTTATGACCTGTATTGTACATTTTGGAAAATGTTGTTGCACTAATGCAACATTATATTAATTTGCATACCTTCATGCGGTTCTAGTCAGTGGTGTGAATTCTGAAGTCCAAATATCAAATAAACACTTTCACAAAAGGTACAAGTATAACAAAACAAGTGCACTTTTATTCAAGAATATGACCAAAGAAAAAAGAAAACAGGTTACGGTAGGCAGTTGATACGACAGCTTGCGTGGTGCAATACTGAGAACTGCTGACTCCCAATCAAGAGCTTCTTCTGGGTTCGATGCCGGCATCTTTTCAAGTTTACTGTTTTGAGTAGAGAGCTGCACTTATTGTTAATATTATACAGTAAAAACATACCCCTCCTTTAACCGTCGCCTTATCGTGGTGGAGGGGTTTGCGTGTCCCAATGATCCTAGGAGCTCTGTTGTCCGGGGCTTTATGCCCCTGGTAGGGCCACACAGGGCAAACTGGTCCTAGGTGAGGGATGAGACAAAGAGCAGTTAAACAAACCTCCTATGAAGAAAAAACATTTTGGACGGCGTTTTCCCTTGCCCGGACGCGGGTCACCGGGGCCCCACTCTGGAGCCAGGCCTGGAGGTGGGGCTCGATGGCGAGCGCCTGGTGGCCGGGCCTGCACCCATGGGGCTCGGCCGGGCACAGCCCGAAGAGGCAACGTGGGTCCCCCTTCCCATGGGCTCACCACCTATGGGAGGGGCCAAGGAGGTCGGGTGCAGTGTGAGTTGGGTGGTGGCCGAAGGCGGGAACCTTGGCGGTCTGATCCTCGGCTACAGAAACTGGCTCTTGGGACGTGGAATGTCACCTCTCTGAAGGGGAAGGAGCCTGAGCTAGTGCGCGAAGTTGAGAGGTTCCGGCTAGATATAGTCGGGCTCACCTCGACGCACAGCTTGGACTCTGGAACCAATCTCCTTGAGAGGGGCTGGACTCTCTACCACTCTGGAGTTGCCCCCGGTGAGAGGCGCCGAGCAGGTGTGGGTATACTTAATGCCCCCCAACTTGGAGCCTGTACATTGGGGTTTACCCCGGTGGACGAGAGGGTAGCCTCCCTTCGCCTTCAGGTGGGGGGACGGGTCCTAACTGTTGTTTGTGCGTATGCACCGAACAGCAGTTCGGAGTACCCACCCTTTTTGGAGTCCCTGGAGGGGGTGCTAGAGGGCATACCTTCTGGGGACTCCCTCGTTCTGCTGGGAGACTTCAATGCTCACGTGGGCAATGACAGTGAGACCTGGAAGGGCGTGATTGGGAGGAATGGCCCCCCTGATCTGAACCCGAGCGGTGTTTTGTTATTGGACTTCTGTGCTCGTCACGGATTGTCCATAATGAACACCATGTTCAAGCATAGGGGTGTTCATATGTGCACTTGGCACCAGGACACCCTAGGCCTCAGTTCGATGATCGACTTTGTGGTCGTGTCGTCGGACTTGCGGCCACATGTCTTGGACACTCAGGTGAAGAGAGGGGCGGAGCTGTCAACTGATCACCACCTGGTGGTGAGTTGGCTTCGATGGTGGGGGAGGATGCCGGTCAGGCGTGGTAGACCCAAACGTGTTGTGAGGGTCTGCTGGGAACGTCTGGCAGAGCCCCCTGTCAGAAGTAGCTTCAACTCCCACCTCCGGCAGAACTTCGACCACATCCCGAGGGAGGTGGGGGACATTGAGTCCGAATGGGCCATGTTCCGTGCCTCTATTGTTGAGGCAGCTGACCGGAGCTGTGGCCGTAAGGTGGTCGGTGCCTGTCGTGGCGGCAATCCCCGAACCCGCTGGTGGACACCGGCGGTGAAGGATGCCGTCAAGCTGAAGAAGGAGTCCTACGGGACCCTTTTGTCCTGTGGGACCCCGGAGGCAGCTGATAGGTACCGGCAGGCCAAGCGGAATGCGGCTTTGGTGGTTGCTGAGGCAAAAACTCGGGCGTGGGAGGAGTTTGGGGAGGCCATGGAGAATGACTTTCGGACGGCTTCGAGGAGATTCTGGTCCACCATCCGGCGTCTCAGGAAGGGGAAGCAGTGCAGTGTCAACACTGTATATGGTGGGGATGGTGCACTGCTGACCTCGACTCGGGACGTTGTGGGTCGGTGGGGGGAATACTTCGAAGACCTCCTCAATCCCATTAACATGCCTTCCAATGAGGAAGCAGAGCCTGGGGACTCAGAGGTGGGCTCCCCCATCTCTGGGACTGAGGTCACCGAGGTGGTCAAAAAACTCCTTGGTGGCAGGGCCCCGGGGGTGGATGAGATACGCCCGGAGTTCCTCAAGGCTCTGGATGTTGTAGGACTGTCTTGGCTGACACGCCTCTGCAACATCGCATGGACATCAGGGACAGTGCCTCTGGATTGGCAGACCAGGGTGGTGGTCCCCCTCTTTAAGAAGGGGGATCGGAGGGTGTGTTCCAACTACAGAGGGATCACACTCCTCAGCCTCCCTGGAAAAGTCTATTCAGGGGTCCTGGAGAGGAGGGTCCGTCGGATAGTCGAGCCTCGGATTCAGGAGGAACAGTGTGGTTTTCGTCCTGGTCGCGGAACAGTGGACCAGCTCTATACCCTTAGCAGGGTCCTGGAGGGTGCATGGGAGTTTGCCCAACCAGTCTACATGTGTTTTGTGGACTTAGAAAAGGCATTCGACCGTGTCCCTTGGGGAATCCTGTGGGGGGTACTCCGAGAGTATGGGGTACCGGCCCCCCTGATAAGGGCTGTTCAGTCCCTGTACGATCAGTGCCAGAGCTTGGTCCGCATTGCCGGCAGTAAGTCGAACCCGTTTCCAGTGAGAGTTGGACTCCGCCAGGGCTGCCCTTTGTCACCGATTCTGTTCATAACTTTTATGGACAGAATTTCTAGGCGCAGCCAGGGTGTTGAGGGGGTCCGGTTTGGTGGGCTCAGGATTGGGTCACTGCTTTTTGCAGATGATGTTGTCCTGTTTGCTTCATCAGGCCGTGATCTTCAGCTCTCTCTGGATCGGTTCGCAGCCGAGTGTGAAGCGGCTGGGATGAGAATCAGCACCTCCAAATCCGAGACCATGGTCCTCAACCGGAAAAGGGTGGAGTGCCCTCTCAGGGTTGGTAGCGAGATCCTGCCCCAAGTGGAGGAGTTCAAGTATCTCGGGGTCTTGTTCACGAGTGAGGGAAGAATGGAGCGTGAGATCGACAGGCGGATCGGTGCGGCATCCGCAGTAATGCGGGCGTTGCATCGGTCTGTCGTGGTGAAAAAGGAGCTGAGCCGCAAGGCAAAGCTCTCAATTTACCAGTCGATCTATGTTCCTACCCTCACCTATGGTCATGAGCTATGGGTAGTGACCGAAAGAACGAGATCGCGAATACAAGCGGCTGAAATGAGTTTCCTCCGCAGGGTGTCTGGGCTTTCCCTTAAAGATAGGGTGAGAAGCTCAGTCATCCGGGAGGGGCTCAGAGTAGAGCCGCTGCTCCTCCGCATCGAGAGGAGTCAGATGAGGTGGCTCGGGCATCTGATCAGGATGCCTCCTGGACGCCTCCCTGGTGAGGTGTTCCAGGCACGTCCAACCGGGAGGAGGCCACGGGAAAGACCCAGGACATGCTGGAGGGACTATGTCTCTCGACTGGCCTGGGAACGCCTTGGGATTCTCCCGGAAGAGCTAGAAGAAGTGGCCGGGGAGAGGGAAGTCTGGGCATCTCTGCTCAAGCTGCTGCCCCCGCGACCCGACCTCGGATAAGCGGGAGACAATGGATGGATGGATGGAATAAAAACATACATTTGATTTGTGTCTGTAACAGCCGCTGTAAATTTATAGTACTTGTCAAAGTTAGCGTTTTTTTTTCAGTTTTAATCTCTCACTCACGTTCACGCTCCCACAACACCTCCCTGTCCAAACCCCCGATCTGACGCTGTTTTCAGATAAAGACGTGTACTTGACTGGGAATAATTGTGACGATTTTATATAGCATGGAACCAACCTCTCTGTAATATTCTGTCCTCTGCATCTTCTGGAGCTTGTTTGTTATACCACATCTTTATCAGCTGTAAATTTATGGTATTTCTAAAAGTTAGCTTTTTTTCAGTGTTATTCTCTCAGTCACGTTCACGCTGTCCCTCGACCCACTTCTGATCTTACTCTAACTAACAGCGCCAGTATAAATTCACACCCGATCTGACGCTGTTCATTTTCAAATAAGATTGCATTAGTGCGACGATGCTTTCTGATTGGTACTATTCAGGTCATAAAATTATTTCTTCAAAGTGTCACATATATTTGTCTTTCTTTTTTTTCCGGTGCTGCGTTGACATTGTGCACCAGAAGGTGTGAGCTTATTCAGTGCAAGCAGGAACACGCAGGTGGCTGGTTTCTTGTGCTACAACACGCTTGACTTGGCGGCGATCATCGCACATGTACTGTACAAGGCATGCACGGAGGCCACTGAGAACAGAAGAGTGTTCATGGCTCACCTTGCAGAGGAGCTTCGTAGTCGCTTCTTACAAGAAAAGGCAATGGATAAAGCAAAAGAGGATGCAACATCGACAAGCTTCTGTTCCAAGCTTCCCCAGCCCCTTTAGTGTAATAGTAACACAGCACAGAGAGAAGTGTGTACATTGCAACAGGTACACATGTTGTAAACATAGAAAGGACGGTCCTTGGGTGTGTGGGAACTATTAACATTTGAATCTGATGATTCCATATAGTGAGGAACTGACCTCTCTGTACTATTCTTTCCTCTGCATATCCTGGAGTACTAAAGAAACACCCCATGCACCCAAAAGTGGACACTGGCAAGATCGGGGGGAAAAAAAAACACGGTCACTGATTACAAGCGCAAGAAGGTGTGCGAATCAATATGAATAATGTTGTATCAGTGCCACAATGTTTTCTGAAATGTACTATACAGGTCATAAAATGAGTTCTTCCAAATATCATATATACCTATGTTTCTGTTTTTTTTGTCAGTCCGGCTTTGACATCATGGACCATAAGGTGCATGCTAATTCAGCGTGAGCAGGAACACTCAATAAAACTGAATAAACAAAATTTCAAGTGACAGTGAGAGACGAAGCAGGCAGATTCACCAGCGTTTGTGTGTCAGCTTTTATCCCTCCAGATCAGAGAATTTCCAGTTCCATTGTCTCAAAACACCACTCACATCTACAGTTATTCCCAGTTTTAGGTAAAAAGTAACCACGTCAGATCTGGGGGTGGGTGGGTGTGGGGGGAGGGATGTTATATCATGATCGTGACTGAGAGAATAAAAGTGGAAAAAAAAAAGCTAACTTTTACAAGTACTATAAATTTACACCGGCTGTTATAGACACACATCAAATGTACTGTATGTTTTTATTGTGTAATATTAACAATAAGAGCAGCTCACTACTCAAAACGGCAAATGTGCCGGGGAGCTGGTTTCGAACTCACGACCTCCGGATTATAAGTCGGCAGTTTCAACCACTGCACCACGGAAGCTGTCGTATTGTACTTGCACCTTTTGTGAAAATGTTTATTTGATATTTGGCCATCAGCCTACACACATTATACAGTTCATGTCTACATTTGGTCATTTATTACTAAAACATGAAAAACGTTTCTGTTTTAATGATGTGTTTACATAGATTGTTGTAGACACAAAACACACATCAAATTATTTCCCCTTACAATTCTGGGTAGCTCACTCCCAGATAATCAATCAAGGCAGGAAGTGGGAGAACTTCTTGCCCGTTCTGAAGCAGTGGGGGGGATGGTATAGCAGGCTGCTTGCTGCTTGGGCTTATCGACACATTTAGAAGACAAAAGACGCTGACGGAGAGGTGCAAAGGGATTTAAGGTGGGCCGGATTTATGAGTTTTTTCGTTGGCTCTGGTAATTCAAGTGTTAACGAAGTTATGCATACACATAAAGATTAATTTAAATACACAATAAGACAAAGCTATTGCAAGCTGATTAGTATGTATCCTACCATTAATATCCATTAATATGGTGAGTGAGAAGTGGCCAGTTGAAAATGGAAGAATGGAAAACAAAAACTCAAGTCAGCAAAATCCATGGAGAAAATAAACATCTGGAAGGTACGCAGTCAGTTATAATGCAAAGTTAATAGACAACTCAGATATAGTTACTGTTTTGGAGACCTAGGCCAACTGGCTGCTGCCTCACCCATGCTGGTCATTCTACAGTATAAGTTTGTGCTTGACAGTCTAATATGGTGACAGGATCTTTTCATCCTTGAATTCCAATACTCTCAGTATCTCTGGTTTCTTTTCTGTGGACTGGAAAACAGCTGAGATGTAGCACCAAGTGCCACAGGATTTTGAAATCAGCCCTCTAGTAGTTGAGTGTTGTACCATGTTAGCCATTATGGATGTAATGAGAAGTCAAGCAAAATGACACCTTTTATTGGCTAACTAAAAAGATTACAATATGCAGGTTTTCCAGGCAACTCAGGCCCCTTCTTCAGGCAAGTCTTGTTACCAAATCAGCCTAGGTAATGATTTAATAACAGAGGTTATGTGGTTGTACTTTTGTGTTCTTGTAGTGATTTTACTGCACTGTTTTTTGAACATTCAAGTAAGTTCACTAAAGAAGAACAGATTTTGTGTCCTGGAATGGCCAAGCCGAACTCCTGACCTGAACCCTATTGAAATGTTGTTGTGGCAGGTATTGAAAGTGGCTATTTATACCAGACACCCTTCAAATCTCATATGGCTGATAATTGTTTTAAGGATACAACTGTGTGAAATTATTGTGGCTAAAAGATGTTCCACAGGTTTTTGACCGAAAAGAGTTCATTTATTTTGCACTACTAAACATTTTCTGTTTTGTTAAGTATCACATAACAATCAATGAGTTCAAATTCCTGTTATATACATGTGAAAAAAAATATGTAGGATATTTATTCTTTAAGTTCATTAAGTAATACCTAAAATAATGAGCACCTTAAAGGGTTCACAGTCTTCCAAAGAACAGAATTATAAGTGAGACTCTTTAGTATCGGATAATATGTAAAGTGCATTGTAGTGTGAAATCAGACATTTTCAGAGACATGACAGGCTAGAGAAATACATTGATGTCATTTACACTAGGTGATAGAATCTCTCTGTGGATGGGTATTGTCCAGCTTGAAAAAATGTCAATCTTCCCTAAGAAGCAGCAGAGATGATCTTCTGTTCTATATGACAGCAACTACATTTATGATGCTCATTCTTGCAGTGTTTGATTTGAATCCTATCCGATTTACTTATCAAGCTGATTTCTGCATTATTAAGGCATTTTTAATTTGCAATAGTGGCAGCTTAAACATTTTTAGGTCACCCGTGATCTGACTGTCTAGTGCAGCATATTTATTCACCCCTTCAAGTCTATATATAACAGATGCCCCTTTGGTAGCCATGACAGCCTCGAGCCTATGTGGACAGGTCTCTTTCAGCTTTACACACCTGGATGCTCGGACACTCCAGGATGTTAACATTGTTGTTTTTTTGGCCATTCCTGTATAGCTTTGGCTTTATGTTTGAGGTTACTGTCTTGCTGGAAAACAAATCTTCTCTCAAGGCACAGGATTTTTGTTATACAACAATAAAATGTGAAAACATCTAAAGTGGATAAAGGATCTTTTTAGTTTCAGAAGTAGTACAGTATACGTAGCTTTATCTGTAAGGATTTGTTTTTCCCTCTACTAGCTCTCACTTCCACATCCAGTGTTTATTGGATGCTAGAAGGTACATCTACTACTCAGGAATTACTTGTGTATTTGGCTAGGCTCTCCCAAAATCTTCAAAAAAACATTACCTGATATTGCAAAGGTCAAAATAAGTACTGAAAAATATGAAGTCTACATTTATATGTAATGCAAGGTTTACTGACAGATTCACTCACTCACTCATTTACTCATCAGCAAAAACACTATTTCCAAGTTAGTTAAAAAGCTGAGATTTGGCAGAATTGTACATCTGGGCCTTTAGGCACAAACTGAGAAAGGACATTTCGATATATTGACATTTAGGTGTAACCCTTAACCCCCCGCCCCTCCCCAAAATAGATTGACATTTACTTATTTGGCTGACGCCTTTATGCCAGGCGACTAACAACATTCATGATGCAATTGGCTACATTTCTTTTTTTTGTTTTTTTCCAATTGGAGCACAGGCAGGTCAAGTGACTTGCTCATGGTCACACAGTATAGAAAAGCTAAATATCCCAAAATCTCAAAAACACTTTGACAGATTTGACTGAAATTTGGTGATGTTGTAGAAAAAAGAAAATGAGCCAGCACCTTTTTTTTATTTCTCAGTATGTGTTGATAATAAAGCTGTAGCAAATGGGCTAGCATACTTTTGTTTGCTGAGTGCTGAGAAGTGATCGCATGCAGACGAGTGAGACTACCACTTTCTGCAAATGAAGGACAAACTGGAAGTTCCTTGAAGCTCGAAGAAGATGCATTTAGCAAGTTGCGTACACGCAGTACTCCCTGTTTTGTCGGCTTTTTACTCCTTGTGACACAGCATGAAATATATACAAATTCATTAGGGGGGGGGGATCTGATTATAATCGTTCCCCTTAGAATGTCAGTTGTGCTTATATGCATATACTTTGAACAATTGTGATGGGGGCCCTTGATGGTGATATGCATGCAATATTAAGAAGAAGGTTACATTGCAATGTGCTGCTGAGCTTGGGTTCGCAAAGCAGAAACATTGAACTGCCAGTAGAGTGTACAACACAAATGGCATTCCTTGGTCAATCTTAGAAAAACTTCCAGGGTGAAGCTGGGTACTGTCAAGAAATAATTATTTTTTTAACAAAACCACGTGTGCCACGATTATTGTTACCCCTAGCAATTCTTATGAACAAAGTTTAACTAAACAATTTTTTCCATTTATATCTGACTTTTTTAAGTCGATCAGAGCATGTAAAAACTTTCAAGAAATGATCAATGACTTCCTCTTTCATTTAGCATAAATATGAGGTGCTGCAGAGGCAGAATTCCCTTATTCATTCATCAGCATGGGAAAGATTAGTGAACACAGAATTTAAATGAGAGAAACGTGCATTGACCTTTGTAAGTCAGGGAATGGCTATAAAAAAACTGCTAACTGCCTGAAAATGACCATATCTTCAGCTAGGACAAGAGTTTAGATCAAGTGGAACTGTTACCATCTTGCCTGGAAGATGGCCAAGTTTATTGTGCCTCCTTACACAGTGAGCAGGATGATAAAACAATTAAAAAATATCTCCAAGGATCACTGTTGGAGAAATACAGTTGCATCTCAGGGTCACCAAGTCTCCTAAACTGCCATCAGACACCACCCCCATGCCAATAGATGATTTGGAAAGCATGCCAGAAAAAACTCTTTCCTGTCATTTAACCACAAACATAACTGCCAAGAGTTTGGTAAACGTTACTGAAACCTTGATTAAAACTGTGTTTTATGGTCAGATGAAATGAAAATTAGGCTTTTTGGCAATAAACACTAAGGGTGGGTATGGTGTTTAAAGATGGGTGGCTATATGGAAAAGAACCTGATACCTACTCTCCTGTATGGTGGACATTGTGTGTTGTTGTGGGGCTGTTTTTCTTCCATAGGCCCTGGAAACCTTGTTAGAGTACATAGTATCATGGATTCCATATAGGGAGCTTTTAAAATTAAATTTGTCTGCTTCAGCCAAAATACTAAAAATTGGTCGATGTTGGATCTTCCAGTAGAATAATTATTCAAAGCGTATGTCCACATCAACACAAAAATATTTGAAGGAACATAAAATCAAGCTTCTGCCATTGGTGCTTCAGTACCTGGACTCAAACCCCATTGAAACTCTCTAGGGTTAGCTGAAGATTAGAGTCCACAAGTGAGGACCTAGAAACATTCAATGATCTGGAGTGTTTCTGTAAAGAGGAATTGTCTCATATTCCCTGCTGTCTTTTCTCTAACCTTAGAAGATGTCATACTAGAAAGCTTGGTGCTGTTTTATTTCCAAAGGGAGAGTGTACAGAGTATTAAATGCAGGGATGCAAATAATTGTGGCATGTGTGGTTTTGTTAAAAAAAGCATCGCACTCTTAGAACCATCCAGTAGTATTCCCCTATTCAAGGATTAGGGAATGATTGACATGTTTTGTTTTGAACATCTTCCTTACCTGAGCTGGGGGTTCTAAATTTTTGGAAAATTCTTCAGAGCAAGCAGGTGGAAAAGAAATGTGACACAACAGTGCATTAGTGTGTTTGTGGCCTGCATGAAGACAAACGTGATATTAATTGTTGAAAGCAGACAGCAAGTGAGTTCAAAATTTTAAGTCAGTATTACTGGAAAAGCAACGAATTATAAGATAGAGAATGTCAAAAGATGATTATTTTAGCAAAACATGTACATAGTTTAGATGGATTAGAGTTGAGAATGCAAACTTGTTACTGTTTGTTATACAGAAGTATTCACATTTCAGGTTCAAGTGAGTGTACATGATGGTGTATATGTACAGTGCATCCGGAAAGTATTCACAGCGCATCACTTTTTTCACATTTTGTTATGTTACAGCCTTATTCCAAAATGGATTAAATTCATTTTTTTCCTCAGAATTCTATACACAACACCCCATAATGACAACATGCAAAAAGTTTACTTGAGGTTTTTGCAAATTTATTAAACATAAAAAAAACTGAGAAATCACATATACATAAGTATTCACAGCCTTTGCTCAATACTTTGTCGATGCACCTTTAGCAGCAATTACAGCCTCAAATCTTTTTGAATATGATGCCACAAGCTTGGCACACCTATACTTGGCCAGTTTTGCCCATTCCTCTTTGCAGCACCTCTCAAGCTCCATCAGGTTGGGTGGGAAGCGTCGGTGCACAGCCATTTTAAGGTCTCTCCAGAGATGTTCAATCAGATTCAAGTCTGGGCTCTGGCTGAGCCACTCAAGGACATTCACAGAGTTGTCCTGAAGCCACTCCTTTGATATCTTGGCTGTGTGCTTAGGGTCGTTGTCCTGCTGAAAGATGAACCGTCGCCCCAGTCTGAGGTCAAGAGCGCTCTGGAGCAGGTTTTCACCTGGGATGTCTCTGTACATTGCTGCAGTCATCTTTCCCTTTATCCTTACTATTCTCCCAGTTCCTGCCACTGAAAAACATCACCACAGCATGATGCTGCCACCACCATGCTTCACTGTAGGGATGGTATTGGCCTGGTGATGAGCGGTGCCTGGTTTCTTCCAAATGTGACGCCTGGCATTCACACCAAAGAGTTCAATCTTTGTCTCATCAGACCAGAGAATTTTCTTTCTCATGGTCTGAGAGTCCTTCAGGTGCCTTTTGGCAAACTCCAGGCGGGCTGCCATGTGCCTTTTACTAAGGAGTGGTTTCCGTCTGGCCACTCTACCATACAGGCCTGATTGGTGGATTGCTGCAGAGATGGTTGTCCTTCTGGAAGGTTCTCCTCTCTCCACAGAGGACCTATGGAGCTCTGACAGAGTGACCATCAGGTTCTTGGTCACCTCCCTGACTAAGGCCCTTCTCCCCTGATCGCTTAGTTCAGATGGCCGGCCAGCTCTAGGAAGAGTCCTGGTGGTTTCGAACTTCTTCCACTTACGGATGATGGAGGCCACTGTGCTCATTGGGACCTTCAAAGCAGCAGAAATTTTTCAGTAACCTTCCCCAGATTTGTGCCTCGAGACAATCCTGTCTTGGAGGTCTACAGACAATTCCTTTGACTTCATGCTTGGTTTGTGCTCTGACATGAACTGTCAACTGTGGGACCTTATATAGACAGGTGTGTGCCTTTCCAAATCGTGCCCAATTAACTGAATTTACCACAGGTGGACTCCAATTAAGCTGCAGAAACATCTCAAGGATGATCAGGGGAAACAGGATGCACCTGAGCTCAATTTTGAGCTTCATGGCAAAGGCTGTGAATACTTACGTACATGTGCTTTCTCAATTTTTTTATTTTTAATAAATTTGCAAAAACCTCAAGTAAACTTTTTTCACGTTGTCATTATGGGGTGTTGTGTGTAGAATTCTGAGGAAAAAAATGAATTTAATCCATTTTGGAATAAGGCTGTAACATAACAAAATGTGGAAAAAGTGATGCGCTGTGAATACTTTACGGATGCACTGTAAATAGTTAATTTAATTATTTTTAGGTATATCTGACTTAAAATTGTATTTCACTGTATAATATATACATTTTTAAAGTATAAGCATCACATAGTGTGTACTTAACAGTGGGTGGGTTTGGGTTGGGCGGTTCTTAAATTGATGGATCATTTCAGGTGGCAGAATTAATTAACACTTACCTGTAAACCGCAGGTTGGATGCATTTTTGTTATTGCAAGTACAGTATAGGCTGGATTTGGTTCTTTAAATTGAGACCCATGCAAAACTCTACATTAAGACACTCTGGACCCCCTGTAGTATGCCTACCAGCCCAACAGGTCCACCTCAGATGCCATCGCGGCCGCACCACATTATTCCCTCTCCCATCTGGAGAATAAAAGACTCCTACAACAGGATGCTGTTTGTTGACTACAGCTCCTCCTTTAACATGGTTATCCCCTATAAACTCACCCATAAACTATCTGCACTTGGCCTGCACCCCACCCTCTGTGACTGGTTCCTAGACTTTCTGACTAGCAGGCCCCTGTCTGTCAGGATTGGTAATAGGATATCAGCCACCATTATCACATATGCAGGCACCCCACAGGGATGTGTCCTCAGCCCCACCCTCTACACCCTGTTCACCCATGACTGTGTCGCCTCCCACAAATATAACATCATCCTAAACTTTGCAGACAACTCTGCAGTGATAGGACGCATCACTGGAGGGGACGAGGTGGCCTACAGGAGGGAGGTGGCCAGTCTGGTGTCATGGTGTGAGGACAACAACCTCACCCTCAACACAGACAAGACGAAGGAGATGATAGTGGACATGAGGAAGGAGAGGAGACCTAACCGGCCACTGAGGTCTTGAAGTGGAGAGGGTGAGCAGAATTAAATACCTGGGCGTCTACATCAGTGAGGACCTCACTTGGACACTTAACACTATACACAGCTGGTCACGAGGGCCCAGCAGCGTCTGTACTTGCTGAGGAAGTTTGGTATGTTGACTAAGATCCTCGACAGCTTTTACAGCTGCATTGTTGAGAGCATCTTGACCAGCTGCATCACCGTGTGGTACGGCAACACTACTGCTATGGACCGCAAACACCTGCAGAGAGTGGTAAAGAGTGCTGAGAAGATCACCAGGACCCCACTGCCCTCTCTGCAGAGCATCTACAACTGCAGAGTTCAAAGGAGAACTGCCTCGATCCTCAGGTACCCCACCCACCCCCAACACGAACTGTTCACACTTCTACCCTCAGGCAGGAGGTATAGAAGTATGAAATGCAGGACTTCCAGGCTAAAGAACTCTTTCTTTCCCAAGGCCATTAGACTCCTAAATAACTGACTGGAGTTTATAACCATGGTTCACCTCATTCTGTCTACCTCACACAACTGTAACTGTATTTGACTTGTCCATCACACACCTACCTGCACATTACACTTTATACTTCTATTCTGTTTTTATACTTTATGCTGCCTCTGTTACTTATAAATAAGTAGCAAATAGATAATGTGTGTCTTTATATATTGGTTTTGTCATTTGGTGTGGACAGCAAAAAAAGATCTTCATTGTACAGGGAAAGTGTTTCCTTACTGTGCACGTGACAATAAACTTTGATCTTGAACTTAAGAGTATGAACATTAAAATGTAATCATTAGCATACCCAGTTTTAATGCAAGTTAGTCTGCTGCTTTCAGTTGTTCAATTTTGTCATATTGTATTCATATGGTGGAAAACTATTTCAAAGTTGCAACACACAGATCAATGCTATTTCTCTGTGAAGTTTTATTTCAGACACAATAGTTAATCACAAACATCTTTTTTTAAATAAATGAGTCTGCAAGAGTCAACCAATAAGATTTCATATAGCTTCTAAGCTGTGTCTTTCCCTCTGTTTCATGCTGTTTGCTACCATAAAACTGTAGCATATATTGATTAACAGTAACTAAAGTAGTACTAACTTGCTACTCCTGTATATATAAAAATATTTATGTGCATTAACTTTACTGTATATTTACACTGGTGGTCAAAAGTTTTAGAACACCTCAGTTTTTCTAATTTTTTTTCAAATTTAATCAGTTGAAATGCAACAAATGACCTGAAATGGTGAAAAAATAAGCAGTAAACTGCCTAAGGTTTAAATTTAAAATGGAAATTTCAGAATATTAAAAATGGGTCTTCTTAAGGAAACAACCAATAGGTTACAACCTACAGATGTTCTGCAGAAGTTAAAATAAATTAAGCCTTGCAAGTTGAAGCAAACAGTTTGCACAGGTGTCCCAATTCTGTTGATTACTTAGGAACTCTGTGTCTTTTTTGTCAATGATGTGTGTGTGTGTGTGTGTATATATATATATATATATATATATATATATATATATACTGTATATCCATCCATCCATCCTCCTCCGCTTATCCGAGGTCGGGTCGCGGGGGCAGCAGCTTAAGCAGAGATGCCCAGACTTTCCTCTCCCTGGCCACTTCTAGCTCCTCCGGGAGAATCCCATGGCGTTCCCAGGCCAGTCGAGAGACATAGTCCCTCCAGCGTGTCCTGGGTCTTCCCCGGGGCCTCCTCCCGGTTGGACGTGCCCGGAACACCTCCCCAGGGAGGCATCCAGGAGGCATCCTGATCAGATGCCCGAGCCACCTCATCTGACTCCTCTCGATGCGGAGGAGCAGCGGCTCTACTCTGAGCCCCTCCCGGATGACTGAGCTTCTCACCCTATCTTTAAGGGAAAGCCCAGACACCCTACGGAGGAAACTCATTTTAGCCGCTTGTATTTGTGATGTCGTTCTTTCGGTCACTACCCATAGTTCATGACCATAGGTGAAGGTAGGAACGTAGATCGAGTGGTAAATTGAGAGCTTTGCCTTACGGCTCAGCTTCTTTTTCACCACGACAGACCGATGCAAAGCCCACATAACTGCGGATGCCGCACCGATCCGTATGTATATATAATACACATTTTTATGCATTTTAATTTCATGCTAGTTTGTGACCATTGTTTGTATTTTGAATGAGGTCATTGCTCTGCCTGTGTTTCAGGCACATTAACACAGTAGTTAGCACTACTACATCACAGCTCCGGTCACATTTTTGGCCACAGTAATCAATCCAGCACAGTAGGCAGACACTTCTCTATCCCTCAAGGATACATAAAACAAAGATTCTCAAATTGGGCAGGATTGGGTATGGCCCAATAGGGGGGCCTCAGTAATCTTTTAGGGGGGACTACAAGGTGAATGAAAATAATTATAAAATAGTAGGAAAATACTCAAATCGCTAAAAGTCAAGCTACAGCAGGGTTGTCAGACTTATCTTTTTAAAGCAGACCGCTTCATCAGTATCCACAATAATGTAACATCTCAACAAGCTGCAGCATGGCAGCTGTGTGACAGCTGGATCTGGCGAGGGAATCGGAGAGCACCATGGAGAGCTGTCATGTAATTAGTGCAATGTACAAATGGCACTGAGAGAAATGGAGGGAGAGCACCATGATTGGGTGAAATAAAAGGAAGGTAGTGAGCATATCAGCCAGGTTAAATCAGTGTGTATGCAGTCCAGGTGATTTTGAGAGAAAAGAGTGTCAGGGTTATCATTGCACTATGGTAAGTTTAAAAATGGAGAGTGAAAAGAGATGATGTTGGTGTGACCTGGGACAAAACACTAGGCAGAAAACCAAAAGTAGAAGAGTGAGGTAAGACTCAGAAAGGTCTGGATAGTATTTCAGTAGGTACAGGGTCTCTTATGGCTATAAAAGTGAGAGATTTATAGTGAGCATTAGGGGTGGGCGGTATGACCAAAATTCTATATCACGGTATTTTTCTAAATTATCCCGGTTTCACTGTATTCGACGGTATTTTTTTCCCCCATGCATGAGTGGATGTTAACCACATTTTCCACTGGAATTACTGGCTAAGAATAACCTATTCCACTGTCAAGAGTATTGTACATTGTACAAAAAAAAACATTTTAATGTGCTCACAAGTATTAATACAGGTTTGCATTGCCCCATAAAGTGATAGTTTTCAAGGGGATGGCACTAATGGAGAAGGTATCACATTGCATGACAGATGCAGTCAAAATATAGAACCTTTTTATTGAACAAATTTTGCAAAAACTATAATTTTGACAACATATTTTCAACCATACAAAGAGGCATTTAGACTTAGTAAAATATCCAGAAGTGCTTGTCAAAAGTTGTATTGCACTGAATATGTCTTAGAAAAGGAATAAATAGTAAATATTTTTTGTAAACCAACTACACTTTCTGTTAATGTTAACAATCTCTGTCCACTGACACGTTAAAGTGACTTTTTAAACAACTTTATCATCATTAAACTGCATAATATTTAAACTAATAAATAATAACAATAAAATAAATAATAGTATTATTACTGATAGTTGCACTATTATGTTCAGTGTAGAGAACTTTATTGCAGGTGTGACGAGGCTCCAAAAAACTGGATGTATGAATGGGTATCGCACAGGTTTAACTTAAATATTGTATAAATGTTGGGTTTGTGATCTGGTGGTCGGAGACACGAACACAGAATTTAATGCATGTTCTTCTGAGCGGGCTTTCTTTATTGCACGCGTGCTGTCTCTATCTGACGTACTAAAACCCCAGTTCCTATCCGTCCCTTTTCTTTCTCCACATAACCAATCACCACACGATAAACGTCTTTGTGAAATTAAAACTAGTTATAAACCTAGCCCACGGAGTGTTCAGAACTTTAAAAATATCTTCGTTATACATTTAACTATGCCATCCATTCAGAGTTGCGCCCATCTCTGAACGAGTCGCCAGCACATCAAAGGATGAATATAAGCAAAACATACACTAGCAGGGTCAATATAACACAACAAAACCCCACATCCTACATGACTTTGAAAGGAAACTGAAGCGCCAAGTAAACCCACCAGAAAAACATGCAAATCCAAGGCAGGCACGCCGCCGTGCCCCCATATGATTAATGCATGCTTTAATGCATTTCACCATGAAAATTATATTAAGTATTTATTTTAGCATTCTAAATGTTCAGAGAGAAGGAAGATCATGAAGTGAATGTATTCTGTGCGGGGTTCGCTGCCGGCGCCTCCTCTTAGTGCAAGAAGAAGTCAGTTTAAGAATCACTTAACACAAAGCATTTAATGTGCTATATAACTTATGACGGGCTTTGAAAACATGTCGTCACACTATTACACAGTACCCAGGTACATTACACTGTATTTAAAACAAGTACAACTTGGCTTGCAGTATTATCCAGTAGTATAGAAACAGTATTTACACATCTGACCTTTTAAAACTAAAGTATCTCCAGGCTCTCTGTCCATTTTCACCACGCAGCATTCCTATGCTACCGCCCACTATTTGGTGGTGTAGCAGTGAAAAAGAGCCCTAGTGCAACAAATCTGTGTTTAGCGGTGTAGCAGTGAAAAAGGTCCCCACTTGAACAGTTTCCCGCTGCGCCACGTTCCGAACGTCGTTTAGGCAATTTAAACCGGTGTTGCGGTATAAGAAAAATCCATATCATAAAAAAAATAAAAAACGGTTTTCGGTATGAACCGGTATACCGCCCAGCACTAGTGAGCATATACTGGAGATGCATTTTAATGGCTGGGGTAAAGTTAACCAAGAAAAATGATATTCAGATACAATCTTTATATGAAACAAACATTTAACATTGTCTTTAAGAAAACTTACAGTCATTGCATGCAAATGTAAAATATTATTGTAACCCAGTAGGCCTACATGCTTGGAAGGAAAGGTACAGCAGAACATGGAAGGGTTTGCAAAAAGCAGTTTATTTAACATTGCAAAAAGAACAACGTAAAAGACAATAATAAAAATGAACTAAATAAACTAGGAACGATTTATGCCTAACATTAATCTGCGCAGCACATCACATTACAGCTACTAACCTAGAATAGAACAGAATAAAATATAAAACAAGCATCTTGTAATGATCCAACAAGAAAAAATGTAAAGAAGGTAATATGCCACACTGCTATAAAGAACTTTAATGTTTTAGTATGATGGCAATTAAAGATGTGACCATCTCATTATGGAGAAACTGGTGGACATGTGCTGCTGCTACCACTCTGCTTACATTTTAAAGCTGCACAGGTCTCTGCGCTGGCCGTTCTTCTGCAGGTAACCTGATGATTGAGGCTGCCCTCCATGACTTGATTGTTGTTTGTGGATAGAAAGTACATTTGCATTTCCACTTGCGTTAGTTATGGCTGTAACTGATAGAAACACTCCAGTACTGAATTGACAGGATAATGAATGTGTCATTAAGTTATGAAAAAAGTGTATGTAGCAGTTAATTATGCTTTGTAAAAATACTTTTCATATTTTATTTTCAGAAATACATAATGATTTTATGCATGATTTAAAAAGTAATACTTAAGCCTGTCTGGGTAGTTAGCAGCTTTTTGTTGTTATCCAAAATATCTGCTATGACAAACTCTTTATTCTGGCAATTACTGGTTATTATTTGTCCTTAAAAATCCCAACTCATTTTATTTTATGATTAAGAAATTCAGGCATTAGTAAAAATAATGTCTATTTAATAAAAACAAACAAGCTGATTTTAAGTATATTCTTAATTTTGTATCATGCTATAAAAATACAGGCATTGCAATAGCACTAGCAGAGAATATAATTGTGTTAATATAAGTTCAAAAAGAAGCACCTTTGTCAAGACTGCAGCAAAAGTACAAAAGGGGAAATATCATTTTTGGGGTGGCATGCGGGCTTGCAAATTCTTGTGGTTCAAGGGGGACCTTGGAGGAATTAAGGTTGAGATCCCCTGACTTTAAAGAACATTGCACTTTTATAATCCATTCAAAACTACTTCAGTTCCGAACTGGCAGTGAAGCAAATTCTGTGATGTTCATTCATCACAGCTGAGCATATAAAAGAAATCAAAACAGTTTAAACAATGTGATTTTTTAAGTGTTTTTGAAATACACCTGTTAAATAAATAATAGCATTGGCCTAAAAAATGGTAAAATGGACTGAAAAACATTCTTGTGCACAAGTACAGCTTCTGTGCTTTTTGGAGAAAATGTGAATGACACTCAGTGACTGATAGCTGCGGTCTTCCTTTTTCACTCCCTTGCTTGCTTTTTATTCTTGTTCTCCAGTCCCAGCTCAAGCTGCTTTCTATAAAATGACTTGCATTGAAAGCAAAGAGTAGAGGATGAATAAAGAATTGATCTTCATTACTTTATCAAACATCCTCTATTCATTTTTTTAAATTTATCTAATAATACATTTAAGAATAGTACATAACACACTCATAACAACAGAATACTATGTTGATATATAATGAAATGATGCACTACTACAAGAAAATGGAGATTTAATTGAATGTTAAGGGGAAATATCAAAACATCCATGATTTTAGAATAAAACATCTGTCAACCAATTTTCTAAAACTTCACACAGGTTTTTAAGTAGTAGAAGACAATAGGGTTCCCCAGAAGAAAAGACACAAAAACTGGAAGAAAACAGGCAAACGCTACAAGGAATTCACCCAGGCAGATAATGAACAGACGTCGCTTAATTGTGTATGATAAAAGTTAAAGTTGATTAATGCTTTGGGAATGAGAGTAGTGAATACTATCAAGTGAAAATAAATTTTATTTACAGAGCCAATTAAAACACTTGTTTGTTTGAGTCACACCAGAGATATTGGGTTGTATAATAATACAGTGGCTTATTTTCCTAGGATGCCTCAGAGAATGCAAATCTATTAATTTAATTGAATCTAAGCAAACTGTGAAGAAAAAAATCAGCAGATGTTCACTAGTGTAAGTTGGTAAATAACAGAGCATAAGATGCACTTATCAGTATAAAAGGATGAAGAAATCCGCAATAAGCGCAAGCTCATTTTTTGACATCTTGCTATAGGGAATAGAGTCGTGACATTGTTAGACATGCCAAACTGTAATACGGAGAAAATATTCAGCTGCATTGGCAGCGCACGTACAACTTGCACCATGGTGCATTTTGACCTCTGATCTTCAAACTTGGCTATTATACCCATGATACAGCCAAATCAGTGTTCCTTGGCATTATCTCTTTCAGCTCTTTAACTCACCATTTCCTGATTGACATGTCTGCATGGCTATTTGTGGTGGAGTAAAGTGGCAGGTTGGTTTGATGTGTTTAAGTCTAAATGATGCTAAGGATGAAGGATGCATATAACCACTTGACATCTTGTTAGATTTGTACAGTAGGGAACAGGGAAGTTTCTGTGACAAACAATCTTTCTGAAAACTCTCATCCTTTGTGTGCAAAAACACACAGCCATAGCTGAGAATGGTGAATTACATTTATTTCCCTGGAGCTGTCAGCATTGCCTAAGTGTCTTGACCGCTCAGTCCATACTGAACTTAAACCAGTGTGATACCATTTATTTTCTGTTCCACCTTTCAGATTTTGAAAGGAGCAATAAATGGTATCCATGGTAGAAGGGCTTGTGTTTCCTTAGAGTAGTTTAATGACATGCCAAAGCCTTCACTCACAGACAGCTGTTCAGAACCATTAAAATGAATCTTGGAATGTTGTGAGGCTCTGAACTTTCCATGCCCTTCCTACTATCAAAATCTAGACGGTGCCCTGGCACATTCTCTCTGTACAGGACTCTGCATATGCTGTGGGCTGTGTACACCGTGTTGCCTGTAGTCTTGCATCTATTTAAACTGCCCTGTCAGTTAATTGCCTTAGCATTTCCTGTATATACTATTCAGATTACATATGGGCCAATAATGTCAAAACTTGACTGATACAAAATATTTTATTAATCTTCTTAGAGTAATTTACATTTAATTCTTTGGCTGTTGCCTTTATCCAAGGTGACTTACAACATTTATGATACAATTGGTTACATTTCTTTTTTGTTTTTTTTTTCCACTTGGAGCACAAACAGGTCAAGTGACTAATGAAGTTATCATTATGGCTTATCAAATAAAGACAACATACCGGGAAGAATATAAATGAAATTACTCAGGTGTCTGGAAAGTTATGCATTGAACTAATAGTTCTTTGGTGTTTAGTACGTAATGGTTAGTAGTTCTTAATGCCCCATGGTTTCTTGTTTGAATGGACTGTCCAAGTTCTGTTCTTACCAGAGAGAAGACAAATTCCTGTGGTAGTCAGCAGATGGCGACATATACAATAAAATGAGGTTTGTGGATTCCCAGGATGGCTAAGACCCAAGAGGCTTAGAAATAATGATCCTTTTTGCTTTTTTCAGGATAGGATGGTAATGTTGTGTCAGCAATGGAAGTAAAAGAGTTGTCCTCTATGAGCACCTGTCTGTGAAGCACAAGCTGGCCCTGGCTGCTCTAATCTCCGCTTGCTTCTAGATTAGGGTTACCTTTTGGTAAGTGGCAGAAATTAAGCTTGGAGCTGAATTTTTGGCACTAGAGGAGACAGATCATTTAATTCCTCTCCTTGGAAACGGTCATCTTGCAGGCTTGCTGCCACTAATCTCCAGTCTATCGTCACACTGCCAGTTTCATCTTTTAATTTGTGAAATGGAGACTGGATTTCCTGGCGTAGCCAGCATTCACGCCTGACCAAGCAAGTGGTGTCTTTTTACAAATTATGTGTTCTCCATGAGGGCCAAATCAATAGTAACACCTGCCTAGATAACCTGGTGATGATGGACACAATGAAGTAGAGGGGCGAGAGGTTGAGGTGTAAAGTGATGTAGTATGAGATGCCCGGATGCAGGTGCTTATGGCTCTCTAACATTCTCTGTCCTTGTCTTTCTTTCTAGGTAACAAGGAAAGTTAAGTCCATGCAGATGTTTCACAAGCCAGTTAGTTCAGCCATGCAAGGTGACCGTGTGGGAGTATGTGTGACCCAGTTTGACCCCAAACAGCTGGAGAGAGGACTTATATGCACTCCTGACTCCCTGCGCACTATCTATGCTGGCCTGATCTCTGTGAAGAAAATCTCATACTTCAAGGGGCCGCTGCGCACCAAGTCTAAATTTCACATTACAATTGGTCATGAAACAGTCATGGGTAGAGTAACCTTTTTTGGATGTGCTCCTTCAGAAAATGTATCCTCTGCGTCAGAGAAGAACTGTTCTTTAATGAGTAATTCTGAGGTACCGAACTTTGACTTTGACAAGGTGTATTTATACCAAGAGGAGTACCTCATAGCCCCAACCCCAACACAGCTAAAGGATGGAGGCACAAATAACCCTCCTGCTCAGTGGGCTCTTCTGGAATTTGAGAAGCCTGTTACCTGTCCACAGCTCTGTCTTGTAATTGGCTCTAAACTGGACACGGACATTCACACCAACACTTGTCGTCTAGCTTTTCATGGTGTCCTGCTGGAGGGCTTGGAGGAAAAGATGTATGCTGACTCCATACTCCCACGTCTCAAGGTTTACAAGTCCAAAAGCAGAGAGGGGGTCGTTGAGCGGGTATGTCTGATCTTGTTGTCATCCTTGCATCTTTGAAAAACAAATGAAATGGAAATGACAGTCTTCATAATCTTGTCCTTGTGTTCAGTAGAAATCATACATAGCTGAGTGTGCCAAAAAGAATGAAATGACTTGCAAATGGCTACTCAAGATGAAAATATATATATATACACACACCCACATCCACACCAGTCAGCTGTAACATTAGAACCACCTACCTATTATTCTGTAGGTCCCCTTCCTGCTGCCAAACCAGCACTTACCTGATGAGGCATGTACTCCACAAGACCCCTGAGGGTGTCCTGTGGTATCTGGTGCCAAGACATTAGCAGCAAAACACTTAAGTCCTTTAAGTCCATGAAACACTCTTGTTTTTCCAGTATATTCCACAGATGCTCGATCAGATTGAAACCTGGGGAATTTAGAGGCCATGTTTGTCATCTTCCTCAAACCATTCCTAAAAAATTTTTGTAGTGTGGCAATGCACATTCTTTTGTTGAAAAAGGCGACTGCCATAAAAGGGGGTATGTGGTCTGCAGCAGTCTTTAGGTAGGTGGCACATGTCAAAGTAATATCTACATGAATGCCAGGAATTCCCAGTCGAACATTGCTGAGAGCATCACATTGCCTCTGCCACTTGCCTTCTTCCCACAGTGCATCCTGCTGCTATCTCTTCCCCAGGTAAACAATGCACAAACAGCCAGTCATCCACATGACCTACAAGAAAATGTGAATTATCAAACCAGGCCACTTTCTTCCATTGCTCCGTAGTCTAGTTGTGATGCTCACTTGCCCATTATAGGCACTTTTGGCAGAGGGCATGTCTGTGAATATGAAGCCCCATACACACAAAACTATGATGCATTGTCTCCTGATGTCTTTCTGTCATGGCCAGCATTAAGTTTTTCAGCAATTTGTGCCACAATATCTCTTCTGTGGGATCAGACCAGATGAACTAGCTTCACTCCTCAGGTGCATCAGAGAGCCTTGGGCACCCATGACCCTGTCGTGGTTCACCAGTTGTCCTTTCTTGGGTCACTTTTGGTAGGTACTAACCCCACGAAACCTACCATTTTGGAGATGATTTGACTCGGTCATCTAGCCATCACAGTTTGACCCTTGTCAATATCACTCAGATCCTTATGTTTTCCCATTTTTTCCTGCTTCCAACCCGTCACACTTGAGAACTGACTGTTCACTTGCTGCCTAATATATCCCACCCTGTGACAGGTGATATGTAATGAGATAATCATTGTTATTCACTTCACCTGTTAGTGGTGTTAATGTTGAGTCTGATCGGTTTGTATACTGTATGCAAGGGTGTGTGTATGTATGTATGTATGTATGTGTGTATGTATATATATGTATATATGTATATATATATATATATATATATATATAAATATGTATGTATGTATGTATGTGTGTATGTAGATAGATACATACACACATACATACTAGGGGGGGGGCTCGCATTGTGAAGCGGGGGGCTGCACGGACCCCAAGGAGACACGGTCACTCCCCTGAAACCCCATCTTAAAAGGTGATACAATGGGAAACAAATACATTTTCTTTGCTCGATCAGCTGCTGGCTTTCTGCTGCTGCCGTGCCGCATGATCTGCATCTCACGTGGCGCTTCGAACGTTTAAAAGCCTGTACAGCAGCTGTCCTACTCTTTGTTGTTAATTTCAGGCCCCGGGCGTGGTTAAATTTCCTGCCACTCTTGGTTAAGTCTCGTCTCGCGAGACATGAGTTCTTGATATTTTTTAGTTTTTAATTTAAAAATGGAATAAGAATCTGAAAATCTAACAACATCACATTAAAGTTCGATAAATCCTGAAAAGAATGATACCAAACATATATATAATAATAATAATTCTTTACATTTATATTTCGCTTTTCTCACTACTCAAAGCGCTCATGTAGGTTTTAAAATAAGCTTGGTTTAAAGCGTGATAAAAAACGTGACATAAAATTGTTGCACTTTTAGGCTTAGGATTTTATATACATATAGATATAGATAGATAGATATATGTATTTATATGTGTGTGTGTATATATATATATATATATATATATATATATATATATATATATATATATATATATATATATATATATGGAAGAGAAGGTCTGTGATACGGTTTGCATATTTGCAGTTGGAGATCCACAAAGGGAGAAAAAAAAAAATGAATCACATATCATAAAATAGTTTTATTCCTGAGCTTTCAACCCCTATCTGGGGTCTTCATCAGAGGATAATGCTTAGACTTACACGAATCAAAGGCAATATACAGCATCACATTCAGTATTGGGGGGGGGGGGTCTGGTGGCATTGACTAAGTCAGTATGATCAAGGGGCGGGGGTGGTTGTATCGTTTAATTAAATTAAAGTGCATATGTCCTTCTTAAGTTGGCATATGCTGGGTTTATGTCCAAGTGTCTGTTGATGGCGTTTTCATCTGATAGCCAAGACTATATATATATATCTGTATAAAGATATATATATTTAGTGGTGCTAAGATTGAAGATTATGAGCTAATTGTTTATTGATGTCTCACACTTGGGTGGTTTATTCATGTATAATCAGTGATCTGTACTGGTCTTTTATTTCAGGGTGGTGTAGTTACCTTAAATATATCTCTAAGGCTTTGACTTGATTGCTTTGTTTGTGACCTCTCACTCAGAGAAATGGCAAGAATTATTTTCAGTGCTTTTTTTCTTCTATCGACACTGTTTTCTCTATATTTGTGGTGCCTGACACTAAAACAATAGCTAGTCTGCCAGAATCCTAGTGGTTCAGTGGTAGTGAATGAGGATACAGTTTTACCTTGGAAGCTTGTATTTTTATGTGTACTAGTTCTTCATTTAGCAATAAGTAAAGTATAATCTGTACTTGAATTGTAACTGAGAATTGTTCACAGTACTCTGCATTTGCTCTCAGTGAAGAGCGCTATACAAAAATAAGTTGTAATGTAATGTAACCTATTAACCACCCGCATTGCATGCTGTGCCAGCTGATGAATTCTCTTCCCGCTGTAAACACTGACGCCATGGCATAAGCCACAAGTCTGGGAATGGCACTGTTTAGTCACACCTGGCTGCCCCAGGAATGCCCAACAAAGCTCCTGCATCAAGTTCCCTGTCAGGCAGGGATCAGCTGCCACATTCCATGCATTACCTGGGCCAAAAACGTTGAATTTTATAACTTTTTTTTTGCAGCTCATCCATTGTAAAGGGTTACCTTTTCTAGTGGTCTGTATTTCACCCTGACTCAAATTGACTTGTTAAATTTAGTTTTGAAGGTGGCATTAAAAACGGGCTAAAGCAAAGGTGAAAAGGCTTGGTGAGGTGAACAGTCATCGGGATTGGCTACTGTCCATACCCCACAATCTGTATATTGATTGGCCTCTAATTAGTTTTGCTTAACATCATATATTGCGAAGAAAAGCAGGTTGCTTTCTTTTTTATAGTAAATGTTAACAAATATTGAACAAAAAATTCGGGAGTGGTCTCCCCTAGACTTTCTTGTATACTCAGATATGGGGATGGATATTTGAGGAGTAAACTGCAAGACAATGATTATATTTTTATATTATGTACATTAAAGAACGAACAACAAATCAAATTAATAATACGTTGAAGAATTATTATAAAAGTAAAGTTGAATAAATTGGACTCTGCAGCTGCATGAATAAAAGGTAACCACTTCCAGTTAGCAGAAATAGCCCAAAGGTTGATAGAAATGTACATTTTGTATCTACTACTTTTATGGAAGATTAGGTTGACCTAAGTAAAAGCGTTCTCAAGTTATCGTGTTTACATACACACACACAGAGACATATTTCCAAAAATGTTTCAGATTTTTTCAGTATTTTCAGACTCTGGGAGGTCTAAAACGTCAAGATTCATCAAAATCTTGACATTGGATTTTTGGACAGTTACAATACTTTCCCTAGTACTAGGGTGTTGTACCGTGTTAGCCATTATGAATGTAGAGAAAAGCCAAGCAAAATGACACCTTTTATTGGCTAACTAAAAAGATTACAATATGCAAGCTTTCGAGGCAACTCAGGCCTCTTCTTCAGGCAAGATGTACAAGATTACATCTTGCCTGAAGAAGGGGCCTGAGTTGCCTCGAAAGCTTGCATATTGTAATCTTTTTAGTTAGCCAATAAAAGGTGTCATTTTGCTTGGCTTTTCAATACTTTCCCTGTAATTCATATATGAGAAAGTAAAAATAGCACACATTTTGACATTATTTAATTTAATTAAAGAATGCTATGCAGTAATTAATAATTTAATTAATTCTTTTGCATTTATATAGCGCTTTTCTCACTACTCAAAGCGCTCAGCAATTGCAGGTTAAGGGCCTTGCTTAAGGGCCCAACAGAGCAAAGTCCCTTTTGGCATTTACGGGATTCGAATCGGCAACCTTCCGATTGCCAGTGCAGCTCCCTAGCCTCAGAGCCACCACTCCACCTACCAAAAAACAGTACCAAAATGACATATATGAAAAAGGAGATTCTACTAGGATACAATAGTTTCACCACCTTGAACTGAAGCATCTGCAAAGGATCTTTTAGTATAGTTTGCTTCAATTTCCTGCCGTGCTTTGATAGTGCTTTGGTCCACAAAGAGCAAATTAGTTTTTCCAAAGCTTGAAACTGTCACCACCATGCATAGCTATTGGTGTGGCGTTCTTGCACTGAAATGCAGTATTAGCTTTCTTCCAGATATTATTAGACTCCCAGCAGTCAGATGTCTTTGCTTATTCGAGAACTCTTGAGTAGTATCCAGATGTAAGTGAAATTCAGATGATCACTCAGTTACAGAGTAGTGCTTTCCTCCATATAGCCGCCCTCAGCAGAGGCAAGAGACTAAAACACAGCTAAGCTGTCTGATGTCCTAACTGCTTCCTGAAATAAGTCTCTGCCATTGGAACTGTGGGCCAGTAGAATGAAAGCAGTTGCTCCTAAGCTTACAAATATGAAATATGTTTATTTTTTTAAAGTGAGGGAAACTGAATGTAGTGAAGAAACTGTATGTAAGGTTATTTGGTTTTGTCAGGGCTTTACAAGAAGACATTAAATAACATTAAGAAAAGAGATATAAATTGGCCTCTTCTGTTCTGTAGGCTTTTTTTCCTTCAATGATAAATACGATAAATGTTTCCACCTATTTCTCATGCATTGGGTCTGTGAAAACCACAGTGGCACCCTGTGCTTTGGCCATGGGTTGGCGTAGACAAAGAAAACATCTACTATTACATTTTATAGTACTAATTGCTGAGGGAATCATTTTAACATTTTTTGTTTAACCACTATGGTTTCTGATTTGCAAACTGCCCATTTTACACTGTGTTTTAATTATTTTTCTCTCTTGTATAGTTTCATCACATAAGCACTTGGTCATTCTTCTTTCTAACTTGGTGCTTGAATGATGTTTGACTTTCCTTTTCAAAGAAGTCAAAAAGCTTAGGAAAAATATATTTGTAATTCCTATTTTTAGCAAATTTGGTGACACAGTGGTAAAGAAGCTAGTGTTGCTACCTCACTGATCCTACATCCAGTTGTTGCCCATGTGGAGTGTACAGGTATTGCTGCGGTTAGGTTCTCCTCTCCCCCACCCTAAATTGGGTTAGACAGGCTGAACAATATTATTTTATTTTTTTGCAATTTGACAGTGGTGTTGTCACCATATTCTTCCTCTATGTAGCAGTCATGTCGCAGCTGTGACTCTCTAGTGTTAAATTCTGCTGCTCCCAACATCTTCTTTCTGTCTGTCTGGGGAAGTGTAAAGCATTGATTCTCTGCTTTTCTCCTTGCCAGGTGTCAGATGAGTACACAGTCATTGGACGAAACCTTTTCAAGAAAGAGACCAATATTCAACTCTTTGTAGGTTTAAAAGTCACTTTGTCTACGGGAGAGAAAGGAATCATTGAAGGTGGCTTTGGGCAGAGTGGCAAGTTCAAAGTCCGCATCCCAGGTGAGTACAGCTCCTGGCGTTTGTGTCATTTCTGACCCAGATCACGTAGATTTATAAAGTGAATGCTGCGACTGACCTTCATTTTTTTTATTTTTTCTCTTTGGCTCTTGCCTTAAGCTGAACTTAAAGGCGAGAGCCACCCACACTGGCAAGTCTGTATGTGTGTTGCAGTTGAGAGGTCAGAGGTTAGATAAACAATGTTGGGTTAATAGTATAAAGGCTGCTGCACCTCATGTAAAAGTATGTCAAGAGAAAGCCGATGCTCCCAGTTGAGGGTTCTGACCTTGCTGTAACCTCTTCTTGGCCTTTCTGAACAAGCCTAAGCTTTCTTATTCACATGGTTTTAACCCCCCAAGGCTCTTGATGTCTAGATGAATCATCTAGGCACTTCCAGCTTCCAGGTTTAGTCACTCTGCTGCGATTCCAGTCTTAAATGACCTATTTTGCACAAATAATTCACCTTTCTGACTTGGAGTCTTAGAATATACCTTAGTGACCCTAAACGAGGATGAACCTTTGTACTACACGTTTTGCCTATGGATTTTCTTCTATGTCAGTGTCGCACAGTGTCATCTACAAGTGGGACTTTTTACTTAACAGAAGTGAGCAGTAGTCATTTCAAAAGCATATGAAATCTATTTGTGGTGTCCACTTTGGACAAGGATTTTGTTACCCTGTGTGTGAAAATGAAGAGTGATGTGTGGATGTGTTTGTGTGACCTCTTGTAGAAAGTTGCTATGTGTATTCTATTCTGTTCTATCTGGTGCTCACTCCCCCTTCCCTTTTTTTACTTTTTTTTCTTTTTTTAACAAATGCATTTTTTTTCTTTTAATTAAAAAAGTCTTTTGTTTCTCTTAATACAGGACCTCAAAAACCAGCTTCTGCAGAATATGAAACACAAAGCATTAAAGCTGTGCTTTTGTTTGTTGTCTCTCGCTACGAGTGATCATTCAGCCTTTTATACGATAATCTTGGTGTTTCCTGTTTTTTAAATGAAAAAATAATTACTGTCTGTTCTAAAGAATATGAAACAAATGCACCGATGAAATGCCTTTTCTGAAGCGCTGACCTGCCTTTTAAAATTGCGTCTTAATTTTAATTAAGATTTCCAAGTTTGGAAAAGAGAAGATGAAAGGGTGACAATTTTATAAACACGTTTGTGTTTTCTTCTTGGTCATGCGCAGAGAGGAATTGGAGATGAAGGTGCATTTCAAATAAAAGCATTTCTCCTCATCACTTTGCGCTGCTAAACAAGGCCACATTTAGTGTAAACTGTTGTTTACATGTCTCCAGTGTGAAATTTCGCTAATTTTCATTATGTCCACTTTTTTTTTTTTTGTTTTTTTTTGTTTTCTTCCTTTATGATACAGGTTCCCCGGTGTAATGTAGTGTACACATTTAAAATAATATTTGTTTTAAAATTTTGCTCGTAAAATAGAGTGGTAGAAGACCCTAACCCTTTACCGATTGGATACAACATTAAAACCACTAGCAGGTGAAGTGAATAACATTGATTATCTTGTTACAGTGACACCTGCCAAGGGGTGGCATATATTAGGCAGCAAATGAACAGTCAGTTCTTGAAGGTGATGTGTTGGAAGCAGGAAAAATGGTTAAATTTATGCACCTGATCAACTTTGACATTGGCCAAAATGTGATAGCTAGACGACTGTATGAGAGCAACTTCAAAATGGCAGGTCTTATTTGTAGTTCCCAGTATATAATGGATAGTACCTGCCAAAAGTGGTCGAAGGAAGGATAGATAACCGGTTAACTGGCGATAATATCATAAGGGCCCGAGGCTCATTAATGTTTGTGAGGCAAGAAGGGTAGCCGGCCTGGTTCAATTCTACACAAGTGCTACTGTAGCACAAATTTCTGAAAAACTTAATGCTGGCCATGAGAGAAAGGTGTCGGAATGCAATGTATCACAGTTAGCCGCAGACAGGTCAGAGTGCCCATGCTGACCCCTTCCCACCACTAAAAATGTCTGAAATTGACCATTGAGAAATGGAAGAAGGTGGCCAGGTTTGATGAATCATGTTTTCTTTTAGATCATGTGGTCGGCCAAGTGTATGAGTGTTGTTTACCTGGGCAGAGATGGCAACATGATACACTGTTGTCAGAGGGCAAGCTGGCAGAGGCAATGTGATGCTCTGGGAAGTGTTCAACTGGGAAACTTTTGGTTTTGTCAATCATGTGGATGATAGTTGACACGTGCTTCCTATGTAAGATTTGTTGCAGACCATGTGCACGCCTTCTTGGTATTGGTATTCCCTGATGGCAGCGGCTTCTTTCAGCAGGATAATGTACCCTGTCTCACTGCAAAAAATTGTTCAGGAACGGTTCAAGGTGTTGACATGGCCTTCAGATCTCAGTCTTAGCAAACATCTGTGGGATGTGCTTGAAAATCAAGTCTAGTCCATGGATGACCCATCTCACAAGTTATAGGACTGTAAAGATCTGCTGCTAGCATCTTGGTGCCAGATACCACAGGACACCTTCACTAGTCTTATGAAGTCCATGCCTCGAAAGGTCAGTGTTGTTTTGGTGGCACGAGGGGAACCTACAGAGTATTAGGCAGGTGGATTTAATGTTGCAGCTGGTCAGTGTATAATATGAACAGTTAGAAGGCTTTGTCTGGGAATCTGTTAAGCAGAAGTTTATGTGAATGGGTTTCCTGGTAATGTGTAATCCTTACTGATGGCAAAAATTAAACCTTTTGTAGGAAGTCTTCAGCTTCATAATGCAGCCCCAATGTTTTTAAATACAGTGCCTATAAAATTACTCACCCCAATGGGTGTTTTCAGATTTTATTATATGCAACAGTGAATCACATTGGATTTAATTTGGCATTTTTAATCAACAGAAAAAGACTCTTTAATGTCAAAATTAAAACAGATCTCTGCAAAGTTGTACGAAATTAGCTGCAAAATATATTAAAGAAAATGTGAAAACATTCAAGTTGGTGAATACTTTTTATGGGCATTGTATTTCAGATAGCTATGAAAATGAATAATGACAGCACTTTGCATAAGTAAAAATTCAGTATTTGTAAGTGTAATTCTTAATTGTTGGACAGTTGGGAGACAAAGTCAGAGAGGTGAGATTGCGTTGGTTTGGACATGTGCAGAGGAGAGATGCTGGGTATAATAAGAGAAAGATGCTAAGGATAGAGCTGCCAGGGAAGAGGAAAAGAGGAAGACCTAAGTGAAGGTTTATGGATGTGGTGAGAGAGGACATGCAGGTGAAGGGTGTAACAGAGCAAGATGCAGAGGACAGAAAGATAAGGAAGAAGATGATCCGCTGTGGCAACCTCTAACGGGAGCAGCCGAAAGAAGAAGAAGAGGAGATTGTACATTATCTGTTTTCATGCATTCAAAGAGACTCTATGGGACTGATGTAGTTAAACTGTGTAGTAAAAATAGAATCTTTTTAAAGGGTTGTCCAGTTAAAAGAATGTTTGAAATAGGTATTTGGCTGTCCCCATAGAATTGTTATCAGAACTTTAAAGTTATTAATTCCGTAAGATGGCTTAGAGTCAGTCCTCTGTGGTATACAGTTTAGTACATTTACATGATAATGTGCCTGTTTTAAAATTTCATGTGTTTGGCTAACCTTATTACAGAGTTTACTTACACCTTGGATATGGTTGGCTTAACGTTTTTGCAGAGCCAAAAAAAAAATATCCGTTGTTGTTACCCTTCTCAATGGCATTTTAGCCTTTTTGGAGCCACTGGAAGGATTGTTTAACCTTGTCAGACAGCCTAAAGCACGGTGTTCATACCCTGCCGGCAGACTGGCGCTGCATTCTGGATGCTTACTGGTACAGTACAAGGCACCCGCATGCAATGTTATCAGTTTAGGAGATTATAGCAGATAAGAGAAGCCAGACGCAGGGAGGGTGAGACATATTGATGCACACATACAAGAGTGCGTTGCTAAGCTTGATGAGTTCTGATGAGAGGGGTTTAGTCACATATGTATACACACGCACACAAATCAAAGAAATGGAAGATGATGGGGGAGCCCAGTCTGTGAGGAACAGAGACAGAAGAACATAAATATTTGCATTTAACAGGCGCATGTACACAATCAAGAAATACGAGCTGTTCCATTTGTTCTTGGTGTATGGAGGTGATGCATGCTGTAATACGCATATTTCAGGAATGGCTATGATGAGAAAAATCATCAGTAAACTGGACATGACTGAGAGAGAGTGAAAACGCATACTGACCTTGAAAGCTAAAGATGACAGAAGACACAACGTATCATGATGTTTATTTTATATATTACCTTCTACAGTCATGAAATCTTTACAAAGTAAGTGAACTTGCAGTATTCAGTCATGTGAAAACCATTTATCACATAACTAACAATCATCTAGTCCCTTCCAAGGCCTAAATTACAGTATATAACCACAGGCGACAAACCACATATAAGGGGTTATACTTTTAAAATTAAGTATACCATATTTAGAAGAAATAACTTGAAATAATTAATTCTTTGTATGAGTTTATCAGTCCTATACACGAATTACAGAAATTTTTGCCCAGTTCTCCTTCTAACACAGCTTCAGTTCATTGATGTTTGAAGGAATTTGTTTTTGTATGGTTCTCTTATGGTCCTGTCACAGCAGAGTTGTATTTTGTTTGTTTTTTTTTTTTTTTTGTTTTTTTATTTGTTTTCAAAGTACTAAAGATTTCTTTGGCAGTAAATTAACACAAGAACAGTTGGAGGCTCAGGAGACTTGATTCAATGGCAAGGTGGGTAAACATGAGAAATGTATTCAAAGTAGTCAGCTTTGATGTTTCGTAGGCCAGTAGCAAAACTGTTTTGAAAAAGAGACAAAGTAACAATAGTGCAGCCAATTATGATGTTTAAAGGCTATCCATGTTAGTAAACTTCATTGGTATCTTCTAGTTGAATTCTTTCTGGTGTTGTTTATTATTGTAATATTAATTCAGGCCAAAATGATATCCTTTGCTCCTAGATTCATGAAATCATTCGAAATGCCCCACAAGACAGGATCTTGCAAATAATGCTTTAGAAGGATAGTTACTGCGGGATGTGTATATATTATATATAATATATACATACATACAGTGGGTATAGAAAAGAATCACCCCTTTCGAAATATTCCCATTTTTTTTGCTTTACAGCCTTAAATGAAAACTCACAAACCAATATTTTTTCCAGATTTACTTATTTAATGCAATCTATAACATCCAAGTGAAAGATATCACAGCTATAGTTCAGAATAATTAAAAAAAATAAAAAACAAGAAATACTGAGATTAATAAAGTATTACCCCCCTCCTAAACTCAATCAGGTCTAAGTGCCCACCATTTCCATTGCAGACCATGGTTACTGGCTTCCACCTGTGATCAGTTGTAATCAGTGTGATTACTGAAGCTGTTCCTGGAGCATTCCCTTGCTTGGTAGTGCAACTGACACCTAACAACTGACAATGGGTGGCAAGCCACTTTCAAAAGATCTCAGGGATAGAGTTGTGGACGGACATGAGGCAGGAGATTGATACAAAAAATCTCAAAGGCTTTATCAATCTCAAGGAGCACAGTCCATAGTAAAGAAGTGACAAGTGTTTGGTACTACTAGAGCCCTCCCTGGATCCGGCTGTCCCTCCAAATTGAATGGAAGAGTAAAGAGGAAACTTGTAAGAGAGGATACCAAGAGGCCAATGGCCACTTTGAAGGAGTTACAGGATTTTATGGCAAAGAGTGGTCATTGTGTGCATGTGACAACAATTTCACAAGCACTCCACAATTGTGGCGTGTTCGGGAGGGTCACAAGGAAAAAGACACTTCTCAAGAAAGGCCACATTAAGGCTCATTTGAGCTTTGCCAGAATGTACCTTGAAGATTCTGATGCCAAGTAGAAAAAGGTCTTATGATGAGACCAAAATCAAAGGTATACCTGGCAGAAATCCAATGTAGCTCACCATCCACAACACACCATACTTACTGTAAAGCATGGAGGTGGCAGCATCCTGTTGTGGGGGTGTTTCTCTGTCGCAGGGCCTGGGGCTCTCGTTAGGGTAGAAGGAAAAATGGATGGGGCAAAATATCATCAAATTCTTGAGGAAAACCTGCTACCCTCTGCCAGAAAGTTGAAGATGGGCAGAATGTTCACCTTTCAACACGACAACGACCCAAAGCACACAGAAAAATTGACCACACAGTGGCTGAAGGAGAAAAAAGTGAATGTCCTTGTGTGGCCCAGTCCGAGCACAGACCTAAATCCCATTGAAAATCTGTGGAAAGATTTGAAGATAGCAGTCCACCAACGCTCACCATCCAATTTGAGTGAACTTTAACAGTTCCGTAAAGAAGAGTGGGCCAATATTGCTCAACCTATATGTGCAAAGCTGATAGAGAAGTATCCCAACAGACTCAAGGCTATCATTAAAGCAAAAGGTAGTTCAACAAAATATTGACATTGGGTTGATTCTTTATTAATCTCAGTATGTCTTGTTTCTGATTTTTTTTATAATTTTTCTGAACTGCAGCTGTGATATCTTTCACTTGGATTTTATAGGTTGCATTGAGTAAGTAAAGCTGAGAAGAAATATTTTTGTGTGTGTTTTCATTTAAGGCTGTAAAGCAAAAAAAAAAAGGTAATATTTCGAGGGGGGAGGATTCTTTTCTATACCCACTTTATATTTATGTATGTGTGTGTGTGTGTATATATATATATATATATATATATATATATATATATATATATATATATATATATATATATGTATCTATAATAATAAAAGGCAAAGCCCTCACTGACTGACTGACTGACTCACTCATCACTAATTCTCCAACTTCCCGTGTAGGTGGAAGGCTGAAATTTGGCAGGCTCATTCCTTACAGCTTACTTACAAAAGTAAGGCAGGTTTCATTTCGAAATTCAAAGCGTAATGGTCATAACTGGAACATATTTTTTGTCCATACACTGTAATGGAGGAGGCGGAGTCACGTATCGCGTCATCACGCCTCCTACGTAATCACGTGAACTAAAAACAAGGAAGACATTTACAGCACGAGTCACACGCGGGAACGAAGGTAAATGACGTTAATTTTTGACTTTTAATACTGTGTAAGCATACATATTAACACGTGCAATTAAACGTGTGCATTTACGGGGTGATTTCTCAGGCTTAAAAGCTCACCTTTTATCAAACGCGGGAAGAAAGGTAACTGACGTTGTTCACTGTCTTTTAATACTGTGTAACCATACATATTAACACATGTCCAATTAAACGTGTGCATTTACGGGGTGATTTCTCAGGCTTAAAAGCTCGCCTATTACTAAAAAGGTAAATGCAAAACTATTTTCAATCAGTTTATTGAAACACTCCCGTTAAGGATTGCAATAACATATTCGCGAGATAAAACAAGGAAGTAGGGGGAAATGGAGGAACAGCCGCAAACAGCGAAGAGCAACAAATTAATTAAACAATTGAGAACGGAGCGAGTTAAGCATACAAGCATGTTCATAAGGGAAACAAAGCACGGTGTAAAACGTAAGTTTCAATTAAGTTTATAGAAACGCTCCCGCTGCGGATTGCAATAACATATTCGCGAGATAAAAGTTTAATGAGAAGACACGAGGTATAAACGAACCACACGCCGTGGCGCAACGTTAGGGGCAACAGTTTCAACCATTCTATGATCTGCTTCTCGCAACTGAAAGACGGCACATGGCGGATGTTAGCCGACTTGCTGACCGCAACGTTAGGGGCTTCAACTATGGCGCTGACGCCACATCTCAGTGCCAACACTTTGCAGACTGTACTTAAAAGACACGCCCTCCTCACTGGACAGTTAAAAACACCAATCAAACTAACGATGACATCAAGTATTACCCAATCCAAAGTAGGAAAGGAGGCATCTTCATAAAATGCGTGTGGGATGATTTGCATGAGACGCTGCTTTAAAAAAAAAAATGATAAAAAAAATACGGGATAAATCCCGTCCAGTACTGATTCAAAACGGGACGCGCAATTTCATTCTCAAACGCGGCACGATTCCGTATTTTAAAGGACGGGTGGCAACCCTACAGTGCCAGGTAACCACCCATACAATCAGATTGTGATTCAGACTAGGAATGCAATGAATGTAATTACCCCGATCTACATACAAGGCGAAAGTCTTGCAACATTCAAAGATGATGGTTTGGGATAAGTACACCATACAACATAAAAGAGCTTATGAAGCCTTGAACCGAAAAAAGCAAGATCTCAGAGATTGTAAAAAAAAAAAATAGGAGGTAATGTCGTTTTACTCGCTGTAGATTTTAGTCAAACATTACAGTTATTCCACGAGGGAGACCAGCAGATGAACTCAACGCGTGTTTAAAATCCATGCTTCTCCCACGCTCGGTTATATGTCGCGTGTTCTCGGGTAGGTGCACCAAAAAATTTATACATTTAAGCATGTCATGGGCAAACAAAAAATGAGGTATACCCGAAGGCACTGCAGTAATACTTCATGTAACTTTACTTCTTAAATGTTAATGTTTTACTGTTTAATAATTTATACGCTTCTTATATGTTGTTCAAATTCTTTTATCAAAATACCACTGACAGCGCAATGCACGATAACATGGAGTGAATACACCATACGCATCCGCCCACGGCTGCCCTGCTGTGCGCAGATAGGAGTTGATTCTACAATAAAATAAAATAAAGATTAAAACAGTAAAACAATCATCACCCATAAAGCGTGTGTGTGTGTATATATGTGTATATATATATGTTGATATGTGGATGTGTATATGTATATATATATATATATATATATATATATATAAATGTAGATATGTATATATATGTGTATATGTATATGTATATATATGTTTATATGTGTGTGTGTGTATTTTATACATATAAAACACAGCAACACTCATAACAATGACAACACAATTACATTGACAATCATGTTACGTTATTTTTAAAATGTTTCCTTTTTTTTTCATAACCTCTTTAACACACTACTTCTCCGCTGCGAAGCGCGGGTATTTTGCTAGTGTATATATATATGTATATATATGTATGTATATATATATGTGTATATATGTATGTATGTATATATATATGTGTATATATGTATGTATGTATATATATATGTGTATATATATATGTATGTATATATATATGTGTATATATGTATGTATGTATATATATATGTGTATATATGTATGTATGTATATATATATGTGTATATATGTATGTATGTATATATATATGTATATACTGTATGTGTATATATATAATATATTTAATGTGTGTGTGTGTATACACACACATAAATACAATATTTTGGTGAAGAGAGCTACTGTCTTGAGGTTAGAAATGCATACAGTATGTAAGTATTCTCTGGAAATCAGAGTTGCAAGAAAAGCTCCAGTTGTTAATAGCGGGAATCCAAGTCATGATGACACTGAATTAAATGAGCACTAATGTGCAGACTTTAGCCTTCGTTATATCTGGCATTAGTAATTTGTGTCAAGGTTTCATCCAGGTTTAATTTAGCCAGATTACGTTTTTCCCCAGTGGCCACTTCGTATTCAAATAGAAATCCTGTGGCACATTTCCTTTGCTAGAGTTAAATCTGCTTATAATTATGTGGTTTTTATATATGGATATAAAGTACATTGACATCTACACTTGTGTTAAATTTGTTCGTCATTTGTTTCAGACCTCCTTCAAATGTGTGCACTAACATCTTTTACTGTGGTCAAGTGCTATCAAATAAGGGCCTTTCAATCCTTATATAATCGCAGCTAGAGCTGTGTCTATATACTCTGGAAAAACATCAGCACTATTCTCAGTGGGTGTGGGGCTCCACCAAGGCTGTACTTTGTCACCTATCCTGTTTGTGATTTTCAGGGGCAGGAAATCAAGGCGCAGCTGGAGGAGGGAGGGTGTCCAGTTCGGTGGCCTTAGAACTGAGTCACTGCCATTTGCAGATGACATGGTCCTGTTGCCTTCATTGGGCTGTAAAGTCCATTTGTAATGGATTGAGACCAAGTATGAATTGGCAGGGATGAGGATCAGCATCTACAAATACAAGCCCTTGGTCCTCAGTAGGATAAGGATGTTTTGTCCTCTCTGAATGGGAGGTGAGTTACTGCCACAAGTGGAGGAGTTTAGGTATCTCAAAGTCTTGTTTCTAAGTAAAGGGGAAAGGGAAGGTAAAATCGACTGACAGATAGGGGCTTGGGAGCACATGTTATGCCATCACTTATACTGATCTGTAGCGGTGAAAAAGGAAATGAACCCCAAGGCAAAGCTCTTGATTTTCCAGTTGACCTACAGTATTGTGCAAAAGTTTTAGGCAGGTGTGAAAAAATGCTGTAAACAAAGAATGCTTTCAGAAATATAAATAATGATTGTTTATTGTTATCAATTTACAAAATGCAAAGTGAGCGAACAAAAGTAAAATCTAAATCAATATTTGGTGTTACTACCTTTTGCCTTCAAACCAGCATCAATTCTTATAGGTACACTTGCACAAAGTCGGGGATTTTGTAGGATTATAGTCGGGTGTATGATCAACCAATTATACCAAACAGGTGCTAATGATCATCAATGTCACACGTAGGTTGAAACACAGTCATTAACTGAAACAGAAACAGCTGTGTAGGAGGCTTAAAACTGGGTGAGGAACAGACAAACTCTGCTACCAAGGTGAGGTTGTGGGAGACAGTTTCATGTCATGGCAAGATTGAGCACAGCAACAAGACACAAGGTAGTTATACTGCATCAGCAAGGTCTCTCCCAGACAAACATTTCAAAGCAGACTGGGGTTTCAAGATGTGCTGTTCAAGTTATTTTGAAGAAGCATAAAGAAACGGGCAACGTTGAGGATCGTAGACGCAGTGGTCGGCCAAGGAAACTTAGTGCAGCATATGAAAGACACATCAAGCTTCTTACCCTTCAAAATCAGAAGATGTCCAGCAGTGCCATCAGCTCAGAACTGGCAGAAACCAGTGGGACCCAGGTACACCCATCTACTGTCCGGAGAAGTCTGGCCAGAAGTGGTCTTCATGGAAGAGTTGCAGCCAAAAAGCCATACCTCCGACGTGGAAACAAAGCCAAGCGACTCAAGTATGCACGAAAACATAGGAACTGGGGTGCAGAAAAATGGCAGCAGGTGCTCTGGACTGATGAGTCAAAATTTGAAATATTTGGCTGTAGCAGAAGGCAGTTTGTTCGTCGAAGGGCTGGAGAGCGGCACAATAATGAGTGTCTGCAGGCAACAGTGAAGCATGGTGGAGGTTTCTTGAACGTTTGGGGCTGCATTTCAGCAAATGGAGTTGGAGGTCAGGATTAATGGTGTTCTCAATGCTAAGAAATACAGGCAGATACTTATCCATCATGCAATACCATCAGGGAGGCGTATGATTGGCCCCATATTTATTCTGCAGCAGGACAACGACCCCAAACATACAGCCAAAGTCATTAAGAACTGTGTTCAGCGTAAACATGAACAAGAAGTCCTGGAAGTGATGGTATGGCCCCCACAGAGCCCTGATCTCAACATCATCAAGTGTATCTGGGATTACATGAAGAGACAGAAGGATGTGAGGAAGCCTACATCCACAGAAGATCTGTGGTTAGTTCTCCAAGATGTTTGGAACAACCTACCAGCCGAGTTCCTTCAAAAACTGTGTGCAAGTGTACCTAGAAGAATTGATGCTGTTTTGAAGGCAAAGGGTGGTCACACCAAATATTGATTTGATTTAGATTTCTCTTTTGTTCATTCACTGCATTTTGTTGATTGATGAAAATAAATGATTAACACTTTCATTTTTGAAAGCATTCTTTGTTTACAGCATTTTTTCACACCTGCCTAAAACTTTTGCACAGTGCTGTATATCCCTACCCTCACCTGTGGTCATGAGCTTTGGGTAATAAGCGAAAGAACGAGATTTTGGATACAGTGAACTTTCTCCACAGGGTGGGTGGACTCTTCCTTAGAAACAGGGTGAGAAGCTCAGACATCCGTGAGACATTCGGAGTAGAGCTGCAGACCCGCATTGAGTGGAACCAGTCTAGGTGATTCGGACATCTGATACAGATATCTCCTGGACGCCTCCCTGTGGAGGTTTAATAGACACAACTAGCTGAGATGACACCGTGCGGAAGACCCAGGCCTCGCTGGGATGATTATATCTCTTAGATGGCCTGGGAAAACCTTGGAATCCCACAGCATGAGTTGGCACATGTGGATGCAGAAAGGTACATACCGTATGGGCCTCACTGCTAAGACTGTTGCTTGCCCCTGCGACCCGGTCCTGGATAAACGGTGGAAAATGAATGAATGAATTAATTAATCAATCAATCGCTAAATGATTATGATCGATTCACTGAAAGTGTATATTGATGGCAGGTGTAAAGGGGGAGTTTCAGTTTCATTTAATGTATGTATGAATGTGATATATACTGTGCACAGAATAGACAAATTGAAAACAGTGCTTACACATCCTCTGGCATTCCAGTATTTGTCCTCCATCAGCCAGCTTTTTTGACACTTGACAGGGTGGTTCATAGACTCTTGGAATATTTGCCACATCCTGGTCTTGGTCCTCTCATCTGTGTGAACCTAAAGGAAATCAAGATTCATTTCACCTTCAGCACTCAGTGTTTGTGTTCCTTAGCCTACTGTTACTACACCATATGTTTCTGCAGTAGAAGAGTTTCATGTCTTTGACTGCTGTGTCTGTCCAGTGACAAGTACCATGAATTATGCATTCTGACAGCCCACTTTAGTTGTCATTGTTGCACTCAAAGGTAGTTTACTAACTGAAAGATGTTTTTTTTTCTGTGCAAATAGTGTTGGCATTTCATTGAACTCTTTTAACAGTTTCCAGTACTGTATCTGAGTACAGGGCTGCCATTGAAGTGAGTTTTTTTGGATGATGGCACTTTATTCCTTCTGTGACAATGTTCTGTTCACAAATCCAAGCAGTGCTGCTGTTTCCAGTAAAATCACATAAGCATATATTTCCCTTTAATGCAGCATGCAGATTAAAGCATAAATCTCTAGTCTTGTGAGTTTTTTTGTAAGTGTTTCACTTACCTTGTCATATGTGTTGTGCACATGTCTTCTCACATCATCATGGACACTACCATACCATACTAATACAGAAAGTGAACCAATTGGGAAAACTCAAGAAAAAATAAAAGACCATTTCTTTGATTGTGAAACCAGAAGTGATACAGTCTAAGTGAAGTGTTTTATTAAATATTATTTAATAAGGGGCAATGGCTCATTAGGGTATATTTTGATGACTAATGAATTGGTAAACTAATCCTGCCAATTTTCAAGTAGCTCAGAGTTACTTCAACAAAAATTAAGGTCATTTTTAGGGACAGGGATTTCTTAAAACTGTTTGTCATTTAAATTAATTGTAATTAGGTGTTCACATTACAAAAATTCTCTACAAAAGAGTATTCAGGAATAGATTAGCTCCTTTGTACCGTGTTAGTGCCCTCCACACTGATATAAGGTATAATCATTAAAATGCTAAATGCCATTGCTTCAGGTGATTATGATACAACTCACTCAAAAAATAAAATAACTTTTTCTGACTATAAAATAGAGATACTTAAGTACACCTAATATCAGATACTTTAAAATTCCTACTTGAATAGATTTCTCGTGGACAACTGAAGTAATTTTCCAGAAAGGTCTCTCTATCTTTACTCCGGTATAACCGTTGGGTACTTCACTGGTGTGACTTGAGCAGTTACTTACATAAGAAGGGATATATATCTATTACAAGGTGCATTTCCATCCTCCATTGTATTAAGATATCTGAATGTGTACCTAAGGAGCTCAGAATTTAATACTTTCTTTAAAAACATATTTTTTGGGGACTATTAAAATGTGATGTTTACTAACAAGATACAGAAACAGTTATGCTGCTACTGAAAGGGAGATTTCCAAGTAGAAGTTTGCATAGAACTTGTTTAGTTTCTTTCCAATCTTATAATCATGGATTTCCATTTGCTGCCCTGTTGCTTACATGCTGCAGTATGGATTTTTTTTCCAGTAGCATTTGAAGAGTGGCATTCTGATGTGTAAACCCACATCCAGAACCATTCTTTTCTGTTTCAGTTATATTTTCAGATATCCACACAGTGTGTAGAGAGAGAGAGGTGGAGGTTAGGAGCGTGTGCTGATACAGTGTGTTGCCGCACCCACCACATGACAAACCACCTCGTGATCCCAGATTAGGACCCAAGTGCAGCCATGCAATGGGTGACACCTCAGCACCACACTAGTTCAGATGAAATGGAACAGTGTGAGGTTTTTTTTATGGTGGCTGAAGTGCCAACTCTGCCACCAATCCCCAAGTTTTTCCTGTAGGTTGGAGGGCCTTCTTGCACAGCTGGATGCAAGTAAACGTCATACCCAGGACAGAGCAATTACAGGTTAACGGCCTTGGAGTGGATTTTGGAGATCTGAACCAGCAACCTTCCGATTGCCCGTGCAGATCCCTAGCCTCAGAGCCACCACTGGGCCCTATTTGGGAACTGTCAGTATTCTTGGAAAGTGTAGGGAAGTGTAAGGAAGATACTTAAATTACGCTTGCATGCATTTTATTACATACTATCTTTGAAGTTATTCAAGCCTTGCAAGTGCTAGATTATGAGCAGATATTGGAGGGAAGGGAAATTTATTTGTAAATACCACATATCTGTATAACCATTACAGTAATCTCAGTAGCATACAGGACTTAGGTTGGGATCATTACCTTGTTTATACAAAACATTGCTTTTATATCTAAAATAGTTTAAAAATGATCTGGCATTCAGTATTTAAAGAAGATAATCTGAATCTGTTTTCCATTATTTATTGAATGGCAACATGTCTTTTACTAGCAATGAGAGCATCCAAACATTTCCTCTAATTATTAATCAGTTTCATTGTCTGCTTTGAAGAATTTTAACCATTCTTTCTGCCAAAAGTTTTAAGTTTTGTTTCAGGTTTTTTGCTGTCATGTATGTACAGCCATTTGGAAGATTATTTTGGAATGAGTTTCATACTAGAGAACCCCTTCATGGCTTAAATTAAACTAGGTCCTTATGTTATCCTCTAGAATGCTATTATCATTATAACTCAGTATTCATTATCTAATAATGTTGAGTTGTCTCAGTACACAGGCAGGAAAAAAATATGCTACTGCTACTATAGTCTTTGACGAGTGTCTGGATTCTGGATGGAGGTATTTTTGACCATTCTTCCATACAAAATCTCTTCAGTTCAGTTTGATGGCTGCTGAGCATGGACAGCCTGCTTCAAATCATCCCATAGATTTTCGATTATATTCAAGTCATGGGACTGTGACGGCCATTCCAGAACATTGTACTTCTCTCTGCGTGAATGCCTTTATAGATTTCAAACTGTGTTTTGGGTCATTGTCTTGTTGGAATATCCAACCCCTGCGTAACTTCAACTTTGTGACTGATGCTTGAACATTATCCTGAAGAAGTTGATATTGGGTTGAATTCATGCGACCCTCGACTTTAACAAGGGCCCCAGTCCCTGAACTAGCCACACAGCCCCACAGCATGATGGAACCTCCACCTAATTTGACAGTAAGTAGCAGGTGTTTTTCTTGAATTGTGGTGTTCTTCTTCCTCCATGCAAAGCGCTTTTTGTTCTGACCAAATAACTCATTTTTGTCTCGTCAGTCCAAAGCACTTTGTTCCAAAATTAATCTGGCTTGTCTAAATGAGCATTTGCATGCAACAAGCGACTCTGTTTGTGGCGTGAGTGCAGAAAGGGCTTCTTTCTCATCACCCTGCCATACAGATATTCTTTGTGAAAATTGCACTGAATTGTAGAACGATGTACAGTTACGCCATCTGCAGCAAGATGTTCTTGCAGGTCTTTGGAGGTGATCAATGGGTTGTCTGTAACCATTCTCACAATCCTGCGCATATGCCGCTCCTGTATTTTTCTTGGTCTGCCAGACCTGGGTTTAACAGCAACTGTGCATGTGGCCTTCCATTTCCTGATTACATTCCTTACAGTTGAAACTGACAGTTTAAACCTCTGAGATGGCTTTTTGTAGCCTTCCCCTAAACCATGATACTCAACAATCTTTGTTTTCAGATCTTTTGAGAGTTGCTTTGAGGATCCCAAGCTTTCACTCTTCAGAGGAGAGTCAAAGGGAAGCACAACTTGCAATTGACCACCTTAAATACCCTTTTTCATGATTGGACACACCTGTCTATGAAGTTCAAGGCTTAACGAGCTAATCCAACCAATTTGGTGTTGCAAGTAATCAGTATTGAGCAATCACATGCATTCAAATCAGCAAAATTACAAGGGGACCCACATTTTTGCATAGCCAGTTTTTCACATTTTTTTCACAATTTCATACAACTAAATACTGCTTCACTAAAAATCTTTGTTTGGAAAACACCCCAGTACTCAGATGTTCATAGGAAATGAAAGACATACCACTGTTATCTTTTTTGTTGAAAGTAAATTATTATGCAGGCTGAGAGTAGTTCCCGAACTTTTTTTATATGACTGTAATAATCTAAGAAGCAAGAAAAATCAGTACTTACTTTAATGAACCACTGCAGGATCAACTTCCCAGCCCCGCAATGTATTGGCAGAGGGCAGACTTTAATAATAATAATAATAATAATTCATTACATTTATATAGCGCTTTTCTCAGTACTCAAACAGCTATCCACACAGGGAGGAACCGGGAAGCGAACCCACAATCTTCCACAGTTTCCTTACTGCAAAGCAGCAGCACTACCACTGCGCCACTCACCGGTGATAACAAGGTGGGCCCACCCACGGTACAAAAGAGAGCAGAGCAATAAAGGGAAACCTCAAAAACTGAGCAAAAATACATAAATTACAATTAACCTGACAAATATTGATTTAAAAACAAAGAAGTCACAAAAAAGGAAATAAATATAAGCCAGGGAACAGACTCTGGCTGTAACATTTCAACAAATATTTAGTATCACCATGCCTTAAATTTTTTTTCATTTGTAGATATTTCTTTGCAAATTAGCTTTTTGCTTTGATATTTTTTTTTTTTTTTTTTTTTTTTGTGGTCTTTCCGCAGCGGTGAGCATTTGCAGACCTTTTTCTGATGTCGTCAGAGGCCTTTTTAGGTTGTGGCGTTATGTATTCTGTGTGGGTATGTGGATGGTATTTAGTATTTATGACCAAACTGATAAATCAAAAATACATACATTCTATATTTCTGGCAATGCTGGACACCATGATAGTATGGACGGAGTTGAAAATATTAAAATCTTTTTTTCTTTGTTTTCTGCAGAGGGTCTATCTGCCAGTACCAAGGAATTGCTTTCTGCCACAACACGGAAGAAATCCAAAGGGGAGCCCACTAAATCTGAGGAGCCAAAGTCTGATGTGCATCCCGTCAGTATCAACTTAAGCTTCAAGAAATTTGTTTTTGATCCTCAGAAGAAGATGGTGCAGACATGATGATATAGCTGCCAGGAACAGCATTTTTCAAAATGTGACCAATTGACCATGATGCCTTAGCATGTAGGGTAGCCGTTGTGAAGAACTCCACTTTGCCTATATCATGTCTGGATAATGTTTCTTGCACTAAATGAATTTCACTCCTAATAAACAATTGTTTCTGGAGTGAAGAACTTTGAATGAATACCTGTTCCCTCAATCTTAAGTAATTTTAGCTCTTCAGAGGATGTCCAAAGCTAAAAATAAATTTGTTTTATCAAGTTCCCTTATAAGATCCTGTTTCTTTCCAAGTCATAGTACCTTCTAGTTAATCTATTGACTTCTATGGCCCTTTGATCCTGGTTACTCTTGTCACAGGCTGTGCTTGGCTCTAGTTGCTTTATAGAACGTTGTTTCTCTGGTCACATTTTCTTTTAATTTTCAGGGCCTCTTGATGCAGATTTTACGGAGTCGGACTTACAGACTTTCACAGGCTTAAATAGATCCCAGGTCTTCAACAGTTAGAGTGCATTGGCTGCTTGTTGCCTACTTCCTAATGTCCCAGGGTGCTCTCTCTTCATGTTTCCTTTGTTGCATGTCATACTTTCCATCTCCAGGTCCTCCACTAACTAAATTTCCTCTTTCCAGTTGTGATATTAACCCCAAGAATATGTTGTCCTGTGTGCACTGGTTCCCAGTTTCTCTTATTACAGACTGCGATAAGATGGTTTCTAGCTGCTCTCAGCTCAGACCATGTAGTTCCTGAGATCCTCTGCTAATTAAATGTTCATAAATTTTGCTAAGTTTCAATTGTTTTTGTGACTGGCTAGAACCTTTTTAATTAAGGGTGCCCAGGCTTCTGGTTCATGTTGTCAAAGGTCATGCTGACTCTACTGGCTTCAGTTACTATTTTTAGAGGTAATATTGTCCCCCAGGTTATCAACAGACACTGGGTCTCCAGGTGGAAGGTTGCTGTTACTCTCGTTTCCTCTCATCAGCATCCAATCCCCGTCTTGTACTTCATGTTCCACTAGTTACTAATGGATATGAGTGTCCCGAGCTGCTGTTTTAGAGATGGCAGCTATCACAAGACAGTAATGTTCACTGGCCCAAGTGAATCTGATCATTTATTCTCAGTTACAGTTGAGGTTGACAGGCTGTTTTCTTGAAAAGCTGGAAACCTTATCGAGTTGCTGTAATGGAATGGACTGGGGAATTTTATAAAGCTTTGTCCAGGTCGTTTTTCTGGCAGGAGGATTTGAGTGTCTGAGTAAACAAATGTTGGCATGGCTTTGAGTCCTAAGCTGTCCTTTGCTGTTATATTGGCAAAGGGTGTCAAAGGCCTTGGAAAGACTCTTGGTGTGCGGCTTCTCAAAATTTATATCCATTGGACTGCCTTGTGTGCATGAGGCAGGGGATAGAGAATCCTGTTTTTTTTTTGTTTTATTTTTAAATGAGTCAAAGCTGAACTCAACATGCATTAAATGAATGGGTCAAAAACTAGATGCTCACTTGCATCCATTAGAATTTTCACATTTTAACTGGCTTAATGCTTCCAAGATGAAGCAGCTGCTATGTCGTGTGCTCTGAGTGGCCACGGATGGCCGGTATCTGCACTGGAATCGCTGAAACCCGAGCTGGCCATTAAGGACAAGAGAAGGCTCCTTAGTCTGCCTGGCAGGGAGGGCCGTGGGCTGTATGTATCCTGCTGACTGACAGCTCTTTTACTTTTATCTCTTGTGCTCCAGCAAAGAGACTGGGCAGGCAACTAGATCTTTCCAGATGTAAGATACAAAGTCCTCATGGGTTGGGGGGGGGGGAGAGAAGGGGGTCATATTAGATGCAGTCCCTTTTTTTGTTCATTCTGTCAAAATCCCCATTTGGCTGACAGGAAAAATATATTCTTAAGAGGTGCTGCTGAATAACAAGCTATGTCTGGGGCTGTGCAGGACTTGCAGACGTCGCCAGACCACCGGGGACTGCAAGAGGAGCATCTGAAACCTGAAGAAGGATAGAGGTAAGAAATCAAATAGTTGTGTTTTCAGTGCCACAGGGCACGGGATGTGATGCTTGAATGGCTGTCAGCTAGGCCTTAGGTTTGGTGTTTGGTCAGGAGCAGATGTGACTGGCAGACTGAGTGTGACTGTGTTTTACATGAAGTGGTGAGGGTCTGTTCATGCTCAGCTTCTTTGAAGTGGGTCTGGAATCAAAAACTAAAAAAAAGTGCAGCCAGGTGAGGGGAGGTGCTGTGTACTTGATGCTTTCTCATGTTTAGCGTATAATGACTTGCATAGGTAAGTAAACAAAAAAAATGCCAATCACAGGAGACATTTAATCACACATACTGTATACAGCAAAAATGGTCATGTCATTCTGAAGGAAGCTGCTTATAATGAAATCTCAGCCTGCAAATTGAAATTGTATTCAGTTCTTGATTTCTCATTTAAAAAACTTTCTAAGGTATAAATACTTTCTGAAACATGCTCCTCGGAAAACTCCAGCTTGCTGCTCATGGGTTTCCACATTGGCGTCACGAGTCCAAGGCCAAAAACGCATACAGAAAGTTGCAATGAAAGTTTACAAACTTAAATTAGAACATTAGAACAATCTAGACAAGAACAGGCCATTCAGCCCATCAAAGCTTGCCAGTCCAATCCAAGTCTGGTTTTGAAAGCCCCTAAACTTCTACTGTTTGCCACACTACTTGGTAACTTATTCCATGTGTTTATGGTTCTCTATATAAAGAAAATCTTTTAGTGCGAAATTTACCATTAACAGATTGTCCAAGTGTCCTCATGTTAACTTATTTTAAAGTCACAGTCTCATTCCACTGTACTAATTTCTTTTATAAGTTTTAACACTTCAATCTTAATCTTCTTTTGCTTAAACTGAGTAAGGCTCAGCTCTTTTAATCTTACTTCATAATTCATTCCCTGTAGCCCTGGTCTCAGGACTTTTCCAGTTATGTCTTTTTGTAGCCTGGAGACCAAAACTGCATGTAGTATTCCAGATGAGGCCTCACCAGTGTACCAGTGTGTGTTAACGCTTCATCATAACCTCCTTGGACTTGTACTCTACTCTTTGCCTTCTTAATGGCTTTTGAACACTGTCTGGCAGTTGATGGTGTTCAGTCCACTATGACTCCTAAATCCTTCTCATTTGGTGTACTGTTGATTTTCAGACCCCCATTGTGTATTGAAACGTAACCTTTTTACTTCCTACATGTAATACTTTACATTTACTGACGTTAAGTTTCATCTGCCAAATCCTGTATGCTGTGTCCCTCTGTAATGATTCTATGGATTCTGCATTATCTGCCAATCCACCAAGCTTGGTATCAATGGCAAACTTTACCAGCGTGTTACTTTTATTCCTATCCAAGTCATTTATATATTATGCAATCATATGCACTTAATAATCAAGAGGGAAGGGGGTGTTACAGGAAACTGTCTTGAGTATAGGAAAGTTGGTATATAAATTAAGTGCATTATTATTATCCATTGGTAACAGGAGCATGGGACATGCCACTGGACGTGGATTTGCACAAATTTCTGTACAGCTTACATTTACAAATTCGATAATGAACCATATTTAGTAGATGTAGGCTGAATGACTGCGGAGACAGCAATCAAATATTACGTTATGCTAACCCATGGGGTTTGCTAGTGAGGAACGGGGGCAGGCAAGTTTGATGAGCACAGATTGCCTTCTTGGGATTAATGCAGCCGGTTATGGGTGAGAGCAGAATCTGGATATTCAGAATGTGCTTGACATCAGATGACTGCAGAGAAATGGTAGGATTGTGATGTGATGGACTACTGGGTACATAGATCACTCTTGCCAAGGGATCTTCTTCTTTTGGCTGCTCCCATTAGGGGTCTCCACGGCGGATCATCTTCTTCCGTACCTTTCTGTCCTCTGCATCTTGCTCTGTTACACCCATCACCTGCATGTCCTCTCTCACCACATCCATGAACCTTCTCTTAGGCCTTCCTCTTTTCATTTTCCCTGGCAGCTCTTTCCTTAGCACCCTTCTCCCAAAATAATGGGTGATAATACACACAGCAGGTTAGATAGGAGGGAAAAAAGGCGATTGATGTAGAGAAGATTACAAAAATGAGTAGGAAAAATAGAAGTGGTGCAAAGCACGACTCGCATTCAACAGAAGAAAACTGGCTTTATGTTAGGATACATGAAAAGATAGAAGATGGGCAATAGGGTAATAAATACCAAAGTAGAGACAACTACAAATATTGAAGTCTTAGCAAAGTCAAAAGGATGTTAAGGACTTCTTGAGAAGGTAGCAATGGACACTAAAGTTCAAGTGAAAAAGTAATCAAACACCGAGACCTGGATGGTACGGGTTCAGCTGTAAATACTGAAGTATACGTCTTGATATAGAGAGAAGTACTGTAGGTTGTAATGGCCGACCCCTTACCCAGCCGGCAGCTACACCTCCAAGACCTGTGGCCTGGATGAATTACTGAGAGGAATCTAAATATCAAGCCGTACCTCTAACAAACTTTTTTCTCCACAATCGACGGTGTAAACATAAGCACAAAAGAAAAGCAGATATGTAAAAATAAGTGAATATATTAAAACAGAAAACAACAAAACACTATTGCACATACACCATGTAGAATATACAGTATATATATCCCTCCAGAGCAATACCGTGACAACACTATAAATATATATATATATATATATATATATATATATATATACATATATATATATATATATACATACACACACACAACAAACCCTCCCTTGCCCCTGTAACATAACAAATGACAACTAATAACAACAATGAATGAAACACGGAAAATGGCAATGATATTGAACTTGAGTCCTAGTGTACAACTGTCCTGAATGCGGATGACTGGTCAACTGATAAGAGATGCGTTTGTATTTCCCAGATTAAATGGAACAACCTCACTGTGAATCTTTGGCGTGTGGTGGATGATGTAATCCGACCCCAGGGTCTCTGGTGATGAGGGAATTGAAGTCAGTCTGGCGGAATGAAAACAAACTGGTGCAAAAGCGGGATGTGGAAAAACAGCAGGCAAGTTGATTCGTGGTGGTGAAAAATTGTCTCTGTCTCCATCTTTCTCCTCCTCCTCCTAGTTTCCTCCTGATTGCTTAAATAGTACTGCCGGATGTAATTGATCGTTAACAGGTGTTTTCCAATTTGGGGCTGCAGTCTCTTTCCATCATCCATCCCCCTTGTAATTTACGGGGACGACATTTACTGACGCACACAAACAGCAAACGGGACGATGGAAACAAAACGCACTCAGTACAAACATTGAATAACACTATTACTATGTAGCCCCACTACAAGGTGATGGACCCAACCAGTGAGTTTGAAGAGAAGCTGATTTTTATAGGCACAATCAGAGAGAAGACTTGGGACAGATAAGAAGGCCAAAATGGATACTGACCTACAGATGGAAGATCTTACAGCAGGACAAAGGATGTGATAATGACACTAAAACTCAGATTGACAAGAAGACTCCTCCTATAGGAGAGAAAGGGAAGTGTTACCAGATTTAAAAAAAAGAGAAGATATTGGTGGAAACAGGAAAACAAATGGCACAGAATAAAAACTACAGCAGCTAGTAAATGACAATGGTCATTTTGGAAATAAGCCAGTTATGGACACTGATGTTCAGAGAGAAGGCAAAGCATAAGAAAGAGTATATGAGGATCACTGCAGAACAGAGGGATGAAAATGCGTCTATGAATTTAGTCTGTCTGATTCAACTGAACACTGCTATGAAGCCAGCTCTCGGTATCGGCCACATGCTCTTGTGACATATAAGCTGGGCTATAACCAGTCGGCACGTCATCACGAACTGACCTCGGCAAATCAAAAGGGGCTCCCAGGGAATTTGGAAAGGGAGAAGAAATGAAAACAAAGAAAAGTGATTAAAAAGAGTAATTAGCATTGGGCCCTCTGATTAACCAGCAAATCATTAATTAGTGCGATTTAACCGGTGGCTCTTTCATTATCTAGGTGCACCCACCTCAACCCCCCCACCCCTCTGATGCCGTTCGCGTGGGTGCATGGCCCAAAGCAGGCCTTTGCTTAATGGGTCTGGCAAGCAGCCCAAACTGATAACACGATTGTGTGCCAGCGACTGGCTTACAGGTGTTTTCATCACTTCTGCCAGCCGTATTAGAATATTATCTTCGTCAAACGCCCCTCCCCCCGAGTTCAGCCCTCTTAGTTCTGAGCATTTCAGAACTAATTAGTTTTTTATGATTATTTTTCCTGTCAGTAGTCAGTTTGGGGTGTATTTTTTCCCCCCCCTCCTCTTCTTAATGCAATATTACGAAGACGTGATGTCCCTGTGATCAAATCACATTTTGCCTGGATTACAAACAGCGGGCGCGGGAATGCCAATTCCCATTTCCTCTGCTTCTCATGAATGTAATTAACTGCAATGAAAGTGAGAATTTTTAATTAACAAAAGTACGTGGCTTCGGCATTGCTCTTCTTTGCCTTTCCTCTTTCATCTATTTACTTATTAGAATTCCTTCTTTTTTTTTTTCCCCCGAAGAAACAATATCAGTATTTTTTTTATTTTATTTTTTTTTCTCACACCACCAGCTTGATCAGAAAGCAAAAGGAAAGTTCTGGACTTTTTGTGATTGGAATGCAGTTTCGTTAGATCAGGTCAATCAATCAGTATTGCCTGCAGTGCTTTTGATTTTATGCTTCCTTACAAAAATGCTTTATAAATTGTTTTCTGTATGTAGCATGTGTAAATATGAAGCATCGGTATCCACCACCGTATCACGCATGCAGCAACGTCCCTAAAGGAAAAACAACAAAGCTACCTTGTGATGGTGCGGGTTGGGATGAGCTGAGCAATGAGGACACAGAAAACAACAGGAAGTGGTGCTGTAGTGCTTTTAGCTTCCGCAGTCAAGGGTTCAAAACCTCAAACTGAGAAACAGAGTAGTACTCTTCATTAATAAATAGATGATCTAAATCAGGGGTCCCCAACTCCGGTCCTGGAGGTTTTCATTCTAACCCTTGTCTTAATTAGTGACCTGTTTTTACTGCTAACAGAGTCGGGAAGAGGAGGACAAGGCTTGCCTGAAGGAGAGGGGGTTTGGAGAATGCACTGATAACACCCACCACACGACGAACCACCTCAGGATCCGAAATTAGGACCTCAGCACCACACTAGTTTGAATGGAACCCCCGAGTTTTCCTTTGCAAGTCAGGACAGCTGCTTACAGGGCTGGATGCGGATTAACGTCCTACCCAAGATGGTGCAATAGCAGGTTAAGGGCCTTACTCGAGGGCCCAGTGGAGTGGAATCATTTTCCAGGATTCAAACTGGCACAGTTGCCTAGCCTCAGAACCACCAAGAGAATTAAAATATGGGTTGTGCATGTGAGCATTTTTGGAAAAAAGGACCTGAAAAAGGGTATTTGTGAATAATAAAGTTGATTTTATTTTGAACTCTTGGCTGTGTACGCACACTGCGTCTTGCGTCTTGGGCTCAGTGGTATTCCCTATCTGTCACAAAGTATAGCAGTATAGAAAAAATTGATAACTTTTGAGTAGAGGCAGCTTAAATAACTTGCTCAGGGTTACACAGTGAGACAAAGGCTGCTGGTTCAGCTTCCACATGAGTTAACCTTGTTTCCTATTTTTGTTCTTTTGAGAATTTTGCTATTTTTTTATGTTTCAATGTACCTCCTAAATTTATAAAGATTCTTTGGTTGCCTTTTTGTACACAAGCTGATGATTTACTGTCATTCTTCCACTTGTTGGTGTCGGGTGGTATTTTGGAACATTTCTTGTCATTTTGCCAATTTGTCTCATTTAGAGTGTGCGAGGCTGACGGTCTGCAGTTGGCAGTTTTGAGGCTTGCCGGATTTAGGTGGTTAGGTTAGCCACATTAAAGTGGTCCGTAGTGGTGTGTGTTTTTAGTATTAACAAGAGGCTAGCAGCTCAGGTTTGGTGAGTGTAGATACTTACACAGCAAAGCCATGCAGCCCCAGGGAATTGCTGATGGGGAAATTGGCTGATTGTGCATTCATGTGCAGATGTGATCAGTTTACCCAGTTTCCTCATTAGGCCATCATTAATGCATCTGCACCCACACAGGATCAAAATGAGCCTGGGCAAGAGGATTGAGAGGAGGAAGACGAGGGAAACATAAAGGTAAAGTCAAAGAAGAGGCAGAGAGTGAACGATGATGCCAGGATCAGTGCGGCAGATAGGAGGCATGGTGGTCAGGGAGACTAGTGGCGCTCAAGGGTTAGAGTCACTTTTACTGTGCAACAAAGTAGAGCAAGAGCACCCAACCTCACAGAGAGGTCCAGAGGCAGAGTCACTCCTGATGAGTAACAAAGTGGAGCAGGAGCAGCCAGACACTTTTTGAGAGGTCCCATGGACACCGAGGGATGGTGGTGAAAGAAGGGAGCAGGGCTTGCAGGGTCCACATGGATGCTGAGGGGTGGAGGTGGGGTTACGAGCCAGTAAAGGCTGAGTGTGCTTGCCGGAGTGCGTCTCCTGTTGGTGAACATATTAAACGTAATTATAGAAGGAGGCTCGTGAATCTCTTATGGGCTAAACTCGACTGTGTTTTACTAGAAACACAATAATTTAAACATACTGTAGCTTCACTCTTGCATAGCCTGTTGGTTTGTACCTGCAATTCTGCAGGGCATCGCCATCAGTGCATGTTGATGTCCTATGGCCATGTTCACTCGTAATGAAGCAATAAATACATTTTGATAGAAATCGAAATCCAGTGATGATAAGCTGGTAGACCATGATTGACTGTTTGGCTACCTCTGCTCTAGATCAACCATCAAAGTCAGTTTTGAGCATTTCATGGGTGAACCTTCTCCAGCTTCTGCATGACATTCAAGAGCCTGGTGATATCTGGACTATATTCCTGTTTATTATTTGAATTTTAGAAGTCATGTACTATGCAACTTAACAAACAGAATCTCAGTCCGAATCAAAGTAAGTGTTGTCTTAAATAGTAAATCTCAGAGAAATGCATAGGTGTCGGGTACAAGGAGAAACTGGAGTCAGAGAAAGGTATTGTGGACTGGGAATCCCACAGAACATAAATTCCAATAAGTTCCAAAAAACTCTTCCAAAAATGCCCACTAGAGGGATATTTCCATCAATCCCTGACTAATAATAAGGGGCAGCACCATATATTTATAAAAATAAAACTTTGTTCCCAAAATACTCTTCAATAACAAAGAATCTATGTAGAGCACAAGAAACAATGGAGTTGTCTAAAACCACTAAGGCAACCCAGTGCAAACACATCCAATGCAACTCTTTCTCTTTTTCCTTTGCAGACCAGCAGAAGGTCATCACTCTCGGGTTCGACCATTCCTACATCACTTTCGGTTCCAGCCATTCTGACATCACTTCCTCCAGTCCACCTCTATAACCGCCATATTTGTTGCACTACTCAGTTCTGTTTTGGACTCCAACCTGAAAAGACGTGTTTTTTTTTTTCTCATCTACTTCTTCCAAGTATACAGGGTGGCTACCCTAAAACCTTTTTCTGTCTGTTGTTATCTCTTTATCTCCACACTTGAAATCCACCATTTCAATGCAGCATAAGTAAACACACCCAATCCCGATCAAGTTTGAAATTAACAACTGGGAAATGTGGGAGACTCTCTGGATTTATAGGGCAGTTCCTGGTAGTGATGGCAGGTGGGACCACCCACAAAACACATGGGTCATAACATAGGCAGCCAAAAGGCAAGATCAAAAAACAATGCACATAATCAACAGAAGCAATATTAACATAAATAAAGGGTGAAAAAATGAACAAAAAAGACCAGCATGGGAGGAACCCTGGCTGAAACTTGACAGATGGAACCAAGTGTCTCAGTTATAAATGACCATACAAAGAAAATGAATCTTAAATTGTTTGGTTTTGATTGTGTTATGTTTCAGCCAGGATTTTTTCTCTAGTTAATGTTTTCTCCTTTTGGTTATTACTCTTGTTTTAAAATTATTATTTTCATGTATTTTGTGTTGTTTTGTATTTTTGTGTATATTGTTATGTTTATTTCTTGTTTGGCATTTATGTGTTGTGTATGTATGTATGCTGTTTGTTTGTGTTCCTTGTTTTCTGTGGGTGGAATCCCAAGAGACGGAGCCACCATTACATCACTGTTGAGGGACCGCCCCCCCTTATATTTCAGGTTGTGCTTATTGGTTTTGGTATTAAGACTTGTTTATCTTGGGCTCCTTTTTTACACATACCTTTTTGTGTTTTTTCCTGTTTGTTCTTTTTGTTCAATCTTTATTATATTAAAAATGACTGATTTGTAAAGGTACTTATATTTGTATTTATTTTCTTAGCAGGCACTTTTCTCCAATGCAACTTGCAAAAGAGGTCAACATAAGTCTGGAGGATTGTTTGAAAAGAAGAGTTACAGGACAAGGTTATGAAATTGATCGCTACTCATGAAAAGCTCAGAACAAAATTAATTTGCCTTTGTCTTCTCAAACCAGACATCTACAGTCATTTTCTTCTGTGATGGGCACTTTTTTGCATTTTGGAACATTTAGAAGTATTTTTGAACTTTTTTTTTACTTTTTTGCCAGAGCCTCTTTTTGGGCCTGTGCAGTCCTATAAAACTTGGATTTTAAGTTTGGGACCAGGCTGCCAGGGGTGAGGCCTGATTCTAGGCAGAGCAGTGAGATTCATTGTCTGTGTTTCTAAGTCATTTTGAGGCCTGATTATCCATGATGTCATTTTGCTTTTGTTTAACAGCATGAAAATCCACATGCAAACATAAGATTTACAAAACCTGAAATCAACATGAAGAGATTGTTATAAATACACAAATCGAAAAGCATGCTTGCTATATATATATATATATATATATATATATATATATATTGTGAGAAGCAGCCTGGACACAGACAGACGGACATCGTATCTTGCACCCAACACACATTTATTTACAATATTTACACAGTTTATGTTGCACAAACCCAGTGCCTCCAGCACCAATCCCCCAAAGTCCAGACCTCTCTCTCCAGTGCCTGCCTTCTTCAGGCCACCTCCACTCCTCTCCAACACGACTCTTGTCCACTTCCGCCCAACTCCAGTCACTGTCTGAAGGGAGGCGGCCCCTTTTATGCACACCGGGATGGGCTCTAGGTGCTCCCCAACACTCCTCCGCCGACACTCCCCTGTGTGGCGGAAGTGCCGGCTGCACACCAGGTAGGACTCCGGGTTTCCCCGTTCTTCTTCCCCCCAGCACTTCCAGGTGTGGCGGAAGTGCTGAGGTCCAGGGCTCTCTAGGCACTGGGGCGCCCCCTGATGGTGACCACGGGCCCCTACAGGGTTCGGCTTCCAAGCCCTGCACCCGTGGTCCCCAACACAACTAGGGCGGTCATCCCCTCGTGGTCTGGAGGAGGCGCAAGCCCTCCTCTGGTCCTCTTGGACGTCCTGGCTGGGTACCACCCCCAGCGGCCTGCCACTATATATATATATATATATATATATATATATATATATATATATATATATATATATATATATACACACACTAGGGACTGTGCCCCCTACTCGCTTCGCTCGCCCATCCCACAACCCCCACCTCTGGGGGCACGCTTCACACTAGCAAATTTGCATTTCTGCTGCTCATGTTGTGAAGGAAGCCTGCTGAACGCACACTAAGGAGATATGGACAGATCATCTGCTGGCTGGCTGCTAGCTGCTACCACGCTGCGCGTTGATCATTTAAAAGCCTGTACAGCAGCTGTCCTTTTGTCTCACTTCCTTCTCTCGTGGGACTTTAAAGTGTCTCTGAGAAATTGTGTGTAAGTAGGGCATGACATGCAAGAAGTCTTGCGGGACTTCAAAGTGTCTCTCCGAGATAATGACGTCTCGACCCAAGATTTTTTTATATAATATATATATAATATATATATATTTTTTTGCTCATGACAGTACAAGATTTATTTTCCAGGCAAATAAAAAAAAAATACATTAGCTATAGCTGACATCAAGTGTCAAAACCTTAAAACATAAAGATTAAATGGACAACCAAAACAGGACAGCCAAAATGAGAAAGCATTAACATATTGATATATTGTCATTCAGGAGAAAGGTGACACAGGGAGACTGCAGTTAAACATCACCTGTTTGTGTATCATTGGTGTAAATATCACTTAGTTAAGATGTGACTTTCACTTCACCAATTCAGCGTCAATGATCACTAAGTGTGGCTGGGTGTCATTGTATACGAGTGAGACACAAAAATAACCGGATTGGTAAAAAAAAAAAATATTTATTTACAGCATTCTAAACATTGTCACAGACCAAAATGGAGGCTTTAAAGGCCCATACAGGAAGTGACATCAGCAAAAGGGCCGGAATTGGAAGTGATATCTTCTGGACCAGATGTGACATCAGCAAAGCGCCCGTCACCGGAAGTGATGTCTTCTGGTTCGGAAGTGATGTCAGCAAAGGGGTTGGCACTGGAAGTGATGTCTTCTGAGGAGTCGGAACCTTGCAGGATATCCCAGGAAAGGTCTGTAGAGAACTGAGAAAGACAGTCGGCGCACTCCACTGCCCCCTGGGTCTATGTTGCTGCCTCCTACTCGCATGTTTGTGACACCTTTGATCTGTTTAAATCTGACATGCTGTGATATCGATGTGCTCCTGAAGACCTCCTGACCTGAGCAAACTGCTAATGTTAATTTTATCATGGCACAATCCACAGTTGTTGGTATGTAATCCAGTCAGATTTAACAGAGGTTTAGATCTGTCACAGTCTGTAGCGGTTAGGATGTATCTTTTCACCTGATACCCTGCGAGATCCAATTTTTGAATTTAAACCATTGGATCCACAGCTTATGGACGTGACTTCTGCAACTTTTACAAGCTGTGATCAGAAAGCCATTGTGGTTTGATTCACTGAGATGATACCCCATCAACTAAAAATCAATTTCAGGCCCAGACAGGCCGGTAATTACAAGATTAAAGCTGACCACAGACAGAATTGTGAGGTTTTAACCTAAGGGATTGTTTTGCATCTCTGTGTTCTCATCTTAAGTTGTCTATTACTGTACCCTGCCAGACATTCCATTGCATGTTTCCTCAATCCTAGTAAATGATTTTCAGGATTGGTACTCCAGTGTCCACTTGGAGAGAAAAAGAAAGGCGCATGACGCTGTGTGATCGTCTAGGATATTGTCTTGAAATAGTGGCCTGCTTTTAATAAAGAATGGACTTTCATGGTAATTATTAAACCCATGCTGCTTTCAGAGATGTATTTTTAAAAAATTTCTGAGAAAAGTTTTGATTTTTTTTTTTTTAATAATTGTTAAAATGCCCTTGATTCTCAGTCGCCAGGTCACAGCTACGGAAACGCAGTGGTGGAAACAATGCAGACTCTGAGGCATGAATTAATTAAAGACATTTATGTTAAAAAGCTGGAAAACTTACCAGAGGCGAGTTCCTGCATGTTTTTTACTTCGATGCGGTAATATTTCAGTTGTGGTTTTAATGGCTAAAGGTCCCTTTCGTACATTTTTACACTGTAACATAGACAACCCAGCCTTTTCATAGCAGTCCAGCTGGAAAGGACAACACGTTTGTAACAGAAGGGCATTTGAAATTCCTGCTGCACACAGATTCTTATGGAGAGCAGAGAAGATTCACAGTGTTGAAAGTGTCTGATCTATTCCTGAGAAGGAAAAAAAGAAGGAATTCTTGGCAATTTCAATAATGCCACATCATCAGCAGAGCACAGCTACCTTCAGAGTCAATTCATCGTCTGTCTTTAAGCCGTCATTCCACCATTAGTATCGTCTCACTCAGGGAAATTCTTTGGAAGTTAGACTTTATATATCCCACATGCTTACCTCTGTACCTCATCACCCCAATTGCCTGTCCTATCCTTATGTACCTAACCTCATTTTTTTCCTTTTCATGTATCCTTTTCTGCTTACACACTAGTCGACTTCAGCTTCCTTACATCAAAACTCTTGAGAAAGAGACTTGCCCAGCATGCAATGCCACTGCTCCACTCCAGGGCATATATAAAAAGTCACATTCTGGGGCAGTTTAAACACATCAGTCAATCTAATGCGTTTTGAACGATATTGTGAGCTATGGGTGAAAACGGAAATGAGCCAAGCCCTGTGATGAAGCAGAGGAAACTCCTCTTCTTTAGCATTTGTCTAAGAGAGAGAGAGAGAGGTTGGGACCATGCACTGATAGCGTGCTGCCACCCCCAGCACACAGTGAACCACCTGGATTGGGACCCGAGGGCAGCGGGTGACACCTGAACACCACTCTGGAACAGTGAAATGGTCTAAACTGTGGAATGGTCTGCCTGCTACTATAAGAGATGCCCCTTCGGTCTCCGCTTTTAAATCCCGGCTGAAGACTCACTACTTCAGTTTAACATACCCTGACTAGAGCTGCTGATAAACTATACAGACTGTTGTTAGTCATTAGCACTAAAACATAAGTAATATGATAGTTATAATTTGTTACTAACCCTCACCTATTCTGTTTCTCTTCTCAGTACTCAAATGTGGCACTTGGTGCCACGGTCCACCTGCCACGTTGTTTTGCCTGCCTAAGGTAAAGTCATCTCTGATGGAGGATCACGGGAATTGTGGGGTAGAGGGGTCCTTTCATTGGATTTACTGGCCCAGCACTGTTTTAGCTGTAGAATGGCCAAATGGGGGAGGCAACTTGATGGCTGTGGTCTCTAAGGCTCTAAACAAATCCAAATTATATTATGTGATATCATCTACTGTTAAATTCTGCTCTGTACTTGTAAAATTTTTATTTTTCTACTGTATTGAGGATTTGTTCTGTTCTGTGTATTGTATTGTATTGTATTGACCCCCTTCTTTTTGACACCCACTGCACGCCCAACCTACCTGGAAAGGGGTCTCTCTTTGAACTGCCTTTCCCAAGGTTTCTTCCATTTTTTCCCTACAAGGTTTTTTTTTGGGAGTTTTTTCTGGTCTTCTTAGAGAGTCAAGGCTGGGGGGCTGTCAAGAGGCAGGGCCTGTTAAAGCCCATTGCGGCACTTCTTGTGTGATTTTGGGCTATAGAAAAATAAATTGTATTGTATTTGTCTTTATTCATCTTTAATTATTTTACTACCCTAATGTTCCTAGAAAAGATATACTGGTACTATTTTTCAGTTATTTGTCCCCTTGTCTCCTCACCCAGGCTTTTCTTCTTATTTTTCTGATCACTTTACCTCATCTAATCTTTTTATTATTGAGACTTAGCTCACTTTCACCAGCAGTCCCATCCATCCATCAATCCATTTTCCAAAACCCCTGAGCAGGGTCATGGGGAAACAAACATCGTGCACAAGGTAGAAACAATACCTGAACAGGGAACAGGGGTGCCAGTCCATCACTGGGTGAACACACACACACACGGGTCAATTTAGCATAGCCAATTCACCTAACTTGCATCTCTTTGGACTGTGGGAGAAAGCCCATGTGGACACAGGCAGAACATGCAAACTCTGTGCCGGGAGTACCAGGGGTGCCAACCTCGTCCTTCTTGGTGGTGCGGGGCTGGCAGCCACACAGTGGTGGTAGCTTTCTGTGGATAGATGCTGCTCCAATGTCAAATATCTTCTAGCTATGAGTGTGATCACTTAATCCTGTGGCTGCCAGGTGGCATTGTCTACATTAAAATTTTCCCACACAGCACAACAGACAAGAATACTGTCCTCTGTTTCACAACTAGAAAAACGAGGCTGTCACCTTGCTGTTTCACTAGGCTACTTAAAATGTTTGAGCAGCAAAACATCACTGACTCAACAGACATTTGCTCAGTTACTCAACTCATAAAAAAGAGGCATTGGAGCCAATTTTTTTTACGGTCCCATGCCCTTTCTGCCACCAGCTTCCTTTAGTGCCCCCACAAAAGAGGGACGGTGACCTTGTTCTAGGCCCAGGTCACAAAACACTTGACTTAGATCGGGGTGTCATTTCATGATGCTGGCAGTGCCATTTTCTTAATTAGTGCTGCTAATGGAGTCTCCTTCTTTTCCTCTTTTGCCTTAATTTTAATTGACTTTCTTAATTGACTAGCTGGTCACCTGTTGCCTCGCTTTGCATCTCATTATTGTTTGGCTTCTGGAAATAATTAAGGGTTCTGAATTTTAAAAAGTTGGGCAATTAAAATGAAGGCAAAAGAAGTAGGCTACATTAGCAGCTATAATTGCTTACTAATTAATCAAGTGGCTGGAATGAAAACTTCCAGTCAGTGAGGCGCTCTGGGATCTAAATTTGACCACCCTGGTGAAGATAAAATGAAAACGCATACAGGATAGAAGCCTACAAACATCTTGGTTAAGATATATGAAGGCTGACGTAGCTGCGATTGTCTGGTTTCTAAAAATTACATAGCTTCTGCTTTCTTATAGGAGTTCAGGTAATTCGTGTGACTCATGGACACATACAGTGCATCCGGAAAATATTCACAGCGCATCACTTTTTCCACATTTTGTTATGTTACAGCCTTATTCCAAAATGGATTAAATTCATTTTTTTCTTCAGAATTCTGCACACAACACCCCATAATGACAACGTGAAAAAAGTTTACTTGAGGTTTTTGCAAATTTATTAAAAATAAAAAAACTGAGAAATCCCATGTACATAAGTATTCACAGCCTTTGCTCAATACTTTGTCGATGCATCTTTGGCAGCAATTACAGCTTCAAGTCTTGTTGAATATGATGCCACAAGCTTGGCACACCTATCCTTGGCCAGTTTCGCCCATTCCTCTTTGCAGCACCTCTCAAGCTCCATCAGGTTAGATGGGAAGCGTCGGTGCACAGCCATTTTAAGATCTCTCCAGAGATGTTCAATCGGATTCAAGTCTGGGCTCTGGCTGGGCCACTCAAGGACATTCACAGAGTTGTCAAACACCGGTGTTCCTTATTCCTCATTGCTGCATTACTTCCTGCTGTTGTGATTCCAGATGAGGTCTCGTTTTCAGATCTCAAAGGCTCATAAGCTTGTCCCAATGACTTTGTTTTTTTTTTGGGGGCCAATCGCAGACTGCTTTCACTGAGTTGCTGAAGGTTTCAGACTGCATGACTAGAAGTCACAGGAGGGTGCTGCAGATGCCTTCCTACTTATTAAGATCATGAAATTGAAGCCTAAGACTGGAAATCATTGGAAAAGTCATGTCATGTGGGACTAAAGAATTTTGGCAGGAAGCAAACTTGCTGCTGTTCTATCAGATATACATATGAATGTATAGTAGACAGAATGTGCAAATTTCATGCTGAAATTCTTGTGGCCAAGGCGTTAAACTCTGGCCTTTGGACATCTGAGGCAACTTAAAAAAGCAATGCTCCACCATGCTGCACTATGTTATCTCTCTCTTATATATATATATATATATAAAATCTAATGTCTGTCTGTCCGCTTTTCACGAGAGAACTACTTAATGGATTTATATCTTTTTTTTTCTAGAATTTGCTTTAACATTCCGGTTGATTTTGCAACTTCTCTCATCGCACTAAGTATCATAGTTCGCTTGCAGTACCAATTTAGTTGAGCGAATCCGAGAGGCATGCAGCAGGATGAGGGGAAGGGGCGGAGCCCTCCTCACTCACGCACCAGCCTCAGGGCGTATCTTACCTCTGCTTAACTAGCAAACGAGACAACTACCGTATTTTGCGCACTATAAGGCGCACTTAAAAGCCTTTAATTTTCTCAAATTCGGTGCGCCTTATGTGTGCACTGAGTTCCAAAATCTGTAAAAATGTTGTTGTGCATTTTAGTAAGCGCTCCGCTTGATTGACTGTCGGACCATTTCCTGCCGACATAGGGACGTAGTAATACGTACACTATGTACGCTGGCAGCAATAAACCAATTGCAGAACATTACGTAAAGCCACGTACAGACGTACGCTTACCTCCGCCACGCCTACGGCAGGTAGGTATATTGTACTACTGGTGCGCTGCGAAACAACATTTGTTTTGGCTAAGGACCCTGAAAATGGCATCAGAGAAGAGACATGCTTACGATGCAAAATTCAAACTACAGGCTATCAGTTACGCGGTTGTAAATGGGAATAGAGCAGCAGCGAGAGAATTCAAAATCAATGAATCTATGGTTCGGAAGTGGAGGAAGCAGGAGAATGAATTGCGCCAAGTTAAAAAGACAAAACAGAGTTTCCGCGGGAACAAGGCGAGGTGGCCAGAGTTGGAAGACCAACTTGAACAATGGATTCTTGAACAAAGAGCAGCCGGGAGAAGCGTCTCTACAGTCACCATTCGACTGAAGGCAATAACGATAGCACAAGACATGAAGCTTGAACACTTTCAAGGAGGTCCGTCTTGGTACTGTCGTTTTATGAAAAGGTGCCATCTCGCCATCCGCGCACGAACTATCGTGGTGCAGCAACTGCCAGCGGATTACAAAGAAAAGCTGACCATCTTCCGCACCTACTGCAGCAACAAGATTACTGACAAAAAAATCCAGCCCAACCACATCACCAACATGGACGAGGTCCCTCTCACTTTTGACATCCCCGTGAACCATACTGTGGAGAAAAAGGGGACCAGCACGGTATCCATACGCACCACAGGGCATGAGAAGTCGGCTTTCACTGTTGTTCTTGGTTGCCACGGTAATGGACAGAAACTACCACCTATGGTCATTTTTAAGAGGAAGACGCTGCCAAAAGAAAAGTTTCCAGCCGGAGTCATCGTTAAGGCCAATCCAAAGGGCTGGATGGATGAGGAGAAAATGAGAGATTGGCTGAGAGAGGTGTATGTGAAGAGACCGGGCGGGTTTTTCCATGCATCACCGTCTTTGTTGATCTGCGACTCCATGCGTGCCCATATCACCGATACTGTGAAAAAACAAGTGAAGCAAATGAATACGGAGCTTGCCATCATTCCGGGAGGATTAACAAAAGAACTCCAACCGCTGGACATTGGTGCAAACAGGGCGTTCAAAGTGAAGTTGCGAGCGTCATGGAAGCGATGGATGAGAGACGGCGAACACACCCTTACTAAGACTGGGAGGCAGCGCCGGGTAAGTTACACCACCATATGTGAATGGATTGTGGATGCCTGGGCTAAGGTGTGTGCTTCGACTGTTGTCCGAGCTTACGCGAAAGCTGGAATCATTGCTGAACAGCCACCCGGCAACGAGACTGACTCCGACAATGACGAGAGGGAACCCGGCATGTTTGATGGTGAACTTGCCCATCTGTTCAATTCAGATACAGAAGGTGAGGACTTCGATGGATTTGTGACAACAGACTGATCAAAAAACAATGTGAGTGTATTTTTAAATACATAGTAGAATAAGGTTTAACTAAACTCATTGTTTTGCTTCTGTTACCTTGTTTTTGCATGCGCCGAATAATACGGTGCACCTTATGTATGGCTTAAGTACAGAAATAAGCCCCGCAATTGAGAGTGCGCCTTTCAATCCAGTGCGCCTTATGGTGCGCAAAATACGGTACTTAACGAATTTAGTTTGGGTTTTTTTCTATACTTTGCTCGAACATTTCGGTTGATTTTGTGACTTCTCTCATTGCACTAAGAATCATAGTTTGCTTGCAGGAGTGATATATTCTCACTAATCCGAGACAGAGGCTGCTGGCTGAGGAGAGGAGGAAGCGTGACGTCAGGAGTAGGAGCCGGACAGGGCCCTCCTCACTGTCCTGTTTCACTGCTACACGGGCAGAGCCTCAGGGGATGGCAGTATTAAATATTAATAACAGTCTACATTTTTTCATTGTTCCAATTTTCTCGTAACTATCTGACAGACCATTCACGATCACTGCTTGTTTCATGACTATCCATACTGCATCATGTTAATTTGGCTTCAGCAGGTTCCCAATACAGTAGCCTCATGTTGTCTTTGTTGATTTTCTCCTGTGTTATTTACTAAGGCATACCCGTGGGTGAGAGCAAAGTTAAAGTAGTGAAGTTTCCTAGTTTCCTACATTTCAGAGATCCCAATGGCATTGTCTGTCACAGAAGTTGCAATGGAGAAATGTGAATTAGTTGTTGGCATTATACAATGACAGAGTGATAAGCTTTGTGGAGCATGCATGAGAAGGAGTAATTGTAAAGCACACCGTATGAAACTCAAATTGTGAAGCATGTATGGAAAATCAGCGATTATTTAACTGGGCAACCATCAGATGGGCCATCCTGCTGATACTGAAACTAAAGCTTTGCATTCTGTTGACGATAGTTAAAAGCAAAAGAATGCTCTTGTTTAAGTCCGGAGACATTGCGGAAAAAGTAACAAAACTAACACAGAGGGCGGTGAACTCGCAGAAGATGGCAAAACCAGCCAATGCTGGCCACCTGCTGCTCAAGAAGAAAAGTGGGCCGCTTGCTGTTGGAACGTATATGACTGTCTAGTGTGAAACTTTTGTCAAAATTTTTCAGTAATTCCAATTTGACTGTTAAAAAGTGTATAATATGACATGATGCTATCAGAAGATCACAGGGCGCCAAAGTCTATTCCAGTGTCACTGCGTGCAAAGGTGGAACCAATGCTGAATGAACTGATTGTCTCTTTGTAGCTCAGTTGGAAGGGCAGAAAAGAAGAGACAGCCTTACAGTGTGAAGACCAGTTAGTCACTTGACACAAAAGTGTTCTTCTTTGGTTCAGCTGGCAAAGATGGTTGCCTTTTGTATTTTTCTGTAGGGTGTGGCCCAGTTCACACTAACAGTGTCACGATTAGGCTTGCTAGTTAACCTAGTTAATTCATTAATTTTTCACTCATTTTCTACTAAAGTTGTGGGGGCACCAGTCTTAACAGTGAGGCCCACATGTCCCTTTCCTCAGCCACACTTGCCCACTCATAATGTGGGATTCCAAGCAATTTCCAGGAGATGTTATGCTCCCAGTGAGCCTGGGGTCTCCTCTCAGCTGTCCATAAAACCTCCACCGTGAGGCGTTCGTATCAGATAACCGGACCACCTCACCTGGTTTCACTTGATGCATAGGGTCAGCAGCAATATTTCTGCAGCCACTGCGGCCCTCCAGAACTGTGATTGTGAACCCCTGGACTAGAGGCTTTTGACATGCTCACAATGTCTCCTGATCTCGATGTTTTTCCTGGGTATGTTGTGTTGATCCAACATTTCGGCGATGTTTGCAGGTCAAGTGTCTAGTACACTTTCATGTAAACCATTCTTATATAAGGTTATAAAAGTCCTAAGAAGGAGAAAAGCTGGCACACATTCTCCCTCTGCTTACCCTCCCCATTCTCCATCTATTGCTGCATTTCACAATGATTGCACTTGAAAATAATTCTGTGTTATCGCTAAGTTCAGAGGAGCCTGGAGGAGGATGAACAACAAAAATGTAATCTTATCTAAAAAAGGAAAAAAAATGTAAAAAAGAACCTCAGATGATAAGAGCTGCTATCCTTGGGCTGCACTTTCCATAGTGGGATGGCAGCATTGGCCGCCTCCGTAATTATCTGAGACGGAGATCTCCGTGAAATTGGTGTTCCAGGCCGCATGGCCCTCCCACACAAAAGGTATGTACAGAATTAGTAAGACACTGGAGAGCTTATGCAAACCCATAAGCCCCCCCCCCCCACCCCCACCCACCGCCCCCTCCGTAGCCACCCCCGCTTTGCTGCCTTCTCACCCCTAGGCTTACTCAGCAGTCACACTGATTTCTAGTTCAGGGTTCACTGCAAAGCAGGTCGCTCTGTTGTTTTAACCTCGCCAGTACTTTAGACCAGATGTCCTTGCACATACATAATGCAGATCGGGACTCAGAGGGTCCTCCCACTTCAAGGCGGGCCTTAGTTCAGCTACTGCTGAAGGGCCTTGAACATCTCTAAGCTGCTGGACGTCAACTGGCATCCCAAGGCAGGAAACATAGACTTAAAAGTGGCACCGTATTCAGTACTCTCAATCAAGGGGTCAGCAGTGGGAGGGAAAAGCGGCCTTCGTCACTCTCCAGATCCCTAACCAGTGCTGCCCTGCTCCAGCACCACATTGCACTCAATTCAATTAGGTGGGTTTGAAAATGTTATGTTATATTATATACAAGGACAAAAAGGTTGCTTCTAGCTTCACAGACCCAAGTGAATCACCCTTCTGGTCTCTTTCTTTGTAGCGTTTGTGTTTTCTACTCATGTATAACAGTACCCAGATTTATTCCCAGATCCCAAATCAATTTATTTGGTGTCCCTAAATTCACCCGGTGTGGGTATGGTAGGGTATGGATACAGTGCAATGAACTGACCTAGGTGTGGGTAAGCTCCCCATCCATCCATCCACCCACACTGGGCTATGCATATGGATGGATGGATGACTAGAAACATCCATGAAGTGCTTCACCCACAATGGAAGATGAAATCCCACCCTATTATAGGGAAGGAAAACCAGAGGAAGGGTGGTCTGCTGCCTTTCTAGTGATGGTTGCATGTGGTACCATTAACACTCAAAAACTGTTAATGCAGGTGCGCCTGTCCAATGGTGCAGGTACTGGATATTTCATTGAAGTTTATTCACTGTCAGTGGTACAGGGCAGCAAAGAAGGGGTTTACTGGGACCCTGTCCAATTGGAATCAAGTCAAAGCTCTGACTGGGCTACTCAAGAACATTCCCAGAGTTGTCTCTAAGCCACTCCTGTGCTGTCTTAGCTTTGTGCTTAGGGTCATTGTTCTGCTGGAAGGTAAATCTTTAGCTCAGTCTGAGGTCCGGAACATTCTGGAGCAGGTTTTCATTAAAGGTATCTCTGTGCTTTGCACCAGTCATAATTTCCCACAACTCTGTTATGTCTCCCAGTTCACAATCCCACAGCATGGTGCTACCACCATCATGCTTCATCATTAGAATGCTATTGTGCAGGCGATGATTGGTGCCTGTTTCCTCCAGGCATGATGCCAAAGAGTTCAATCTTGGTTTCATCAGAGCAGAGAATCTTGTTTCTAACAGTCTGACAGTTGTTTAGGTGCCTTATTTGTAAAATCCAAGCAGGCTTTCATGTGTCTTCTACTGAGTAGGACCTTTCTGTCATAAAGCCCTGATTGGTGGAATGTTGCACTGATGGTTGTTCTTCTGGAGATTTTTTCCATGTCTGCACAGGTTTTCTAAAGCTTGACTTCTTGGTCACCTCTCTTACTAAGGCCCCAGTCTCCCCCAGTTGCTCAGTTTGTCCGGGTATCCAGCTTTAAGAAACGTTGTGGCTGTTCCAGACTTCTTCCATTTAAGAATTATGAAAGCCACTGAGCTCTTGACTTTGCTGACGATGCTGTGATCTTCGCGGAGTCAATGGAGGCTCTGATCGGGGAGCTCGAAAGAATGAGCGAGGAGTCTGAGTGTCTGGGCTTACAAGTGACCTGGATAAAAAACAAGATCCAGGCCTTTAATGACCTCTTGGTAGGAGCCATCAGCTGTGTGCCTGTCTGCCGAGTGAGTGTCAACCTCGTTGAGAGGTTTGCTTACCTTGGCAGTGACATTCACATCTCTGGTGAGTCTTCCTATGAAGTCAGTAGACGGATTGGGAGAGCATGATGTCACTGGAAAGGTGTGTGTGCACTCCTGATATCTATGCAAAAGGACGAAGGTCCAAGTCTTTAGAGTCCTGGTGCTTCCTGTCTTGTATGTGGTTGCGAGACATGGACGCTATCCAGTGACCTGAGACAAAGACTGGACTCCTTTGGTACTGTGTCTCATTGGAGAATCATTGGGTACTGCTGGTTTGACTTTGTGTTGAATGAGCGGTTGCTGATGGTGTCCCGAATGAGGCACATCACCTGCATTGTGAGGGAGCATCAGTTACAGCAATATGTGGTGCGATTCTCCAAGGGTGATCTGGCTCGTAAGATCCTCATTGTTGGGGACCCGAGTGGCTGGACCAGGCCAAGGGGACGCACATGTAGATAGATAGATAGATAGATAGATACTTTATTAATCCCAAGGGGAAATTCATATACTCCAGCAGCAGCATACTGATACAAAAAAACAATATTAAAGAGTAATAAAAATGTAGGTAAAAACAGACAATAACTTTTTATAATGTTAACGTTTACCCCTCCGGGTGGAATTGAAGAGTCGCATAGTTTGGGGGAGGAACGATCTCCTCAGTCTGTCAGTGGAGCAGGACAGTGACAGCAGTCTGTCGCTGAAGCTGCTCCTCTGTCTGGAGATGATATTGTTTAGTGGATGCAGTGGATTCTCCATAATTGATAGGAGCCTGCTCAGCACCCATCGCTCTGCCACAGATGTCAAGCTGTCCAGCTCCATGCCTACAATAGAGCCTGCCTTCCTCACCAGTTTGTCCAGGCGTGAGGCGTCCCTCTTCTTTATGCTGCTTTATACATGTAACACCTGGCTGTGACAGATAGAGGATCATTTCTTGGGGGTGGGACTGGACTGTGTGTCTGCCTTGGGGGGTTGCCAACCAGGATCCGAGCTGTTTTGTCATGTGGTGGTTGCGGCAACACACTGTACCAGTCAGTACATGCTCCCCAACCTGACCTGACTGTACTCTTTGGAACCTTCAGTGTGGCAGAATTTTTTGTGGCCTTCCCCAGATCTGGGCCTCAACACAATTCCGGCTGCAGGCAATTCCTTATTTTTATTCCTCTGATACGTGTTGTCAACTGTGTGTGTGCCATTTCTAATTACGTCCAATCAATCGATCAGTCATTTCCTGCAGATGGACTTCAAACATCTTGGTGATGATCAACAGAACGGAATACACTTGAGCCAAATTTCAAGTAATGGGTAAGAATACTTGTGACAATGTGAGATTTCATTTTTTAATTTTAATAAATTTTAACAAATTTCACTTTTTTTTCTTTGTTACTCTGGGGTTTTGATTGTTGCTGGATGTGGGGGAAAAAAGTAACTTGAATGATTTTCACGTAATGAATAACAAAATGTGAAAAAGTGACGGGGTCTGAAAACTTTCTGAAGGCACTGTAAGCCCGTTGGCCTGATGTTATTTGCTTTATGTTTCCACATCTCTGGTAAGCTACAGTTATTTCATTTTGTTTTATTATAATAAAGTCCCGGATGCCACAGTGGTGCCAGGAGTGCTGCTGCCTCATAGATGAAGTGTGCTGGGTTGCTGTCTGTGTGGAGTTTCCTTTAGATATTATGGTTCCATATTAGCACATTAGAAAAGTTTTGATGAGAACAGGCCATTTAGCCCAACCAAGCTTGCCATTCCTATCCGCCTAACTCCCCCAAAGTTAGGTTGACTGGCCCCTCTACATCGTCGTCATGTGAGTGAGGGTGTGAATGCGAGTGGGCCCTGCCATGCACAGTTGGTTCCTGCCCAATGTGGCTGAGATTGGCTCCAGCCTCTGGGGACTCTGAAATGGATTAAGAGGGATCGAAAACATTAACATGAAGCCGTTGTCTTGGGGTCTTTAATCGTTTGGCGCTCAATGGTTCCATAAAGTGTCACCTGGGGGCGCTGTTATAGTACATACCACTTTTAAAAATACATACTACTGTATATAGATAACGGTATATTGTACTGCTTGTACTTTACCTTTAAAGCCATGTCTCCACCTTCAGCTAGTTCAGTAGAACATTTTATAAATATATAAATATATATAAATGACCCTTCAAGTTGGCCATTGTTCTCTCTTCACCGTGCCATTTGCATATCTCTCCCTCCTGTATTATTCTTCCTCCAGCATTTATGCAAATGTGCTCAGTGCCCAATAAAGCGATATATTGATGGCCTGTCTCTTGCCGCTCTTTTCCAGCCGCGATTGTGAGCTTCACTTTTTTGGCATACGCTTCTCTCCCCTTCGTCATCCTGATGTTTGGCTTTATGCTTTCCAGAACATGGAAATGAGGAAAGAATGAGCATCAATCACTCTTCTCTGCTGTCACCTTGTGCGCAAAGCCAGCTCGGTGGTTGGTGGGTCAGAGTTCAATTGAAGTGCCACCTTGAACGGCCTTGCCACCAAGCCGCAGCCTGGATTGTGCTGCTGCAGTGACAGGTGACGGCCGATCGGCGGCCTGCGAGTGTGACAGCGCCGGCAGAAATCTAATATTTCGCACAAGCTGCAGAAGCCCGATTCTGCCTTTTTGACATTCTCTCGTGCGCCTTTGTTGTGCCGTGTTAGATTCGTCTCCTGCTTTTCTCTGCTTTGTCCTCTGGCGTCTATTTCTTTAACCCCTACAGCACCAGGGGATGTCTGTTCAATTTGATTTTCTGGAAGGCTTACCTGCAGAGTTGCTTGGTGGTTGAGAGAACCAGCTTAGCCAAGAAAGTTGTGCTTCAATGTTACCCCGAGATCAGCAGGATGACACACACTCTGCCGAGGTCCACATCACGTGACAGGTCACTTAGGGCTGACCTACAGGAAGGGTCTTTGGCACAGAGACAAATGCAGAGTCTTGGCTTCACGTCTTGGACTCGCCACTTGCTCAGTTGAGTTTTCATATTTTACAGTGTCCATTACTTTGTGTTTTTCCTCAGACATCCCAAACATCTGCATGTTCAGTTGACTGGTACTCTAAAGAGTGTGTGTGTGTGCCCTGTGGCAACCTGGCACTCCATCCAGAGATGGTTCATGCTCTGTGCCAAACGCCGCCAAGGTAAACCTGGCTACCACTGCCCCACACTGGTTACGGGTGGTACAAAATAGTTGGACAAATGTGGAAAGGCTGGGTGGCACTGAGTTTAATGCTGATGGACCTCACAACTTTTTTTTATCTGTCACATACAATTACACACACAGTAAAATATGTGTGTTCAGAGGGTGAAGACCTATAAATACCTGGGAGTGCAGCTGGATGATAAATTGGACTGGACTGCCAATACTGATGCTCTGTGCAAGAGAGGACAGAGCCGGTTATACTTCCTTAGAAGGCTGGCGTCCTTCAACATCTGCAATAAGATGCTGCAGATGTTCTATCAGACAGTTGTGGCGAGTGCCCTCTTCTTTGCAGTGGTGTGCTGGGGAGGCAGCATAAAGAAGAGAGACGTCTCACGCCTGGACAAACTGGTGAGGAAGGCAGGCTCTATTGTAGGCACGGAGCTGGACAGTTTGACATCTGTGGTGGAACGACGGGCGCTCAACAGGCTCCTGTCAATCATGGAGAATCCACTGCATCCACTAAACAGTGTCATCTCCGGACAGAGGAGCAACTTCAGCGACAGACTGCTGTCAATGTCCTGCTCCACTGACAGACTGAGGAGATCGTTCCTCCCCCACACTAGGCGACTCTTCAATTCCACCCGGGGGGTGGGTAAACATTAACATTATTCAAAGTTATTGTCTGTTTTCACCTGCATTTTTATCACTCTTTAATTTAATATTGTTTTTTATCAGTATGCTTCTACTGGATTATGTGAATTTCCCCTTGGGATTAATAAAGTATCTATCTATCTATGTAGCAAGATGTGTAGTTGCTAAACTTTGTGCTTTAAATACAATATAAAAGGCAATAAACAATAACACACAACTTTATAAATATCAATCAAAATGATTATGTTAAATGAGAGCAATGGTATGAGTTATATTAAAATAATAAATGAGTAAATAAAAAATCAATAGCTTAATATAGGAGAATTGACATCATATAGCTCTATGTACTGTCCTGATTTAGGATGCATATGGACTATGGACAGTCTCTGTGAGGTGGTCTTCAGGTTTACCTTTATTAAAAATTATTAAAAACAAAAAAAAATCCGAAAAAAGCAACTGCCAGACCCCCCACAGTCTAGACTCATGATGAGCTCTCCACCTGGCCTTTTGGCACGTTGAGCCACAGTGTCATCCCACAGGATGGCATCAGGCCTGTCAAGTGCGGATAATAGTTTGGACAGACGTGACGCTGACAACTCAAAGGCTTAATTGGTATTAGACGTCTCACCTCCACCCGCCCTGCAGCATCTTGAACATTGCTACCTGCGTTCTAATCTTCAGGACCTGTCTAGCATCATCTGAACTCAATATTGTTCCGAACACACAATTAGTAATGCGATATCACTGCTGCTGCTGAAAACAAGCTAGCAATTTGTCACAGATGGCTTCTTGATCTAATGACTTGCCTGCAGTGGAAATGTGCACATGCAAGTGAGCCCAGCAGGCACTTCTAGCTCTGACCCAGAACAAGAGGGCTGAGCTTTTATTTTATTTGCCTCGGACACAACTGCCTAAATACAGCTTAGGGGAACGAGGGAGATGGAGGAGCGGACACCAGTGCTGTAAACACAATGAGGAGGAAATACAAGTAGCACACCTCATCTGACAAAGGGGCAGTAACTCAAAAAAAATATTCACATAATATGGGAAGGAGGGTTAAATATCAGATCTCCGGATTATGTTCATTTAAAAAAACTGCTGACATAATGGGTGAGGTGTCATGCTGATGTAGTCCTAGCTTCAAATTCAGCGTCTGGGTCGCTGTTGCTGTGGACTTTGAATGTTGTCCCTGTGTGTTTGTGTGCATGTTAAGGTAACTGGGACTTGTATGACAGTATGCAGGTCTGTTAATGAGTGGACTGGCGCCTCATCCAGTAAAGTTTGCTGCCTTGCACCTGATGCTTCCGGGATAGGCTCTAACCTCCTCACTGCCCCAACCCTGATCTGGATTAAGCTGGTTAGAAGACGAATGTGGTCTTCTGGTTTGAATGTGCATCCCTCAGTGCAGCTTCAATGACAGCATATCACTCTTTAACTATGCTCCTCAGTGTGGATTCAGCTCACTTTGGTTAATTCATGCCTAGCATTCTTCTTATTACTTTGGTGAAACTCATCTGAATTACACAAATTACAAGAATGGTAAACTTAATAATAATAAAAAACTAACAGTAAGAGTTAAAAACAGCACAAAGCATGAATATTGAGACTGGTCACCTTAAGGCCACTTGATCTTCCCTAGCAACTGCCTGATGGCAAGCACCATTACAGCAGACAGTGCAGGGACCAGTTGATTGTGTATGCGTTTTAGACAAAAGATTTAAGTGGGATTGAAGGTGGCTTGTAGTGGACACAATATCCATAAGTGCATCAAGACCAGCAACCTTACACGGGTTTCAGGTACAAATGTCTCCGGCGAATCATTATCCAAAAATGCTCTTCCTTTGCTGGTCCAGAAACATGCTGCCGATGAAGGGGCTGTGTTGACACAGAGACCTGTCATGATTTAGGCTGAATACTGATGATTTGTAGCCTTTTCCTTTAAGAGACGCCATATTGTGTACCTTTGTCAGGGTCTAGGGGCGTGGTCTCCTGGGTCATGACCTCGACTCAGCAAATGGCATATAAGGTCAGGCCTTTTGCTCTGAGCCTTACCCAATCTGCGGCTAAAATCCTTATTTTAAATTTGACTTCCCGTGTGATTACTTTTCATGCTCTTGCCTGGTTTTCGACTTATTACGTGTTATTTGACTTTGAGTTTTGCCTCTCATCTAGGTTTCACTTGCTTTGGTTTATTTTTATTTTCGTTTGTTTGTCTTTTGTATGCATCTCCTGGTTTTCTCAAGTTTTCCTATTTTATTATTATTTTTGCCATCGGACCTTACTTTTATTCTATGTCAATTAGTGTTCCCTAATTTTAATTCTTATTTATTTTGTCTTTTTTCTCTTTCTTCATCATGTAAAGCACTTTGAGCTACATTATTTGTATGAAAATGTGCTATAGAAATAAATGTTGTTGTTGTTTTAACATGGCTTTCTCATTCATTCATTTTAGTTTAGTCCTGTATATGCATTTAATTATCATTATCATTCATGGTGGCATCCGAAATCTGTTCTAACCCCTACTTTCTCTGCTGTTCTTTTTCTGGTTTCCTGTCATCACCACCTGATCAAAGCACCGTGCTGTCCCTACATTGATGGATTGAAGGCCAGAGGTCCACATGACCATCATCAACAAGTTCTTCCATGAGAACCCTGAATACCATGAGGACTGATTGAGGTCATTTATGTTAGGTAGAATGCCTAGAGGTGGCTGGGTGGTCTCGTGGCCTGGAACCCCTGCAGATTTTGTTTTTTTTCTCCAGCCATCTGGAGTTTATTTTTTGTTTTTTCTGTCCTCCCTGGCGATCTGACCTTACTTTTATTCTATGTTAATTAGTATTGCCTAATTTTTATTTTTATATTTTGTCTTTTTTTCTTTTTCTTCATCCTGTAAAGCACTTTGAGCTACATCATTTGTATGAAAATGTGCTATAGAAATAAATATTGTTGTTTTATTTGCTAAGTCAGGACAAGACGTACCTGAATACACAATTCGAAATGTTTTTCTACTCCAGGGTGAATCAACTGATGGCCCACATACGGTGGATTCAGAAAGTATTCAGACCCCTTTACTTTCTGCACAATTTATTGAGTTGCCCATTTAATTTTAAGTAGCATATATACTCACGTATAAGTTCTTGAAACCCGAAAAATCGATCATAAAATCAGACCCCGACTTATACTTACATTTTTTTCATCCTCTTCCTTCCACCAATTTCACACCAGTTTCTCAGACACATTGAATTTTGTTGCAGCAGCGCATTTACCAATTTCTTGGTAACGTTTAATTTAAAACCAGCTTCATGTTTTCTTCTGATCGAACGCTCCATCGTAGATAAGAGATGCTCTTACGATAAAGGTGTATGAGGGCGTGAGACACAAAAACAGTGCAAACATCGCTTCAGAATAGTTTGGGTATTACCGTGTGGTCACGTAGGCACAATACATATCAAAAATAAGGCCGTGTGCTCCGTGGTTACTATCTCAGGTGGCGTTAGCATATCATAATCTCTTGGACCAATAGCGTGAGTTTTCTGCATGCGACTTAAACGACTGACATTATAAAATACCAGAAATCAAGCCCCGACTTATCCGTGGGAGAACTTAAACGTTAGTATATACAGTAGATAAATTTGACATTTTTGCCCATCAGTCTACACTGAATGACCCCGAATGATGAAAAGATGAAAATAAACTTAGAATAGTCGGCAGGATTTGCACTGCTTGAGTGTAGAGTTGGTGCTCTGCAGTATGGTGGGAAGTGAGTGAGAGACCCAGAGCTCAGCTGACGTCACCAGGAAGCCCTACACTTTGAATTGCTTACAACTTGTCCTTGTGTGAGCAGCTAGTAGAATTTTTCCTGTAGTTTGTGCTTTAAGGCAGCTGCTTTTGAGGTCCCTTGTAATCCAGATGTTGCAGGTTTGTTGCTGACCACTAGCAATTGCCACACTACAAAATGTGCAACCTGGGATGGATCATGATGTGATTCCATGAAAACAGACTTAGCGTAGTTGGCAGGATTTGCACAGTTTAGCCAGCTGGAGTGTGGAGGTGGTGCTGCGCATTATGGTGGGAGCCATGCCATGGAAAGTGATCTGTCCTGAAAGCAGATCTTGCAACTAGGGTGCAGCATTATGCTTCCCACTATCAAAGAAAAATTATATAAATGAAAGTTGTAGCGTAGATGCATTAATGTGAACATCTGATGCGAGACCACCATTCACTATATGCATAAAAATCTGGAAAAATAGTAGACCACCCACCACATCATCACTCTCAGAGCAGCCCTTCTTAAAATATTTTGTGGACTACTGCAGATGATGTAGTGTGTCATTGTGAGGGTATCTCCCCATGTTCAAGGCACCTTCACTTCCTGATGCTCAACATGGAGTTAAGAGGTAAAGACATCATGAAAGTAGAGAAAAAACAAGAGAGACAGAGAGAAAGAGAGAGAGAAAGACAAAAAGCAACATGGATGGATATTATTATGGAAAATAATATTATATTGCAAGCACAAATGTGTATGCCAGTCCTGGAGAGCCGCAGTGGCTACAGGTTTTCATTCTAACTATTTTCTTAATTAGTGACCAGTTTTTACTACTAATTAATTTCATTTAATTTATTTGTTATGTAAGACTCAGACCCTTTCAATCAGGCCTGAACAGCGTCAGTCCTGGAGGGCCGTGGCGGCTTCAGATTTTTGTTCCAACCCAATTGCTTCACGAGAAATCATTCATTGCTGATAGAGTTTGTTGCTCAAGTGACATTTTCGTTGTCTCGCTTGTTAAGATTTTGAACCCTTAATTGCTTATTTTAGTCTTTAACAGCTGTATTCTTGTTTTAACTGCTCCTAACTAGCAATAAGATGCAAATGACAAAGGAGCCAGATGTTCTTCAACCAGCTTGTCTCCATTTCCACCCGTGTGTATTCATCACTCACTATTTGGTTTAATTAATTAAGTACTCAGAAGGGCGGCACGGTGGCGCAGTGGGTAGCGCTGCTGCCTCGCAGTTGGGAGACCTGGGGACCTGGGTTCGCTTCCCGGGTCCTCCCTGCGTGGAGTTTGCATGTTCTCCCCGTGTCTGCGTGGGTTTCCTCCCACAGTCCAAAGACATGCAGGTTAGGTGGATTGGCGATTCTAAATTGGCCCTGGTGTGTGGGTGTGTTTGTGTGTGTCCTGCGGTGGGTTGGCACCCTGCCCAGGATTGGTTCCCTGCCTTGTGCCCTGTGTTGGCTGGGATTGGCTCCAGCAGACCCCCGTGACCCTGTGTTCGGATTCAGCGGGTTGGTAAATGGATGGATGTTTAATTAAGAAGAAAAGGGCGGCACGGTGGAGCAGTGGGTAGCGCTGCTGCCTCGCAGTTGGGACATCTGGGGACCTGGGTTCGCTTCCCGGGTCCTCCCTGCGTGGAGTTTGCATGTTCTCCCCGTGTCTGCGTGGGTTTCCTCCGGGCGCTCCGGTTTCCTCCCACAGTCCAAAGACATGCTGGTTAGGTGGATTGGTGATTCTAAATTGGCCCTAGTGTGTGCTTGGTGTGTGGGTGTGTTTGTGTGTGTCCTGCGGTGGGTTGGCACCCTGCCCAGGATTGGTTCCTGCCTTGTGCCCTGTGTTGGCTGGGATTGGCTCCAGCAGACCCCCGTGACCCTGTGTTCGGATTCAGCGGGTTGGATAATGGATGGATGGAAGTACTCAGAAGGAAACTGAAGAGAAAGCGAAGACCTGAAAATCACTCATCCATGTTAGGCTTCAAATCACTTGGACGATACACGTATCATTTGAAAGGAAAATAAAATCTATGAATTAAGAATGAGCTGACATGGTAGAGTTTAAACACTAACTAGCCGTGAAATTAAATAAGATCTGTTATTGGTGAGGATTGGCTTCTAATGAAGCAACTGGGTTGGAATAAAAACCTGTAGCCACTGCGGCCCACCAGGATTGGAGTTGGCCTCCCCTGGTACATGCAAAAGACTTGAAAAATAGCACAATATAACTTGCCAAATGTATAACCCAATCTTCTGAATCCATGTCAGGGTCAGAGGGCACCAGAGTCTGTCCAAGCTTGGGGGCAACACAGAAACAAACCCTGAAGAGGGTACCAGTCCACCACAAGACCCTTTCACACATCCACACCCATATTCATAGGGTCTCAATTCAGAGTCAGTAATTAATATAACCTCCACACAGTCATAATTTCTACCAAAGTATTGCCACATCATGCCCAGTCGCGTGATGATCACATGAATGGGCTTCTTAGATTGCTAGTCTGATCAAACGTATGGAAAGCTCACAGTTTTATTTTTGATACCAAAGAGACTCTTGACTCCGGTGGTAGTTTCCTTCCTCTTGGAGAGCCATGGACTTCTGATAACATGGTTTAGACCGGCTCTGGCGAAATATCAGACCCAGAGAATGACCCTTGTTTTTCTGGTGTCTGCACTGTGCCTTTCCCGTGGGTGTTCTGTGCCCACACCTTGAACTCTTGGTGGCACCACAGTCCCTAAGTGTGGTTCCTGGGTGTACGACGTGTAGCACAAGGGTCCTTTCTGAAAGTCAAAGTGCAGCTCGCTTTCCCATGACCTCTGCCTTGAGTTCTCACACTGCAGAGCGCCCTCACATCAAACAAGAGCCAGTATGGCGGCTCATGCTGCAGCCAGATTAAAGCTAATTGCTTGCTCATTAACACCAACGCTAGAAATTGCAAGGGAGCCAAGACTGAAATATGAGTGCCTTCCCCTGTGCTCCGGAGAGCCAAGAGGTTTTTCTTACATGAATCACAAGCACTTGGAAGGAACGGCATGTTCAAAGCAATCCACCACCTCGACCAACCTCCCGCACACCCTCAGAGGGCACAAAGGGCACAATCGAATCAATGGCGCCTTCTGTTCACATCTTCCGGCAGTTTTACTCCTTCTTTGTGTTTTATGGAATTACACCAGCCAAAAAATGTGCTTTTCCAAAAGAAAAGAAGAATAAAGTGTGGCTGAGGAATGACTGATAGAGTAAAAAAGGGAATGGAAAGTAAGGGCGAGGAGATGAAGTGGCATCAAGAAGCTGGGGGGCTGTGGATTGCAGCTAACGGTAATGTGAAGCTGGAAAGTTATGGAGATGTTTTAATTTGTGATGTTAGACTTGGAAGAGAGGTGACAGATGATTGAAGTGTGTATGCTGGGCAAGGCCAGGTAGTTATGAGCGAATGAAGACCGCAGAGGGCTGCAGTGGGTTATTAAGCCATTCAGTATGGATGGGCTGCATGTTACAGGGGGCACACTTCCTGAGATTTTTAATGTTAATAGACTTTATTTCAAAACCTTGACTAACTGCTTATTTCTTCCATGCATTCACTTCCAACTAGAAGACATAAGGGCAGAGACAACATTAGAGAAAACAAGACGAAACTTGACTTTCAATGCTGTCAAGGCACAGGAAGGAGGCACATGGACATCATGGGTTCAAGAGTTTGTGATAAATAGTAACACGGCTGAGCTTCTTGTCTGTGGCTGGTTGTCTGCATAGAAAAGAACCCAAAGCTGGAGAGCCGGAGGAATTAAAACAAGACAGCACTCAGATCATGATGATAGACAGAAATTGAGGTGTCTTAACTGCTGTTTTCTCTCATTGCATTTAAATATAACACAACATCATATACTCCAGCTCATTTAAAGGGTATTTTTCAAGTCAAACTTACTTCTTCATGAACATGCTATTGTGAGAGAACAATTTTAGGGTAGCATAGCTATTATCTTAAGAAGTAGCATAAAGGGTTAATAAATGTCATAAACCTGTTCAAGTGTATCAGGAAGCCCGCTGCTTCTCTTTCGTGCTTTATCTTTTCGCGTTAAAACTGATTAAGTTAGTTTTTGTGTTGCAATTACTTAGTACGTTTTCTTTAACATTTCACTTAATCTGGCACTTATGTCTTCAATCTGCCTCAAGAATGATTAGCAAAGGTGGTAGGGAATAAGAACGGCGCCCGTATGTATGCGCCGCACGGCCGCCCTGCTGTGTGCTGCCAAGAGTTGATTCTACAATAAAATAAAATAAAGATAAAAAGAGTAATAAAATCATCACCCCGAAAGCGGATAGTAGATGTCACGTAGTATATGTGTACCAAATTTCAAGTCAAAAGGTGAAACGGTTTGCGAGCTACAGGTGATTTAAAATCCTGGACAGACAAACGAACAGCCACGGTAGCGTATTATAGAAGAAGATTTTACTGTTTAATAATTTATATTTATATGCAATGTGCATCTTATATATTACTTCATATTCTCATCTGATAATGATGCTAATAATGTTGTTTATATTGATTTCTATGTTATTGTAAGTGCTCTTTATTTGTTGAAAAATTAAATTGGCAATTAACAAGCTTATTTTATAAATACTACATTTTATTTTTTTCCCTTGCACTCAGTGAGCGAAGCCACTGGGTAATCAGCTAGTTGTTTATAAAATGGACTGTTGCCCGTACTTTTTTGATCATTTGGGAACAGAGTGCCGTGATGGATGCCCCCTCTTCAGCATGGTGCTGTGTGATGATGCAGGTTCTTGCTCCATGCTCCCGCCATTCTTCTGGGAGCCCTTGAACCCGACACTGTCGGTAATGTAACTGGATGAGCAGAACAATGAGCACACCCAACAAAGCAAGGGGAAGGTGCAAAGTGCAAACAGTGCTTTTAGTAAAAACCAATAAAACATACCCAAAGTGTTCAAATAAATAGTGCAGTGCAATCCAAAGTCAATAAATATTTAATCCATTAAAAACAGGTGGAATGTGGAGGCCAACTCCCGCTGCCTTCCGCGGCAAGCCAACCACCTTCCGGTCACTCCTGCTCTTATTAAGCTCTCAGCAGGAGCAACCGCTTCTTTCTGCCCCCGAGTGTCGGCCAAACACTCTACTAAGAAGCTCTTCTCCCAGTTCCCTGTTGTTATTACAGCGAGCCTGCTCTCTCTCTCTGTTGCTCACTCACTCACTCACTCACACAGTCTCCATCGCCTCCTGCCTTCTTCTCCCTTAACCTCCGTTCTTTTCTTTCACTTTCTTTTTTCTTCCTCCTCCGCAATCGCGCTTCTCCTATTTATAATTGGGATGTGGCACAAATGCAGTGATTAGCAGATACCAGCATCAATCACGGACATCGGGGATTCCACTCCTTTGCACTTCAGTGTGGAAACACCCAAGCCCACATTGTGCCCAGGAACCGCTCCGGCCACACTACCACTCCCACTCTTTATTATTTATTTAAAACTGGCCTTTTATTCTGAGCCACGGACCCGCTATACCACATGCTGCAAGAGTAAATTAATGATGAGTTTTCTCCTGCCTGATCACTGACTCAAAAAGGTTTTATCAAACTTGCCCTTGTACAGGATAACTTTCCTTTGTTAAATAATATGTTGAGTTCTACCACACTATATATGCATTTACCAGATGAAATTGTTTCCTAAAGTAATTTCCTAAAGTAATTAAAAACTTACCACATACATTCATTTTTCCAGCCAAGACAGTTGCTGAGCCTTGCTCCATGCCTTGGAATTACACACAAATTGTGAAATAGTTCGTACATATCATTTTTGAACAAATAAGCCGCCATTTTAGAAGATGACCAAAAGTGCGCGATGATAGCTCGGCACTGTGCAACAACCTTTCACACTCCCCCGAGAGACCAATGACAGTAAACTCTTCATACCACATGGCTGGTTTTGTTTTGATTCACTTGTGTAACTACGTGAGAATTCATGCAAGGGAATAGCAAACACATCCATACCACAAGAAAAAAAGTACCAGGAATATGCAATAAAATGAGCATTTCCAGATCCTGTTTGTTGTCACAAACATGCGTTGGAAACACAGAAGGCACGGATTGATACTTGACATCTGTCTTGGCTTGAAAAATGAATGTCTTTTCATCCATTCCCCATACAATCCATTGCCGGAGCAGGCAAGGCTTTTTTTTAATTTATAGAAAGCACTTAACTTTAGGACACAGTTTCCCATGGCAAATGCACGAACCGGTCACCTTCCAATTGCCAGTACAGATCCCTAGCCTCAGAGCCACGACTCCGCACATGCCATTATCCAAGGTAACTTTCAAAGCAAGTTCTGATACATAGAAGAATGAAAGTGCAAGCATCAAATGCAACAGAGGACAAGATAAAAAAGCGAGCACAAAGGGAGTAGAACTACTACAAAATAATCATACCTGCCATTAGACTAAGACACAAGTGAGCATCAGAAACTCTTTGTCAGGGCAACCGCAGCTGTCCTGTAGAAGAGAAGCTGAGCTATTTGCACCCTGGAGCATTCTGGGACACATTGTTATGGCAACCACCAACACTGTTGCCAGAAAATGTTGCCATCCACAACCAAAAAAAAAAACAAAATGTCATCATTGCATTACAATAAAAATAATTAACTTTCTAAGGATGTCTTGAATGACAAAACAAACGTCAAAATGGATTTCCTTAAACATCGCAAAATATGTGCAGATTGTCCCAATCATTTGGTATTAGAAAAAATTAATAATTAAACCAATCATGACAAGTATGGAGTTATCTCTGTAGCAGTAGAGGGCGCTATCATCCTCTTGAACCCTCAGGTACCACGCCAAACACCAGGTAAAAGTCCAAGACTTGTTCTTTTTATTATAATAATGTGCACCAAGCACCCTCCACTCCACACTACTCATAAACACTACTCAATACTTTCAATACACAATCACTAATATTATTCTCATTCCTCCTCTCCCAGACACTTAGCCACCCTTCCTCCCAGCTCAGGTCAGCGTCTGGGCTTTCCCAAGGTCCTTTTATATCTCCTGACCCAGAAGTGGTTCCAACCCTGCAGTCCATGATTCCTTATCACTTCTGGGTCAGATAAAAAGTCCTTTTTTTCATCCCAGAAGCACGTCGTTCCTTCTGTCCATGTGACCAAGACGTACTTCTGGGTTATAGGGCACATAGTACTCCCCAAGCCTCCCTATAGCGGCTCCTGGTGGTCCCCATGGTATTCAGCAGGGCTTTTTGTAAAAACTACAAGGTCCATGAGGCCCTGCTGGAATTCGGGGAGCCTCCATTCTGCTGGGAGGGCTCCACCTGGCGGTTTGGAGGTGTGGGCCGGAATATATGGCCGGCCATCCCTTACATCCCATAAAGATGAGGTGTTGTCAGCACATTTGGTGGTGAACCATGGCAGGGGGCTATGATGTGTACAACTGGGGCTGCAGAGGGATTTTATTCTTTGGAATGTGGAGGTTATTACCTGATCAGGTAAACCTGGGGGTATGAAATTTTTAAAATATTGGTAATAAAATTTATGTATTTCTTTTCAAGGGCAGTCAGATCCATGGTGTTGAGTTTCAAGAGTGAACTCATGTGAGGGCAAAATTAGCCTTGCTGATGCATTGGCTCGGCAGTGGGGTGTTGTGGGTAGCTACAGGATTTGCTTGACAGGACCATTCTGAGAGGTTTGGGACATCATTTAAGATTTCTCGTGTTAAAGAGAAACTCAACCTGAAAAAGAAACTTCACCATGTGGATTTCTGATCTTCTCGCCGAATGGTGGAGACATCCAATAGTAAACATTCTTTACGCATGTTTTTTGTGTAACTTTGTGGTCTGACCCATAAATATTCAGATGTTGACATGTATGTTACATTTGGAAATAATGTTATAGAATAGAATGCCTTTTATTGTCATTGCACAAATGTACAATGAAATTTTGGTGTATTCCCAGAATAGTGCATACAATAAAATAAAATCAGATTCAATATATTCTTTGCATTTTAGACTACACACATGTATTAAAATAAAACAATAAAACAATAAAACCAGTAAAACATTAAAGGTGGAAACATATAAATAGTAGATAGAGGAGTAGTTCCATTTTACAACGAGTCTTCGAGATGTTGCACTTTTGTCTCATTGATGCCATGGGGGACAGTGAAAGACATAAGATCAAAAGCACTCATATACAGTAAACAGTTATTTAAGAAAATTTAGTTCTCTTATAGCACTCAAGTTTTCCAGTAGTCTGGAAGTGTGCATCATACTAGAACGTTAATGCCTTCCAGAAGGCAGCAGAGTAAAAAAGTGGTGGCCTTGGTGAGATGGGTCCCTAATGATTTTTTTGGCACTTCATAAATATTGATTTCTGTATACGTCATCTGGTGAAGGTAGCTGGGTGTTGGTACTTTTCTGTGCTAATTTGATGACTCTCTGAAGAGCCTTCTTGTCAGTCACAGAGCAGCCAGCATACCCTACCAGGATACCACAGGTAAGAATGCTTTTCCCAGAGCAACAATAGAAGGCTAGCCTTCCTCATCGTTCTTAAGAAGCAGAGCTGCTTCTGTGCTTTCTTCACCAGAGACATTGTGTTAACAGACCATGCCAGGTCCTGGGAGATGTGTGTGCCAAGGAATTTAAAGCTAGGTACTAGGGGTGGGCGGTATGACCAAAATTCTATATCACGGTATTTTTCTAAATTATCCCGGTTTCACGGTATTCAACTGTATTTTTTTCCCCATGCATGAGTGGATGTTAACCACATTTTCCACTGGAATTACTGGCTAAGAATAACCTATTCCACTGTCAAGAGTATTGTACATTGTACAAAAAAAAAAACATTTTAATGTGCACACAAGTATTAATACAGGTTTGCATTGCCCCATAAAGTGATAGTTTTCAAGGGGATGGCACTAATGGAGAAGGTATCACATTGCATGACAGTTGTAGTCAAAATATAGAACCTTTTTATTGAACAAATTTTGCAAAAACTTAAACTATAATTTTGACAACATATTTTCAACCATACAAAGAGGCATTTAGACTTAGTAAAATATCCAGAAGTGCTTGTCAAAAGTTGTATTGCACTGAATATGTCTTAGAAAAGGAATAAATAGTAAATATTTTTTGTTAACCAACTACACTTTCAGTTAATGTTAACAATCTCTGTCCACTGACACGTTAAAGTGACTTTTTAAACAACTTTATCATCATTAAACTGCATAATATTTAAACTAATAAATAATAACAATAAAATAAATAATAGTATTATTACTGATAGTTGCACTATTATGTTCAGTGTAGAGAACTTTATTGCAGGTGTGACGAGGCTCCAAAAAACTGGATGTATGAATGGGTATCGCACAGGTTTAACTTAAATATTGTATAAATGTTGGGTTTGTGATCTGGTGGTCGGAGACACGAACACAGAATTCAATGCATGTTCTTCTGAGCGGGCTTTCTTTATTGCACGCGTGCTGTCTCTATCTGACGTACTAAAACCCCAGTTCCTATCCATCCTCTTTCTTTCTCCACATAACCAATCACCACACGATAAACGTCTTTGTGAAATTAAAACTAATAATTCATTCATTACATTTATATAGCGCTTTTCTTAGTACTCAAAGCGCTATCCACACAGGGAGGAACCGGGAAGCGAACCCACAATCTTCCACAGTCACCTTACTGCAAAGCAGAAGCACTACCATTGCGCCACCTCTGAAGACCAGTAAACTAGTTATACACTTAGAACTTTAAAAATATCTTCGTTATACATGTCTAATTATGCCATCCATTCAGAGTTGCGCCCATCTCTGAACGAGTCGCCAGCACATCAAAGGATGAATATAAGCAAAACATACACTAGCAGGGTCAATATAACACAACAAAACCCCACATCCTACATGACTTTGAAAGGAAACTGAAGCGCCGAGTAAACCCACCAGAAAAACATGCAAATGCAAGGCAGGCACGCCGCCGTGCCCCCATATGATTAATGCATGCTTTAATGCATTTCACCATGAAAATTATATTAAGTATTTATTTTAGCATTCTAAATGTTCAGAGAGAAGGAAGATCATGAAGTGAATGTATTCTGTGCGGGGTTCGCTGCCGGCGCAGCGAAGATGACAAGAAGAAGTCAGTTTAAGAATCACTTAACACAAAGCATTTAATGTGCTATATAACTTATGACGGGCTTTGAAAACATGCTGTCACACTATTACACAGTACCCAGGTACATTACACTGTATTTAAAACAAGTACAACTTGTCTTGCAGTATTATCCAGTAGTATAGAAACAGTATTTACAAATCTGACCTTGTAAAACTAAAGTATCTCCAGGCTCTCTGTCCATTTTCACCACGCAGCATTCCTATGCTACCGCCCACTATTTGGTGGTGTAGCAGTGAAAAAGAGCCCTAGTGCAACAAATGTGTTTGGCGGTGTAGCAGTGAAAAAGGTCCCCACTTGAACAGTTTCCCGCTGCGCCACGTTCCGAACGTCGTTTAGGCAATTTAAACCGGTGTTGCGGTATAAGAAAAATCCATATCATAAAAAAAATAAAAAACGGTTTTCGGTATGAACCTGTATACCGCCCAGCACTACTAGGTACTGTCTCTGATGTATTGAGGAGTGGGTTCCTTTTCCTGCTTTCTGAAGCTGATAATCAGCTCCTTTGTTTTAATAATAATAATTCATTACATTCATATAGCACTTTTCTCAGTACTCAAAGCACTATCCACACAGGGAGGAACCAGAAAGCGAACCCACAATCTTCCACAGTTTCCTTACTGCAAAGCAGCAGCACTACCACTGCGCCACCTTTAGAGGTGTCAAGTGCCAAGTTGTTAATGAAGCACAATTCAGACAGCTGACCTCATCGCTATTATGTATCAGACCTACCACAGTGGTATCATCTGCAAACTTGATGATTATATCTGTGCCCAATATTGGGTATAAAAGAAATAAAGAAGAGGACTCAGCACACAGCCCTGTGGAGCTCCAGTGCTGAGTGTCAGGGTTGGGGAGTGGTGTGTCCCCAGCCTAACAGTTTATGTTTGGTTTGTTAAAAAGTCCTTGATACTTCTAAATGTGTGCTGATTGACACCCAGGTTGAGCAATTTGGTTCCCATCTTGCAATGGATGTTCATGTTAAAGGCAGAACTGAAGTCCACAAATAACATCCTTACATGTGCCCTCTGGTGTTACAAGTGAGTCAGGGCAGTGTGGAGAGTTTTAGATCATTAGTGTCCTAGAGAGGCGAGATTGCATTGGTTTGAACATGTGCATAGGAGAGACGCTGAAAATATTGGGAGAAGGATGTTAAGGATAGAGCTGCCAGGGAAGAGGAAAAGAGGAAGGCCTAAGAGAAGGTTTATGGATGTGATGAGAGAAGATATGCGGGTGATGGGTGTGACAGAGGAAGATGACGAGGAAAGGAAGATATGGAACAAGATGATCTGCTGTGGCAAACCCTAATGGGAGCAGCCAGAAGAAGAAGAAGAAGTTTTGAATATCACAATTACAATCGTTGCACCAGTGACATGTAAATATGATGGTAATTGCACTATGCATTAGCCCTCAGTGGATAAACCTGCTTTCAAACTCCTTAGTGTCATTTAGCTAATTTGTCATGTAGTCAATAGTGTGTTTTGGTTTTTCCTTTGCTTTGCCTTGACTTTCTAATTTCGTTTTGTTCTTTTTTATTTATGGTTACTGGTTTGGCTTGATCCTATGGTTTTGATCCTTTTTTATCTCTGACTATGTCCTTGTTTTTACTATCATCTCCTGGTATCCCATAGTGCTCACAATAATCTTCAGACATGCCCACTAGTTCTTAACAATCCTCACGTGTGCTACTGAGGGAGGTGAGTCACAAAGATGACAAACTCAAGCGGTTTATGTCTAAAGGAGCACCTATAGGTGCACATGTTCCTAGTCTCTTTGGTGTGGTGTCCAATTTTCAAGTCAAACCCAATCTGCTGATGCAGTTCACTCGATAGGACTAGAACCCTTGGGCTCTACAGCCAGAGCTTCCCATGTTAGAATTCCATTATTGCATATTGTATTTCAGATGTATATTTAACTATGCAGATGTGTGGATTTGATATTTGGAAATAATAGGATTTACAATCAAAATGTCAGGGAAATATAAAAGGGTGGTACAGAAACACGTCAACTTTGAAATCTGATTCTGAAAACTGGCAATTAAGAAGTAAATGTGGATTTCCTGCCTTGATTTTAGACAAACAGGCTGTGAAGGAGGCCTACTTCAAATTGAATGTTAGTAATGCTTCAATGGAATCATGGAAGATGGTATTTATCTACTGCCAGACAATCCTGGACACCTGCTGTTGGCACCTGAGCTAATGAGTTCTGCTGGCAGTCGTAAACGAAGGACACCCAATGTCCTAAACCAGTAATGCCAGGGGTTAATGGTTGGACTTTAGAGTGCTCCTGACTGAAGGAACGCAAGGTCATCTCTGGCTCATTCTGTCTCCAAGTACTGGTATCAGGAGTCTAATTTTAACCACCTTTTTTCTGATTTGAACTTAAGAGTATACAAATTTCAAAACTCAAATTCCCAGGGCCAATGTTCTGACTCAGGTTCTGGTGCCAGGGATGAGGCTAAGCAATGGTGTTCATTAAAACAATGGCACTGGCAGGTATCAGTTCACCACACAGTTTGGCTTGTGCCATAAAACAACCCAGGGTCATTCTGGTCTCAGCTACCAGAGGAGCACAACAGGCTGTATATGGCACCCAACTTATTAACTAATCATACATAAGTTAGACGTGATGCCAGAACCATGGAGCTCAAAAAACATCAACAAAGAACCAACTCCAGCACCAAGGAACACAGATTTCTGCATTGGGCTCTGGTACCAGTGAAAGGAAGTAGAGAACAAAATCCACCAAACCAGTGGCGTCAGGTGTTACCAGTCCCACCACAAGTGATCTGGTGCTTGTCCCATAATGTAACTTACCAAAATTAGTCAATCACAAATGGGCTTTTACAGAAAATGTTGGTGAGAATGAATTTTACCTGCTCCCTACCACAGGGTCTGGGGTCCGAATGGCTTTAACAGATGGTATCATTACATGGGTGATCACAAGTGTTACTGCCATTATATGGATCAGCACTGATTTTTTCATCTCTAAGTTCTGGCCCCAGGTCTAAGAAATACTTCTGGCTGTTCTCATACCTGTGCCAGTGATGGAGCTAGGAGCACTTAGATCACCAAAGAAAGCTGTGTTGTGACTTATCAATCCACTTGTGCTAGTTGAGACCCTGGAATGAGGAGGACAAATTTGCTATAATCATCTCTAGGTATTTATACTGATGCCAGAGCTGAAGCCTTCTTAATATGGGAGTCTGGCACCTTAGATGGAATGAAGAACAAACTCTCAGTGTATCTGTAGCAGCAAAGCTTATTAGTCTACCATAAACAGACAGCTTTGGCTAGTTGTGGATCTGATAGGGTCTAGATTTTGTTGGTGCCAATGATAGAAATAAGGGTATATAATTCAGAAAGCTAGTACCGCCAAGACTTTATCAGTTCACCATGACTGACCTCTAAATGCTAGTGCTGGTGCCTGGACCAAGAAGTGCACTCCGTCCAAAGCATCAATTCTGAGCACCATCTTGGACACCTTCTCTTCTATGTGGACATTAAATACGCAACAACACATTATAAACTGAACAGGCCCATCTTTAGACCTTGAGTGGATTCTGCAAAGAGGACAATGGCACCATATTTAATGTTAGACTCAAATGTGCCTATTGAGATTGTATGTGAGAATTGGACCTTCTGTCCATCACCGGGGTAAACATGTTTAAAGCAGAGCGCTGACATTTTTTTTTTGTCGCTCAGGAGAAGCTTACATTTCAGAAGGGATTTTCACTCGGCTGCCTGACAGCGGCCAGCGGCCCTTTGAAGTCGTGCATGTAGAATGGAGATTCCTTGCGTGTTATGCTGGAGATTGCCTGCAGCGCCTCCATTACACGAGTTTAAAGAATGCGCCGGAGCCGGGTGGCTTTCTTCAGAACTCATTTCTCTCTTTTTTGAACTTCGGCAGTCACGAGCCGTGTAATCTTTAAATTGTGTCTTTCTTCTCAGTGTTACTGTTCAGGCCACTGTGTTTGATGTACAATTATTTTGTTCATTACAAGTTAATTTTATTGTTATAGTTTGCAAATGTTTCCTGGGGTCATAATGTTAAAAGTTTAAGGGAGAGAATTTCAAATTTTGCACACTTAAAGAATTTCATTAATCCGTTTCTCTGGCAGTTAGCAGCCATGCTGGGATGAGGAGCTGAGATCCTCATGTTTGTTTTTTCTGCATCCCAGCATCCTCTCCTCCCACCATGCATGCACTTTGGAGTTACAGCGCCCTGCAAGAATTATGTAATGGAAGAAACCTGAATGAATTTCATTATGAAAGGTGCTACATAAAATAAAAGCAAAGTATTCTTAGTGTACGTTACACCACTTCTGATTTGGAAATGAACTCTGTGAAAGTGTAAATGTGAAAGATGCCATATAAATGTGGAGTGAGCAGTTTGACTGTATAATAGCGATGAACACGAAAGACATTTTGTGAAATAAAGATTCAGAGACTTTATAACTTATTTTGAGCTCCACAATGGACTGCCTCACAGTCCAGGCGTGCTTGCTGCATTGCCCCCAGTGCTGTAGATAAGCTCCAGTTCTCCATGACCCTGAACAATGTTAAGCTATTCTACAGTTTATATTTGTGGGATCATCATATCTGCTCTATAATAAAACACTAAGGTCTGTGTGTTCAGTCCAGCTGAGCAATCTGATTGGTCAGTTAGGCTGTGCTGTGATTGGTCAGTTTGGCTTTGGTGATGTGAAGAATGAGGAAGTGCAATTGCAAGACACGCATGAGGAGGAGTAAAGGCGTATGAGGCCTGCCGAAAATGTCGCCTTCAAAGATGGGACAAGAAACAAAAAAAGGTGCCTTGGATTCTGAGAAGCAGGCTTCATGGGAACGCACTCAAGAGACGGAGCACCAGTTTAGAGAGATTCAGACATGCAAAGGCGCTGAAGGAATGTGTAGGGTAAGAGATAGCCAATATATTTTATTCATTCTATTAGCTGTTGTAACACTAGATGGTGCTATACCAGCACTTAGCCCGACACACAGACACTGACAACACGTTTTAAAAGCACCAAGAAGTTGTTTAATTTCTTTTCTTTACATAAATACTGCCCAAAGCACCTCCACCACAATAAACAAATAAACATAATAATATTTAATTCTTGAAATCTCTCCTCCACACCTTCCAGCAAACTCTGTCCTCTACCTCCCAACTCCGGCTCGCTTGCTGGGTCTTCAGTAGTCCTTTAAATAGTCCTTGACCCGGAAGTGCTTGAGGTTTTCTTCAGCCCGGAAGTACTTTGGAGCTTCCAACCCCGTGACTTGGGAGTACTTCCGGGCTATACGGAAAATGAAAATCCCCAGATCTTCCTGCAGCGTCTGTTGGTGGCACCCACGGTACCCAGCAGGGCTGTGATGCCCCGCAGGATTCCAGGGCACCGCTATGCTGCAGGGGACTCGCCATCTGGCGTCTTGGGGGAGGCAGTGCCCCTCAGTAGCTGCCTTCCCTCATCCTTCTCTTCTTTGGGCGTCCCGGCCGGGTTGAGCAGACGGCCGTCCACCACACTGTCTTTGACAGGTACCATGGCTAGTATGAAATAAACAGAGGATTAATGTACTGTTAATTAGAATAAGAATTTTCGAGAATCAGTTGAAACATTACAGAGGGACTTGGGCAGCATATACAGGCTTGGGCAGATTTGTGGCAGATGAAATCTAATGTCAGTAAATGTAAAGAATTACACATAGGAAGTAAAAATGTTACATTTGATAATACAACGGGAGGTCTGAAAATCGCAAAGTAATACTTATGTTAAGGATGTAGAAGCGGTGGGCTGGTGCCCTGCTCAGGGTTTGTTTCCTGCCTTGCGCCCTGTGTTGGCTGGGATTAGCTCCAGCAGACCCCCGTGACCCTGTAGTTAGGATATAGCGGGTTGGATAATGGATGGATGGATGGATGTAGGAGTTGTAGTGGACTCAACACTATCACTGGCAGACAGTGTTCAGAAACCATTAAGAAGGCTAACAGAATGTCAGGTTATATAGCGCCCTGATGTGTGGAGTACAAGTCCAAGGAGATTCTGTTCAAGCTTTATAACACACTGGTGAGGCCTCATCTGGAGTCCTGTGTGCAGTTTTGGTCTCCAGGCTACAAAAAGGACATAGCAGCACTAGAAAAGGTACAGAGAAGAGCAACTAGGCTGATTCCAGGGCTATAATGGATGAATTGTGAAGAAAGATCAAAAGAGCTGAGCCATTACAGTTTAAGCAAAATGAGATTAAGAGGTGATATGATTGAAGTGTTTAAAATTATGAAGGGAATTAGTCCAGTGGATCAAGACTGTTATTTTAAAATGAGTTCATCAAGAACTTGGGGACACAGTTGGAAAGTTTTTCTTCTTACAGAGAACCATAGACACCTGGAAAAAGCTACCAAGAAGTGTTGTGGACAGTTTGACTTTAGGGACTTTCAAAACTAACTTGAGGTTATTTTGGATGAATTAAGAGATTAGGACTGGTGAGCTTTGTTGGACTGAATGGCCTGTTCTCATCTAGATTGTTCTAATGCAACACTGGTGGTGAAAGGTGCTATATGCAATCTTGGTCCAAATACTATAGCACTCTTCTATTGTCCATGAAAGAGACAATATGGCATAAAGAAAGAGCAAGCTATGAGGTTAAGACTAACATATTGCATACAGACTGGGCAATATTATATCTGTCACATCAAGGATTGCTATATAAAGTAAATAGTAAGAGATGATATTGCATCTGTCATGTAGTTGTTTACTATGAAACACCCTAAATGACATAATGACAGATGATCTTATTACTGTGCCTTCAGAAATTATTCGCTCAATACTCCAGAATCACAAAGTCAAAACAGAATTATAGGATTTTTTGCAAATATATTATAGATAAAAAAATTGAAATAACATATTAACACAAATATTCAGACCCTTTGCTATGATGCTAATAATTTAGTTCACATGCACCGCAATTACCATTGAGCTGTTTCTACACCATGTTTGAAATCCAATTGTGGTCAATTCAGTTGATTCTACATCTTTAGGAAAGGCACACACCAGTCTATAGAAGGTCCCACAGTTGACAATCAGAGGCTAAACTAAGCCATGAAGTTGAAGGTATTGCCTGCAGAGCTTAAGGACAGGAGTATACTGAATCACAAATCTGGGGAAGGCTACAAAACCATTTCTGCAATATTGAAGGTTCCCAATAGCACAGTGGCCTCTATAATTCTTCAATAGAATGCTTTTGGAACAACTATGACTCTTCCTAGAGATGGCTGCCCAGTCCAAACTTAGCAACTGGGGGAGAAGGGCCTTGGTAAGAGAGGTGACCAATTATCCAATGGTCACTCTGTCTAAGCTCTAGAGGACCTTTATGGAGATGAGAGAAATTTCCAGAATGACAATCATCACTGCAACACTAAGCTATGTTTTAAGGCAGAGTAGTCAGATGACACTTTTCATTTACAAAAGGCACCTAAATGACTCCCAGACTGTGGAAATCATATTCTCTGGTCACATTAAATCAATATTGAACTCTTTGGCCTCAAATCTGAGTGTCATGTCTGGAGGAAATCAGGCACTGCTCATCACCTGCACAATACCATTCCAACTGTGAAGCATGATGGTGGCATCATCATGCAGTGGGGTTCTTTTTCAAAGATAGGGACTGGGAGACTAGTCAGTGTTGAAGGAAAGTTGAATGGCACAGAAATCCTTAATGAAAACCTGCCGCAGAGTGCTCTAGACCTCACACTGGCCTGAAGGTTCAACAAGACAAAGACCCTAAACACAAAGCAAAGGCATTGCAGGCGTGGCTTAGGGACAACTCTGAGAATGTTCTTGAGTAGCCCAGCCAGAAGCTAGACATGAACCCAATCAAACATCTCTGGAAAGACCTGAAAATAGCAGTCCACTGACAATATTCATTCAACCCAACAAAGCATGAGAGGATCCACAGAGATGAATGGCAGAAAATTCTCAAATTCAGGTGTGGAAAGCTTATTGCATCAAATCTAAAAAGACCCCAGGCTGGAATCACGGCCAAATGAGCTAAGTACTGAGTGAAGGGTTTGCATGCATGTGTCAGTGGAATATTTCAGTTTTTTATTTTTTATAAATTTGTAATTTTTTTTGTCATTCTGGGTTATTGAGTGTTGTTTGATGAAAGCTGCAGCATAGCAAAATTGTTAAAAGTGAAGGGGTCTGAATACATTCTGAAGGCACGAAATGTGTTATGTCAGCACTCTTCATGAAAGGCCCCATATGTAATAAAGACTGAGATTTGTTGCAGATGTTATGCCAAAGATGTTAGCCATTAACAGTCTCATTTGATCTCATCTTAACTCAATCTGAACCTTGCATTGCCCCATTCGGTGTCCAGGAGGGCCCAGAGCCTGTCTGTTTAACACTTGGGTACAAGGCAGGAAATTGCTTTAGGTTGGGCACCAGTCATTCTCATAGCTCATTCACACTTGGGCCTAACTATAGCAGGAAAGAAGGAAAATTGATGTGAACACTCAGAAATGATGCAACACTATATTCAGGAACACCTGTTGGAAAGACAAATACAGTGCATCTTATCACTACATGCATTAGCACATTTGCTCCAATAGATGGTGCAGTGATGACTTTAATGCTGAGGTCTATGCACTGTATATTAGTCAGATCTCTACCCGTCTTAGACGTGTAGCACAGCTATTCACATAATAAAGGGTAAACATTTTGAGTGTAGATATAATGTGATTGTTGAATATGAAACACTCTATATTAAATAAAGAATGGTCTTTGTTATTAGACAGTGATAGTAAATATGGAAAGTGATATAAACAAAGACCCTGTAAGTTGCCAATAACTGACTGAGTCTGTGTGCTTTACCAGTGTTGGCTATTAAAGGCATGAATGGTGCCGATATTCCCAATATTTCTTATAAAGTAAACTTTAACTGCTTTTATATTTCATTACTATGTGTTGACCTAGCAAAGTTAACACTATCCAGTTCATTCTTATTAAGTAAGCAGTCTGGCTTGTTATACAATGATTACTAATATACTGACTGTAATTGTAGCGCTGCTCCAGGGTTGGTGCTGTGTCCTAATGGCTTTTCTAGATAGACAGATAGATATCTAGATAGACAAAAACCAGAAAATACAAACAGATAGCGTTAGTGCTGAAGTCCTTACACTGGCTCCCAGTTATACTTAGGGCTGATTTTAAAATCCTCCTTTTAACTTATAACAGCGTTTCTCAACCTTTAGGTATCTGCAACCCGAGTTTTAATTGCACCCCCCTAACATTTTTTTGAAACCCTAATAAAATTTATTCCTATATTTTTTGCTGCCGATACACTGCTTGTTTTCTTTTTTTCATATCTTCGCGCCCCCTTTTTAATTACTTTGGGGAGCGCGCCCCACAGGTTCAGAACTGCCGACTTATAAATATGTTAATGGTCCTGCTCAGCTCTCTGTAACTTATCATTACTTACAAACCAAGAGCACACATTAAGATCTCAAGATGCTGGCCTACTTGAGATGTCAAGGATTAATAAAATAACAGTGGGAACTCAAGCTTTTAGATACAGGACCATAAAATTCAATCATATCTTTTAAATCCAGGCTGGAGACTCATGACTTTAGCCCAGCATACCCTGACTAGAGCTGCTGATTACCTGTTCATAGTGCATTTCTGTTTGTTAGCCATTTATACCGATATATAAGTATCACCATATATTTAAACCATTACTAACCCTCCTCTATCCTATTTCTCTTGTCTGTATTTGGAATGAGGAATGGGGAAATGTGATATAGCAGGTCCGTGCCCCCAAAAGAATGGCCAGGGTTTTAAATAATCCATTGGCCGTGTCAGTCTCCGTCAGTCTGAGGGGAGTCGATGAGGTAACTTGGGTGAGTCGCATCTGCACGTGAGGTTGTGATCTTTCTCAATTGCTTCATCGGCTTCCTGCAATGCATGAATGAGGCTCTGTGTGCACGGAGCCATATAAGTACGGGCTGGCACAGAAGGGGAAATGAAACGAAAAAGAGAAAATCAAAGGGAAAAAAAGGAAAGAGAGGCTTGTAGAACGAGAGTGTGGCATTGGGACAGTGCAAGTGGCTGCCAAAACAAGAAGAGGGAACATGGAGCAGGACCCACACCGTCACAGGGAGTGTTGGTCAAAGTGCCATCAGGTGCTATTTGTCCTCTCTTCATCTTAGGTGACCTGCATGACCATCTAACAGGGACACTTGTACAAAAAAATAAGGCCTGTCACCAGGAGCACTCAATACTTTGTCTTGATTTCACAGACCTAGTGACTCAATGTTATTGGTGGCCTGGCCTTTATTCTCCATGCAGACCATGGACAGGGGGATGATATCAGAGGTGGAAACTCTTCTGATTTCCTGGGTTGAATCCGGGTTGGGGACACATCAAGAGCTTGCCCTAGTGTATTACAGCTCTCATCTAATGAAATGAATGAGTTTTTGTCTTCTTCTTTCTTGGCTATGCTCACACACTCATGGTAGAGACTGAAAGAATTCAATTTTGAGTATAAGAGGCCAAAATAATGTTCTCATGCAAGGTTGCCACACTCACTATTCCATAATAGAGCAAGGATCTCAGCAATACGGTAGAACTTCATGGTAGAATCTCAGGATTGAGTAAATCCAGTTGAGTCGGTTGTTCAGACATGTAGTTAGGAACCCCCCAGATTCCTCCCGTGGTGTGTGCGTAAGGTAAGTCCCACACCGGGAAAAGACCAAGGAGCAGACTGAGGACATGCTAGAGGGATTCATATTTGAAAACTGGCCTGGGTGTACTGCGGGGGACGCTGGATGAAGACAGTGAGCATAAGCTGGCCTTGGCCACTGCAACACTAACAAGAATAAGCAAAGAGAAAGTGAAATGAAGACCATCGACCTCCGACCCCAGGATACAGGAGAGAACAAGAAATCGATCCTACCTGGACAATATGGGTGACCCCCTCGAGCTGAGCCTCAGAAAGAAGGACAACTCAAGCCCAACACTCCACCCTGCCAGGAAGAAGAGCTCTGCTTTTAAACGTCTTGCTTTGCCTTCTTTATTCCTGAATGCCTTTGTCTGCGCCCCCGCGCGCGCATGTGCGTGTGTGTGTCTGCTTTTTTGGACTTGAGTGTAAACTTGTTTTCTGTTTTGTTTTAATCCCATCGACACGTACACTTTGTGACACTGTAACAATAGCGTTTTCAGTTATTTATTTATTTATTTTCCTTCAGCTTTGTTCAAAGGCGCTGTATCTCGGCGTCCGGCTTTTGACTGCCGCTGTGTCTCCCCGCCTCCCTACCTTGCCTTTTTTTTTTTTTTTTCATTCGCACATGGCTTTTTGTCTCACAAAATGTTACATCGTTTTGATACAGGCTCTCATTAGCCGTTCAATTTAATTAAAAAAAGGCCATTCATATGAAAATACAGCCCGATACTGATTTTTTCCTAGCAACAATCTCTTACCTCGAGCAGCAACTTTTAATTAAGGCGCCGCTTTGATTGACGGTGTTGCTCCTTCTGCATTGTGTTGTCTCGTTTCTCTCATCCCTCTTAAAGAAAAAAGCCGTGAAACTATACTTTTGAAGAAGTGGCCACAACTGCTAATTCTCTGAGGGTCTCCTGCACCTACAGTGATGGCTGTCCACAACTTGATGCCATGACATGCTGCTCGTGATACCCCTGACCTGACAATGACCTCTGAGTGTCGAATTGACTGACCAGACTGTGGTTGCACTCCGCTCACTGCATCGCTTTTATAGAGCAATCCAGAGGACGGTAGACGGACCACAGCTTGTTGAGGCTAACTCTGTGTATCTGCTTCTGTCTGGGGCCAATGCTTCACTAGGGTATGTTCGAATGATAACTGACAGAGCAACACCCTGGATGTCCATGTGACTGACTTTGGCTGGTTTGTGGCTGTTATTGGCCATTCTCTATCAAAGTTATTTCCTGGCTGGAGTCAACAGCATTGATTGCACCCAGTTTCAAAGACATGCTCCTGGAGGGAGGCAGCCTTTACATTTATGCGGTGGGCCATGTGGGTGACCATGCTTTAATGTGGCTGACTGCATCGGTCCACATCTGACTGTCAATTATAGTGCTTCCTTCTCCCATCATTAATGGACCGCAAAAAGCTACATTTTGACTGTTGGGGGTGGACTGTTTAAGAAATAATGGTGTAATTAATCAATTACAATTATACAGGGTGAGTCAAAATTATGTTAACACAAATGGATTCTTTTTGTCTCGACCACACCTTTCCAGGTCGATGAGTAGGCCGTGGTGAACCACTGCCATGGCCTCCACACTCCCCTGATTTGACACCCTGTGATTTCTGGTTATGGGGTATGGTGAAGGAGCGCATGTATAGCAGCAAAGTTTGTGATATCAATGACCTGAAGGACAGAATATGGACTGTGGTGTCATCTATTCTCCGTGAAATGTGTGTCCGTGCTTTAAATGGTACTGTTGCTCGTTGGTTTTTGTGTGTGTGAAGATGATGGCGAACAGGTTGAGACAATCCTGTGAATCATCTTGCACATATGAAGTATGTTTTGTGAATAAATTGTTTCCGCCATTGAAATGTTAGCATAATTTTGACTCACCCTGTATATCACCTTTTTAATCTACTAAAAGTACCTTACATAGATAGCGGGGAGCCCCTTCAATCACCACTAACATGTAGCATCCCTCTGGATAATCCAATGCCACACATTTTATGCTGGCACGCTCACCACCCATTAGCTATCAGGTGGTGAAGGAGCAAAAGAGACAGACAATAAAGGACAGGGGATGATTAGGCGGGCAGAGTGACCAGGCAGTTGTGAGCAATTTATTACGGGACGTTGGGATTTTTTTCAAAAGGACTTTTGTGACAACAAAGAGTCAGAACTGCAATTTGTCATCTCAGCTGAAGGATGATACAAAGTTTTAACAGCCCACTGTCCCTGTCACTGCGCTGGGGCATTGGGATCCACACACACAACACTGGGTAAGCACCCCCAGATGGCTTTTCCAAACACAACCCAAGCCTCTCCTAGATGGTCTCCCATCCAAGAATTGGCTTACCGTCAGGTAGATAACCTGTTCTGAGATGTGGTTGGTGTGACTGCTGGTGGTAGAACATACTAAATCTTTATTGACCAAGTAGCTGACCATACGGCTGTCACAGAAAGACCACTTCAAGCTGTAATTTAAGGTGCTAAGTACATCCACCTCTAATGACTTACAGGTGACTTTAACAAGCTTGAGTTGGGGTACATATGCCTCAATGTCGAGTGGTATGGTGATTAAGATAGCTCCAGAGGCCTATGTTCAAATTCTGGACCAGTAATTGTCTGTGGGCTATGCAATTTTTCCCCATTTTAGTTGAAGCTATTCTCCAAAGTAGAAATCCAAAAAAATCAGTAAAAGTGAGACAGTCTGAATGTGATGGACTGGCACCCCATCCAGATTTGGTTTCCACCTCCTGCACACAGTGCCTCCAGGACAGACACTTACTCACTGCAATCCTGAACTGGATAGTCATGTCAGAAAATGGATGGATAACTGTTGCTGACCATGTGCTTGGTTGGTTCTCACAGTGACCATTGGTTATAGGCTAATTCAAGCCATGATTTATGGTGCTGCTAGCTTAATAAATGGCAGGAAGTTATGATCAACTGGATCTGAATTCATCTAGTAGTCTGGAGTAGACAGTGCAAATGCTCATAGCTATTGTTGATGACAATGACCAGCATTTCTAGATTGCTTCTGGAAATCTTTTATGGTTATAGTACTCTAAGTTCTTGTCTATAAGCCGGACTCATGTATTAGCCGGAGACCAAAAATCATACGAATTTTTAAAATAAAACCGTATCATAGATAAGCCGGACTCATGGATAAGCCGAACGTACTATAACCTATAACTAATAGAAGGGAGGGAGGTCAGTGGTCTCACTCGCGCCCATTTAATTTCTTTAAGGGGGGAGAGAGTGTGAGATATTGCCGTCTCTCTCACTCCCCGCATGGCGCGGTTGGAGCGGCCGGAGCGCGTTCTTTCTGCTCTGGGCGTCGCCGAGTCAACACGAGCGCGTAGCGGTCATTTAAATTGTGATTTTATATGTAAGCATATTTAAATATATATCGCGGATTTCTGCGGACAATGGGTCTTTTAATTTCTGGTACATGCTTCCTCAGTTGGTTTGCCCAATTGATTTCATACAAGGGACGCTATTGGCAGATGGCTGAGAAGCTACCCGGCTTACTGTTCTCTCTCTCTTGCGCTGACTATCTGTGATCCTGACGTATGGGGATTGAGCAGGGGGGCTGTTTGCACACCTAGACGATACGGACGCTCGTCTAAAAATGCTGAAAGATTATCTTCACGTTGCTACCTTTTGTAAAGCTGATTCCTGAAAAGACATGCTGCACAGTGCTTCGCATACTTAAAAGCTCGAAGGGCACGTATTGATTTTTGACTGAAAAACAAACTCTCCCTCTCTCTCTCTTTGTCTGCTCCTGACAGAGGGGGTGTGAGCTGCCGCCTTCAACAGCTTTGTGCCGCGGTGCTTCGCATACTTAAAAGCCAAACAGACATATTGATTTGTTTGCTTCACTCCTTTGAAGAGGAAGATATGTTTGCATTCTTTTAATTGTGAGACGGAACTGTCATCTCTGTCTTGTCATGGAGCACAGTTTAAACTTTTGAAAAAGAGACAAATGTTTGTTTGCAGTGTTTGAATAACGTTCCTGTCTCTCTACAACCTCCTGTGTTTCTGCGCAAATCTGTGACCCAAGCATGACAATATAAAAATAACCATATAAACATATGGTTTCTACTTCGCGGATATTCTTATTTCGCGGGTGGCTCTGGAACGCAACCCCCGCGATGGATGTATAAGCCGGACTTATGTATAAGCCGATATTCTATTTTTTCATTTTCACAACTTTTTTCCTTAGATAAGCCGCGGCTTATTGACAAGAACTTAGAGTACATTGTTGACTCAGTGCTAGGAAAAAGCAGGAAGATGTGATGGTTTGTGGTTGACCAACTTTGAATGAATTTGATATACAACTGTGGACCACATGGCTGGCCACAGGTGGTAATGGATGAAAGTGACTTACTATAATAGATTAGTTCTGATTGTCAATTATGATGGTTACAGCACCCACCTGACTTGAAAAAGACATGGCATAATAGTTTGGCTACTTTTGAGTTCCTCTGGTGACCATTCTAAACAGTTGCTAATAATGACCAGCTACACTGGATGCTTCAGGTTGTAATGTTTAGTGCTGACTGTCATATTTCAGCCAGTGTGTGCTTCCTGGCTTTTGCTTATATTCTTTTTCTGTGTTTGCTTTGTTCATTTTAAAATATTTTTTTCATATACTATATACAGAAATATATGAAAAAGTTTGGGAACCTCTCTTAATTCTTTGGATTTTTGTTTATCATTGGCTGAGCTTTCAAAGCAGCAACTTCCTTTTAATATATGACATGCCTTATGGACACAGTAGTATTTCAGCAGTGACATTAAGTTTATTGGATTAACAGAAAATATGCAATATGCATCATAACAAAATTAGACAGGTGCATAAATTTGGGCACCCCAACAGAGATATTACATCAATACTTAGTTGAGCCTCTAGACGCCTCCTATAGCCTTTGATGAATGTCTGGATTCTGGATGGAGGTATTTTTGACCATTCTTCCATACAAAATCTCTCCAGTTCAGTTCAATTTGATGGCTGCCAAGCATGGACAGCCTACTTCAAATCATCCCATAGATTTTCAATGATATTCAAGGCAGGGGACTGTGACGGCCATTCCAGAACATTGTACTTCTCCCTCTGCATGAATGTCTTTGTAGATTTCAAACTGTGTTTTGGGTCATTGTCTTGTTGGAATATCCAACCTCTGCGTAACTTCAACTTTGTGACTGATGCTTGAATATTATCCTGAAGAATTTGTTGATATTGGGTTGAATTCATCCGACCCTCGACTTTAACAAGAGCCCCAGTCCCTGAACTAGCCACACAACCCCACAGCATGATGGAACTTCCACCAAATTTGACAGTAGGTAGCAGGTGTTGTTCTTGGAATGCGGTGTTCTTCTGCCATGCAAAGCACTTTTTGTTATGATCAAATAACTCAATTTTTGTCTCATTGGTCCAAAGCACTTTGTTCCAAAATGAATCTGGTTTGTCTAAATGAGCATTTGCATACAACAAGCGACTCTGTTTGTGGCATGAGTGCAGAAAGGGCTTCTTTCTCATCACCCTGCCATACAGATGTTCTTCGTGAAAATTGCGCTGAATTGTAGAACGATGTACAGATACACCATCTGCAGCAAGATGTTCTTGCAGGTCTTTGGAGGTGATCTGTGGGTTGCCTGTAACCATTCTCACAATCCTGCCCATATACCACTCCTGTATTTTTCTTGGCCTGCCAGACCTGCTGGGTTTAACAGCAACTGTGCCTGTGGCCTTCCATTTCCTGATTACATTCCTTACAGTTGAAACTGACAGTTTAATCCTCTGAGAGCGCTTTTTGTAGCCTTCCCCTAAACCATGATACTGAACAATCTTTGTTTTCAGATCTTTTGAGAGTTGCTTTGAGGATCCCAAGCTTTCACTCTTCAGAGGAGAGTCAAAGGGAAGCACAACTTACAATTGACCACCTTAAATACCTTTTCTCATGATTGGACACACCTGTGTATGAAGTTCAAGGCTTAAGGAGCTAATCCAACCAATTTGGTGTTGCAAGTAATCAGCATTGAGCAGTGACAGGCATTCAAATCAGCAAAATTACAAGGGGACCCACATTTTTGCACAGCCAGTTTTTCACATTTGATTTAATTTCATACAACTAAATACTGCTTCACTAAAAATCTTTGTTCGGTAAACACCCCAGTACTCAGATATTCCTAGGAAATGAAAGACATACCACTGTTATCTTTTGTTGAAAGTAGAGTAAATTATTATGCAGGCTGAGAAGGTTTCCCAAACTTTTTCATATGACTGTATATGATATATGTATTGTGGATGGACAGGTGTCCCACCCAGGACAGAAGAAAATTCCCAACCTGGCCGGGATGCCATAATAGATTACGGCCATTACTCGGCCAGAATACCTTATAATGCCTGTCCTGATTGGGATGCCCATCGATCCAATGGCGTGATAAGAACTGAAGGCAAGGAGCAGTGCGTTCCCCTCAATACTAGGAAGCAGCATCCGGAGGTGCCGCCCTTATAGGGGTCAGTGGGGAATGACAGAGGGTGCTGCTAGAGGGGGACCTCCATGGCTTCCATATGACCCAGAAGTGTTTCCAATGAGCTATACCATCTCACTGGAAGTACTTCGGGGTCTACTATAAAAGGAGCCTGCTGCAAAGACACAGGGGAGTCAGAGTTGAAAGGTAGCGGGTGATAACTCACCTTGGTGGAGGAGGAGAAGAAAAGAAAGTCTGTTGTCTTGGATTGTGATTAATTGGCTGTATTTAGAGTATACTTTGCCAGAAGGAAAGACCAACAGTCTCGATTTACACACATACAAGTTCCACTGGACACACATTTAGCTGGGACACTGAAAGTAAAATTTAGGGCCAGTCTTTGATTCTTGTATGTCTAATCATTTTCCTCTGATGATGACTCCTGGTAGGTTTTCAGAAGGTTAGGAATAAAAAACTATTTTAAGATATGTGACTCATTTTCTCCCTTCGTGGATCTCTAACTACAAATATGCAAACCGTATCACAGACCTTCACTTCTTTATACTGTATATATATTAATTGTTCTCCTATTTATTATTCGTTTATTATCTATATATGGTATGTTCTCCTGTTCTCCTTTGTCACTTTTGCTTTGTGGGTGGAGCCCCGAGAAGTAGGACCACCCTTTGCTATGGTATTCCATGTGTTTATGTATTTTATTGTTGTTTTTGTTTTGTCTGAGTTATTGTATGGTTCATTTTTATGTATTTTCTGTTATGATTATAATTACCTACTGTCTCTTCAACACTAGAATCCCTGGAGCCTATGAAAAAAATCGTAATCCCAGGCCACCTTAAATTCCTTCACACATCTTCATCAGTGTCTTTGTTTTGCAAATGTGTCGATCAGCACAAGCAGCAAGTAGCCTGCCATCCCACCCCCCCACTGGCACAGCTCAAGTCTGTTTATCTGGGTGTGAGGTGCCTGGAGTTGTATCAGGTCAAGTTGGGGAGCATGCCCTGGTATAGGGTAAATAATATCTTGTTATTTGGAATACGTACATATCATGTGTGTTCTGTGTCTACAATGATCTGGGTATAATTTTGGAAATGCGAGGCAAGAAATGTTGAACACATAACTAAAACAGAAACGTTTTTCATGTTATAGTAATAATGATATAATGTGTGAAGACTGAAATCCAAATATCAACTAAACACTTTCACAAAAGGTGTAACAAAACAAGTGTGCTTTATATATCTAAAGAAATGGAAATCACCCATATTTACATGTTGCAGTCAATGAGTAAAAAGTCAAGCCCAAATATCAATTGACAGAAAGCTGACCAGCCAAGCTGACATGTTGGCTCTCTGTCGATTGATATTCTTGAATAAAAGCGCACTTGTTTTGTTGTACCTTTTTTGAAAGTGTTTATTTGATATTTGTACTTCCGTCTTCACACACTATATACTACACTTCAGCATTTTGTCAATTTTTACTATAACATAAAAAAAGTTTCTGTTTTAGTTATGTGTTCAACATTTCTTGCCTCACATTTCCTGTCATCTTTCATTTACCCAGATCGTTGTAGACACGCACATGAAATGTATGCACAGGTAGTCCCTGAGTTACGGACATCCGACATACGGCTTACGAATGGGGCCGCATCTGCTCCTTCATCTGTCTAGGGGACGCGACCCAGGCTCCTCAGTAACTGCCGCTCCATCATCTCCAGCCTGGGGACGCTGCAAGTGGTGGATGGAAGGGGGCGGTTTCGCTGCTCGCGCAGTGTAGTGTCCCTCGGGCGGCTCCAGTTGATGAATAGGGCCTTGGGGGCCGCACCCCATTTATTCTCAGTAGGCGGCTGGGTGCAGAGGGAGGCTTGATGGGGCGGAGGGGGGTGGTTTGCTGCCCGAGCACCACACAGCCTTGCAGTGTCCCTCGAACGGCTCCCCCATTTGTTCTCGGTGGGCGGCGGGTAATGCTGCAAGCGGTGACCCGAGGCCATTGAGGGTGAATGGGGCTGTGGGGTCAGCATTGTAGTGTGCCTCACGTGGCTACCTGTTGAATGGGGGCGGTGGTGGGCGATTCACTATCTTTGGCCGCACCCTGTTCACTCTCAGTGGACTGACGCTGCAGGCAGCATACTGTATGCAAGTGGGGGTGACTGTGTGGTGGGCGGGTAGTGAACTGCTCCTCGCTGCCCCCATTCATTCTCAATAGCAAGCCTGCTTGTACTGTTACATACACAGCAGGAAGTTGTCTCTCATTCCGTACGCCAGATGTGCTGACGAGGGGTGCCTTCCTGCTGTGATAATGTGTACAGTGCTGTACAGACAAGCTCATCTTAATCTTTTGTCTTCACCCTTCAAGAATGTCTCTGAAACACAAATTTGATGCAAGTGCTGGTGATACAGTAAAGAAGAGAAAAACCATCACCATTGAAAATAAAGTAGAAATAATAGAAAGGTCAGAGAGAGGTGAAACTCCATCATTCATTGGCAGGTCAACAATAGCATTTATTAAAATAATGTACCTGTTCCGACATACATAGAAATTCAACTTAAGAACAAACCTACAGTCCCTATCTCGTACGTAACCCGGGGGCTGCCTGTATTCCAAGTAATAATACATTATTGACCCTATACAATTCCAGGCAGCTTACACGCAAAGAAACAGACTTGACCTGGGAGAACTGCCAGACAATTTATGTTGTCTATTACACAATGAATAAATTCTTCACTGCTTCTGTTTGAAACCCCCCCAACAAATCCCAAAAAATTTTTTTTTGCAAAGTTGTTCATCCTGCACACTTTGAAACTCTGTCCTGCCCTTCTTAACCTAACCAGCCATTGAACATACGACTAACACCTAACTAACATTCCAGAAATTAACATTTTATAGAATGGCATAATGAACTTGTTAAGGGTAAATTTCACACAAACATTAGAAAGTTTTTCTTTACACAAAGAACGATAGACACGTGGAATAAGCTAGCGAGTAGTGTGGTAGACAGTAAGATGTTGGGGACTTTCAAAACTCGACTTGATGCTTTTTTGGAAGAAATAAGTGGATAGGACTGGCGAGCTTTGTTGGGCTGAATGGTCTGTTCTCGTCTAGAGTGTTCTAATGTTCTAATTTATACACCGTACAACAGGTGAAAATCAGGAAAATGAGCGTCAATGTCGTACTCGGACACTTATCCTCGAAATGCTCATGTGCTGTTTTGATTCTCAAATTCTGGCTGTGCAGAATGAGCTCTGTGAAAATTACAAATTTTAAAATGAAAACCTTTCTTATAGTTTTTACAGGAATTGTATAACTAAGAACTGTGTGTGTATGAAAAGGTCATAATTAACTCTTATTTTCTTTATTATTTTGTAATATTAAAAAATGGTACCATTCGATGAAAAGGCAGCCCTAAATGCCACCAGAGGCAAACGCTTCATCGCCTCACCCCATGCGCTGACCCTGTCTCTGTCCGGTAGTTTTACCTTTTGTTGCTCTGATTTTGACTGATTCTTTCGTTTCTCCACTATGAAGACACTTCAAGTGAGAGTGACGAACGCCGTAGCTTTATTTTTTCTGGATTTTCAGTTCAATGGACTTTCTAGCCTTGACCCTTTATTAGCCGCTGAGAATACAATGTACAGTAAATGGAAACCAGCCAGCCACTGATTTTCTAATGAAGACAACTGTCTGTGTGCTGCTGGCTCCGGAGAATTACAGTATTTTACTTTAGACTGAGCTTGGTAGGAACCGATGGCCTGGTAGCAGAAGATGAAGTGCTAACAGCTGCAAAATGCACTCCCTGTCTCGCCATCTCCTTTTGTGTCCGCACACATCAGTGCACACCGAAGCTCACAGAACGCACCGTAAAGCTGTGGATTCCCAGATGTGCTCAGTGCACCTAAACGTAAATGCAATTACTGAGTGAAGCATGTTTGTGCCGTCCAAGGAATAATTCAATTAATCAGAGAGTAAGAAATTAAGAGCCCCATTCCTGCTGCCATAAGCATCTCTACGCATTTTCTGGAATGGATGAAACACGTACTGTGGATATCCATCTTCACTCAGACAAGTAATTCATGTGCGCAGCAAATTTGCAGGAGTTTAATTTAAGCGATGAGATAAAATGCAGCTTGGGTCGTCTGCTTAATTGGAAAAGCCCTATGGCACTGAAGGTCGAATTTAGTTTTTAATAAACAAACACTTTATGACTGAAAATATGTATGTGCATATATGCAGTATATTATTATATTATATTGTATTGTTTCAGTTGTAAGCAGACATTTTCCAAAATCACGTTATTATATTCATCTTTCGTCTTCCCAATGACATGGTGCATGACACAGGCCTTCTTAAGTGTCCTTTTACTCAGTTTTATTCAACCCACATTTATTTATTGTTTATTTTTTTATTTTATTGATTTTATTGAAATCACACAACATTCCATACAAATAAATTAATTTTTACAAAAATAAGACCGAAATACAAATCAACTCACATTTAAACTACCAACTGAATGTATCATAAAAAGTTTCTTTTTTGTGGGTAAAGTGGACAGAATATGAAGCATTTAATGGTGTTGTACTCACCAAGCGAAAGTATAAAAGGGAACACCGAGGTAACATCCATGTGATCTTTGGATGAGTTGAGAGTGAACGTCACTGTCACAAAGCACTTCATTAGAATGGTGTGGGCAGCAGACAAAATGACTGAAATGGACAGTCAGAGAGGCATGTCACAAGTTGGACATGATGAAGGTGACTTCAGCTTTGATGAAAATAGATTTCACTAGTACAATAACTAAGATGGCATTCTGGAATCCACTTCATCCAAGGGTCACAGAAGTTTAGAATTTACCCAGCAGCACTGGGCACAAAATAAGAAATGGTCCTAGACAGGGTAGCAGTCCATCATGTGTTCACTCATATACACACATATACTGTAGGTACAATTTGGAGTTACCAGTCACACTAGCAAACACGTCTTTGTGAATGTGGGAAAGCAACCCAAATGCAAACTCCATACAGACGACATCCTGGCATAGGATGAGAACCTAGGATGCTACCCACTGCATTAATTGCAAGTTAGAATCACCAATTGCTCTAACCTTTGGAGATGTTGGAAGAGTACCCAGAGTAAAAGCAATGTGGACATTGGTGAAACATGAAACAACTCCACACAGACAATGAATGATCTGGTGTGGAATTTGAAAATGGGATGCTGGATCCATTACGACAGTAGAGCTAACCACTGCATTACCTTTCTGCCTGATATAATAACTATTTAAGCACTACTGCAACGCCACAATCAGCTAGGTGTGGTCAGCAATGGTCTGCGGTAGGCCTGCCACGATCATTCAAAGGCCGATCCTTGGAAATGCTGCAGTCAATGCTCTCTGTCCGAGTCAGACCTGTCTGGCCATGGTCAGTCACAGTACTTGTTAGCCAGTCATGTATTGTGTCCCACTCTGCAATAAATGATTCAGGCTCCAAGATATAGTGTGAACTCTATTTCATTTATTTTCTTGTTTCCTGGCTCTCCCACTTACTACCTATTACTACATTTCCTCCATTGCTATCTAACAGCATCAAGACAACAATGGCAAGAGGAGTATCTGAAGCAAGTAACAGAATACTCTGTATTCTGAGTGGGTGGACCTCAACATGATCTTTGGGAGGACTTACTGTAGTTTAGTTAAATGACCACCAGAGTCTGGGCCTGAAGGGGCAGGGCCTACATTCATGCTAGAACATCACACCATGACAAGTCACAATTAGCCAACAAAGGCCAGTTCTAAAGATGAGAAGGCTCCACAGTCAATGTGGGCACTCGGATACAAGTTACTAAAGCTGCCCTGACAAGCCATGCTGCCTTAGAGCTTGTCTCGATGCATGCTCAATAATCCAGGTAGGGAAATTCTAGAAAGTTGATTCTGTTCATCTAGACATAGTTTTTCCGTAGGAGATACGTTACATCACTTATCCAAGTCTGAGACTGAGGAAGTCACTTGAATGAGTGATGTAACGTATCTCCTGTGGAAAAAACTATGTCCAGATGAACAGAATCAACTTTCTAGAATGCCTTAGAGCTTGTTTCAGCACTATAATTCTGTACAGTGTGAAGATATAAACAACACTGGAGCACTCATAATGGTTTGGGACACTGTCCCGTATACTGTAGGTTGCTGATGAGTCAACAGAACTGAAATTAGTGGCATAACAGACATCAATCAAAAGACCATTCATAGTTACAAACACGAGGGAATTTAAAGCTGGCGGACAGGAAATGACATATACAGCAAATGATGAAACGGAGGGAAGGAGGAAGTGAGGTCATCTGTAGTGAACCGGATGTGAAGTCATCTGGGAGCGTCTGATCACTGGAAATAAGAGACTTATTGTTTTTGTGGGAATAGAGCCGAGTTCCAAAAGGTAAGCATCTTAATCTTCTTCCTTTATTCCTGCTAAATAAGAGAGAGAGGTACTAGCATTCTGTGTTAAATCCCCTCAGTTGTGGCGTTCACGCTGCGTCGAGCCCGTTGGCTGCCCCCTATTCGTGCGAGTGTGACAACAGTAGTAGTCACTCATGGTCTATCCCTACTAGTATGGTATTAGTGACACTGTGCTATGGCCCACTCATTTCATCCAAGGGAATCTCCTGCAGTTTTTTTACAGTTGGGTGCAGTTGTTCATTCTGCGTTAGTGTCCCTGCAGTCAGCATCATTACATGTAGTCAGAAGTATTCTGTTGAGATCAATCATAGTTAACCATGGTCTGCTGTTGTCAACAAATCACCAGCAATAGGTAGTCCTTCACAGCTCCCTGCTGTTTTTCTTGAATTTTCAAGTTAGCACTTTAATTGAAAAGCATACATAAAGTATTTGTAGGTTGTCATTTTCAGCCACAATCAGACATGATCAGTCAGTCACATGGTCAGCAAGAGTCTACTCCATTAATTCCAAGTACCCATGTGGGTCACAGTTTCCTATCAACCACTAGAGCAGAGGTGAAATTAACAGCACACATTATATGCAGGAGTAATCCGCCATGCGTAGTTACTACCAGCAGCAACTAGCCATAGTCAGCCATAGTTTGCCAAGGTCTATCACCTCAGTTCTAATGTAACAACAAACTTTTATTTCAGCAAAGTGAACAAAGATGCACAAAAGACAGCCAAATGACAGACCTTGAGGACACACGGGCAGAGATACCTAACAGGGTCTGTGTAGAGCTGCCTCACTGTAAGGAGATCATGGGTTTGCATCCCGAGTCACTTTGAGTAGTGAGAAAAGTGCTATATAAATGTAAAGAATTATTATTATTATAAGAGAAAAGCAAAGGTATGGAATGCAGAAAAATGTTGGATCAGGTGCTAAGTGGCAAACGTCAAGACACAAAGAGCTGATACAATCAGAAATGTAAAGCTGCACAACAAAGAATCAGTGTGGTGTGATGGAGAAGTCATTGGATCTTAAACCATAAGGGTACCAGTTCGGTCATCAAATTTAACTCACTATGTGACCCTGAGGAAGGTGCTTACCCTGCCCGGTGCTGCATATTCTGATCTTGTAAGTTGCCTTGGATAAAGGGGTCAACCAAACATACAATAAGAATAACCTACAGAAATGTTAAACTACAAGATGTTGTGGGCCAGGATTGGATTTTTGTAGTAAAAGTGAAAGTTGAGATCTGATGGGGTTGGTAGGTGTAGACAGCTTATAGATGTACCTAAAGAAAAGTAAAACTGCAGGATAGAAGGCAATAGGGGTCTATCTCTTTGTGCTTTTCTTGGTGAACCCAATGCAGGGTCATTGATTGTTCCAACAGATTCTGAAATCTGACAGAATCAGAAGTGTAAAGCTCTGGAGTTCTGAGGAGTGCAACCTGCTGCATCCCAGGACTTGAGGACATGTCCTACTCCGATAGACTTTGAGAATGAAAACTGTTTAGTCCCGAGCAGAGAAGTCTGTGCAGAGGTCTAATCCAGATCTTCACAAAACCCAAAGGCCTTGATAATTCTTAACAGTGAATCACATACTCGAGGACACCAGAGAAAAGCCAAGCAAAATGACACCTTTTATTGGCTAACTAAAAAGATCTTTTTAGTTAGCCAATAAAAGGTGTCATTTTGCTTGGCTTTTCTCTACATTCATAATGGCTAACACGGTACAACACCCTAGTACTTGAGGACACCAGTAAATGTTAATGTGAACTGCATTTAAAACTGAATTCAGGAAGCACTTCTTTACACAAAGACTTGTGGGAATCTGGAACAAACTACCAGGATGTGCAGTTGAAGCAGAAACCTCAACAACCTTTAAGAAGTATTTGGATGAGATTTTGGGAGCGGTTAGTTGTTAGCTAAACAAATGAGCTTGATGGACTCTAATGGTCCCCTCTTGTTTGTCAAATGTCTTGCGTTCAGAGTGGAGTTGACTCCCAGGATCTGTCTAAAGGACACCGCAGGATGAGATGTTAGGCATTAAAGCTGTCAGACCCTGAAAGACTGCAGGATCAAACAAATAAAGCCACAACCGAATGACTGACAGGATCTGCCTAGAGAAACACAAAGCTTTCCTACAAAGATTCCTAACAGAATCCATCCAAAGGAAAACAAAGCTGTGGGAGTGACTTTCTGACAGCATCTGCTTTGGGAAAACTTAAAACTTTAGGATGCAGAATCAAGATGGGATCAGGTACTAAGTGATAAAGCTACAAGATGTTGGCTGCATTAGCCTGAAGAAAAGTAAACTTGTTGTACACCATAACACTTTAGGATGTACAGATATATTGGACAGGATCCACCTGTGTAAAATTAAACCTGTGATTGATGGTTGAATTGTTCAACAGGAAAATAAAGCAACAAGATAAAGCAGCAGAACAGAATTAGATTGCAACTGGCCACTCTAGAAGATGCTGATATCTGAGGCTCAAACTAGAGAAAAGATCAGGCACAAAGGTGAAGGTCTGCCATCAGAGTAGTAGATATCAAAGCGGTAGGACAATATCTAACTTCTGATAAAGAAAGCAGGAAGACACTGCAAGGTGCAAGGTGACATTTCACAGGATCAGCTGCAGGAAAGCTACAGAGATCTACAGGAATCAGACTGCAAGGTGTGACACTATGGAATAAAGATGGACTTGGGTAAAGAAAGGTAGAGCTACAGGATACAGAAGTCTAAATGAGTCATACCTCACGATTCAAATAATATAATAAAAATGATAATAATCACAATCATACCGCTTAGCTGCTGTACACAGTGCCAGGCTGGAATAGTAGGGACCAGGCTACCCGTTTATGAGACCTAGCAGTGAAAGGACCATGGTGAAGACGTGCTGCTCTTTAGGTGTTATGAAAATCGATGCCAGGAAGACAAAAGTTTTGAGGTAAGGTAGTTGGACTCACTAATCCTGGTGCTATGGAGTGGTGACGTGCTGCAGGTTGATTAGCACATGCAAGTAAGGATTTCACTGTATTCTGTACATGTGACAATAATAACCTTTTTATGTAAGAATTGCAAGTGCCTTATGGGGACAATTTTTCCAGGACACCAAGGGGGCCTTTTGTTTTCTGAAGCAGAGGACATCTTGCCTGAAGGCTGACACCATTTCTATTTTCCTTGCGACAATGATGAGACAAAAGTTGCTACCAAAAGAAAGTTAGTATCAGTCAATCCTCAGCAACACGGAGGAATGCAAATCATCTATAGCAGCTCAGAACTTTAGTAAAACACTCTTCCATTAAACAGGGATTTCCTGGTTGAAAATTTTTCACCTTTTCTTTGTCTTTTTTTACAACCTTTAATAGTAAAGTTGCAGACACAGAGCTTTACAATTTGAAAAGAACTAAGTGAAAGGAATCTAACATAGTCATGCTATTAAATGCAAAGCCTCAGTACTATTACATTTAACAAACAAAGTAAAAGTCAAGTCACAGAACGGACATGTCCTACAGAGTCTGGCTACAGACAATAAATGTACAGGAGGTGAAATATCAAAATCTATCAGCATCTTAATACAGAAAGATAAATGATCACAGTAGAAATACTTGATATGGTAAAATAAGAGAAAAACAAAGCTTCAGCAGAAAGCAGTGGAAACACAAGAAATCTGACAAATGACAGGAGACCATTCAGTTCATCAAGCCTGTTTGTTTAGCTAATCCTAAGGATTCTCAGCATCTCATTCTTAAGGGTTGTCAAGGTTTCTTCTTCAACTACACGTCTCAGTAGTTTGTTCTAGATTCTCACAACTGTTTGCGTAAAGAAGTGTGTCCTGGCTTCAGTCTTAAATGCACTCCCCCTTAAACACTTGAGTCTTGAGTTCCAGTGTGGTATAAACAAAGAGCGAGGAGATCCTCCCACAGTCAAATACTACTGAAATATGAAAAGATCTGGCAGAAACTCTTAGGCGGAGTGGTAGCTCTGAGGCTACGGAGCTGCTCTGGTATCTGGTAGGTCACCGGTTCAAATCCTGTTCCGTTGGGCCCTTGAGCAAAGTCCTTAACTTGAAAATTGCTTCAGTGACGCTCTACACTGGCTGGCCTGCACTCTGACCCCCAAAGGTCACATGAAAAGACAATTCCACCCCCCTGAGATTATTACAATGTACCAAACACCAAAAATAAATAAAGACAGTAAATACATAAAATGGCTTCAGGTTGTTAGGGTTCATGGTGCTGAAAATACAGTATGGTTGAACTCTAGACTGTGAAATGTTTGATGCTATAACGATACAAGATTAGTGTTAGGAGGAAAGGCTTGTTTATAGCTGCAGGCTTCACCAAATTCCAAAGTGGCACACACATAACAAAATGATCCAAAACATGCATTTAAACGACTTTATTTAACTTGACTCCTCTGTCTGTTTGTTTGACTGGGTCAAATCTTGCCACTGATTTTAAACCTACTTTTGGAGAAGCGAATTTCTTCAAATTTTGCATATGTGTTCAGTATCGATGACAATACAATAATCTGTCAAAAGTGATGCAATTATGTAACAAATTTTGCCATAATCAATAATTCCAATTAACGCACACACAACGATGACGGAGAGAGAATATAGTGAGATATAGGAGCTTACAAGTGAGAGATGTGTCGGATCGCCCCCGCTTACCTCTTCCAGTAAGTGGAATGGGTGAATACGTGGGCCGACTTTACTTGTTTACTCTTGTGAAGGAGGAGCCTTGATGATCACGGTGAGGAAGGATTGGCGTACACTTGCTGCCCTGTCGTCAATATTTTTTCTTCGCAGCAACCAAGCGCTAATCCCATAAGAGCCTAAACAGAAAAATAGAAACCAAAATATAATTCTTTTTAGTATTAGAATAATTCTTTAAAGAAGATATATTATGTAATACTTTTAAAAAAAACGAAAAATGATTAAAGAAAAAGCATTTGTAAAATACTCAAAAACTAAAAAGTACAAAATAAAATGTATAATTTTTTTTTTTAAGTAAAACAATTTTTTTAAAAATTAGTTATGAATGCACTAAAAAGCAAAAAATCTATTTTTCTTTAACCACAATTTTTGTGGTAATTTGTGACTAAATAAATAAAATCATGGAGCGCACATAAATTAATTAATTCAATCAATTAATAGAATAGCTACTTTCATCATAAAACTTTGAAATTTACCACTATACTAAACAAATTTAAAAAATTGTTTGAATCAATTAATTTATGTGTGCCCCACAATTTTATTTAGTCACATATAACCATGGAAATTGTGGTTAAAGAAAAATGTATTGAATTTGAAACTAAAGTAAATAAAGTCGTTTTACTTGAAAAAAATTTTTTATACATTTTATTTTCCATCTTAAAAATGTGGGAAGATGAAGATGTTTTCAAGATGTTTTCTAAATATACAAGATACTGAGAAATGAATTCATGCATGTACTTCTAGTACAATTGCCTACTGCAATGTGAAATTCACTGCCTGTTCAAAATGTTTTTTTATGCAGATTTCAGTTAATTCAAAATGCTGCTGCAAGAATTATTACAAAAACCAGAAAATACAAACAGATAGCATTAGTGCTGAAGTCCTTACACTGGCTCCCAGTTATACTTAGGGCTGATTTTAAAATCCTCCTTTTAACTTATAACAGCGTTTCTCAACCTTTAAGTATCTGCGACATGAGTTTTCATAACAGTTTTAATCGCGTCCCCCTAACGTTTTTTTGAAACCTTAATAAAATTTATTCCTATATTTTTTGCTGCTGATACACTGCTTGTTTTCTTTTTTTCACATCTTCGCGCCCCCTTTTTAATTACTTTGGGGGTGCGCCCCACAGGTTGAGAACTGCCAACTTACAGTATAAAGATTTTAATGGTCCTGCTCAGCTCTCTGTAACTTATCATTACTTACAAATCAAGAGCACACATTAAGGTCTCAAGATGCTGGCCTACTTAAGATTTCAAGGATTAATAAAATAACAGTGGGAACTCGAGCTTTTAGATACAGGACCATAAAATTCAATCATATCTTTTAAATCCAGGCTGGAGACTCATGACTTTAGCCCAGCATACCCTGACTAGAGCTGCTGATTACCTGTTCATAGTGCATTTCTGTTTGTTAGCCATTTATACCGATATATAAGTATCAGCATATTTTTAAATCATTACTAACCCTCCTCTATCCTATTTCTCTTGTCTGTATTTGGATAGATAGATAGATAGATAGATAGATAGATAGATAGATAGATAGATAGATAGATAGATAGATAGATAGATAGATAGATAGATAGATAGATAGATAGTGTGGGAAAAAAACAGAGAAAACAAGTCAAAAGACAAGAAAAAAGGTTTGGGGACCGTCCCCGTATATTGCCCTAAGACAATATATAAGAAAAAAACAGATCAAAAGTCTTCAAGATTGAAAATACAATTGACAGTTTTACTTTGTGAAATGATCGTTTAAATACAGACAGGATTATGGGAAAAGGAAATGGTTGGCATGAAGTGACGTTATGAACAGGAACCGGAAGTAACGTCATTGAAGTGAGTCGGAAGTGATGTTTTCTTTAGGAGCCGGAAGTGATGTTGTTGACGATGGCCGGAAGTGACGTAGTCGCGGCCATTTTGATACCTGGAAGTGGAGGCCATTATTTTTCTTCGGGTTTTCTGTAGAAAGAAGAGATCCAGGTAAGTACCATGTGACACCCATATCTCGCAATAGTTCACTCACCTTTAGGCTCTTTGACTGCCTCCTACTCGCACGTGTGTGACAACAGATAGTGCACTCTGTGCCACTGCTCTACTGTCAGGCTGCTTTCCTACATCTCAGATGAAGGGGGCATTGAAATCATCGAATGGAAAGACAATCTCATCAGTTTGGAGGGCAAGCACAGACTCCAATATAGAAAACCCAGAAAGGGTTAGGTGGCCAGTTGGCCTGAGGTCTCCAGGACTGCAACTTTGTTTTTGACTTTCTCTTTTATAATTTTAATCTTCTACATTGTCAACTGGCCATAGTTCATCAATTAATTAAAGAATAGAGATTGTTGGTTTTCATTTCATCAGCTTCTGTCTTGTTCTCTGTGTGTTTTAACAAATCTGCTTTTATATGTGTGCCACTTCTGTATTTAGTAATTTGTATGATCTAACATTGTATTAATTGAGAATTGTTCACAGCGATCAGTGCCTGCATTCAGTGAAGAGTGCTATACAAAATAATAATAATAAAAAGCAAGTTGTGCAATCGGGGAATGATGACATCTGAACAGACTTACACTACAGCAAAGTGTGGTAAAGACAGCACTCTTTTTTCTTTTATTTGATTGAGTTTATAAATCACATTACAGTAAAGTAAAGCACAGTTTATTTCAAAGTACAATCAATACAACATTGTTATTGTTAACAGTGTTATTTTAAAGTAAATTACATTAGGTGAAAGTGAACACTCAAAATCTCTGTTCTGTTGAGTTCAGAGAGCCCAATGTGTGGTAGCTCCTCATGTATATTGAGACATTACTGAGGTCACGCAGAGGCCCAGCGTGTTTATTTCAGAACAGTATTGATGGATTGTTGCCACATTCTGAGAAAGCGTTTGGAACTTTCTTCATAGAGAAAAGTTAAATTTGTTTCTCGTTTTAGATGTTATTATACATCACTTTCTCATTGAGTTTTGGAGGGTGGGTTAGGCTTCTTCTTGAGTAAGGGAAGTTGCCACACAAGCAAGCTGGTATAGGATATCATGTTGCATTCTCTGGTGTTACTCCAAATAATGCTGTTAAAGGGTATTGTGTGACTGTGGAACCAACACAATAATAGATAAGAAGAGTGTGGGACATTCCCAAAATGTATGATCTACCAAGGCATACCTCTGATGACACAGTGCACAATCTTGATTTGTCAGGTATATTTTTATATAATTTGAGATAGGTGTGTACCAAGATTGGATTAACATCTCCAGGGTCCATAGGGTGCTGCTAGGTCCAAGGTCTCATTTCTCACTGTAGACACCCAACTTCTCAGGCACACAGATACATTCACACATTATGAGCATCACCTACAACAATAATAAAGCAGATACAAGGATTTAAGTCGAGTAATTTTACATCGGGTCAAATTCATCTTCCTTTATTTCTTCAGTTGTATACTACAATGAATGTAACAAAGTAATTGATGAGTGAAACATCACAGTTGTGGGAAATCAACTTTCATCTGATAGCTCAGTTAATGAACATCGGTTAAACAAGTTTAAAGGACTATGCCACTTTGGTGAAAAATATGCAACTGATCATTCTGGGTTTGCATATTTTGAGTTGAGGTGAGTCCAGAAGAGAAATGTTGAGCATTTACATTTACAGGACGTAAAAGCAGATACAAGCAAGTGCAGGGGAAAACTTGTGACAGTCGGAACACAGGACCCCTTCAGTCGAGTCTGAAGCATTGTATCTCCCGCAGCGAGCGGCCTCATTGTCTTCCACATTATTGTTCACGTCTAAGTCGGTGTTATCGGTCATTGATGCTGTAATTTCTAGAGGTTGTGATATTAGCCTTTGTCTGACTATCTGCAAGGTCAAGCTCATTTGTCTCAACTGCAGTATTTATGACTTATGAGTGCTAGTTTAAGTTGTCCCTTTAAAACTACAGACATCAGAGAGTTCAACAAAACATTGTCTTTTGCCTCTCTTACTTGTTTCACATTTCAGACACGTTAAAGCCCATTCCAAGCCATTCCTTTTGTGATTTCGGGCTATACAAGAAATAAATTGTCATTGTTGTTTTTGTTGTTGGCTGGGACTTGAACGACTCTTTCTCTAAGTTATCCAGATGTCAATACTGGGCCTTTCCAAGTCCAATTCCGCAAAGGATAAAAGACACGAACAAAGTCACATTAGGGAAGCTGTGAGACCGAAAGATCAGAGTTCATCTTAGTTCCTGGTGTGATGCGTAGATTTGGTAGGAAATGAAAAAGGAGAGCTGTTGAAGCAGGACAGGCCTCTGAAGAGCTTGTGCAAGATTAGGCTGGGCATGGACTCCAAATTGGTGCCAGTGCGCACACATGCATTAGGAGAGGACTACCTCTTCTGAATCTACATGCTTCCATTAGGTCAGATTATCTCAGGGCACAATGTGAGCTACCACAGCTATGCTGATGACACACAGCTGTATTTATCAATAGCACCTGATGACCCCGATTCTCTTGATTCACTAACACAATGTCTAACTTGTATCTCAGAATGGATGAATAGTAACTTTCTCAAGCTAAATAAAGAGAAAACTGAAATCTTAGTGATTGGTAATAATGGATACAATGACACTATTAGAAATAAACTGGATACATTAGGATTAAAAGTCAAAACGGAGGTAAAAAGCTTAGGGGTACCTGTTGACTGTAATCTAAATTTTAAATCGCATATTCATCAGACCACTAGGACAGCATTTTTTCACTTAAGAAACATAGCAAAAGTTAGACCTCTTATATCACTGAAAGATGCTGAGAAATTAGTTCACGGTTTTGTTTTCAGTCGACTAGATTACTGTAACGCACTCCTCTCAGGACTACCCAAAAAAGACATAAATCGTTTGCAATTAGTGCAGAATGGAGCTGCTAGAATTCTAACCAGGAAAAGAAAATCCGAGCACATTTCTCCAGTTTTGATGTCACTACACTGGTTACCTGTGTCATTCAGGATTGACTTTAAAATTCTGCTTATGATTTATAAAGCCTTAAATAATCTCGCTCCGGCTTATATATCGGAATGTCTGACACCTTATATTCCAAATCGTAACCTCAGATCCTCAACTGAGTGGTGAGGCGGCCTTCTGCTGTTATGCACCTAAAATCTGGAATAGCCTGCCAATAGGAATTCGCCAGGCTAATACAGTGGAGCACTTTAAAAAACTGCTGAAAACACATTATTTTAACATGGCCTTCTCATAACTTCACTTTAATTTAATCCTGATACTCTGTATATCCAGTTTATTATAATAACTATTCATGGTGGCTCTAAAATCTGTGCTAACCCCTACTGTCTCTTCTGTTTCCTTTTCCGGTGTCCTTTTGGTGGCTTGCACCACCACCATCTACTCAAAGCACCGTGATGTTCCAACAATGATGGATGGATTAAAAGCCAGAAGTCTGTATGACCATCAGCATCAAGTGACTCCGTGAGAACCCTAACTACAAAGAGGACTATTTCATTTATGTCAGGTAGAATGCCCAAAGGGGACTGGGCGGTCTCGTGGCCTGGAACCCCTACAGATTTTATTTTTTTCTCCAGCTTTCTGGAGTTTTTTGTTTTTTCTGTCCACCCTGGCCATCGGACCTTACTCCTTTTCTATGTTAACTAATGTCTTATTTTAATTTCTTATTTTGTCTTTTATTTTTCTTTTCTTCATTATGTAAAGCACTTTGAGCTACTTTTTGTATGAAAATGTGCTATATAAATAAATGTTGTTGTTGTTGCTTCTGAGTTGCTCTGTAACAAGATGTCTAAAAGGAGTTTTACCATAGTCAGGCTCTAAACACTTAAAGCTGCACGATCTGACAGGATGGAAGTCCTGGGAGGTAAGGCTACACTTTGTAGTTTTAGGTGGCCTGTCTATGGAGCAGTATGGGGGGCTGCCAACTGACCTGAAACTCTGGGCTCAGTGGTGTGCAAGGTTTAGCATTTCGGACAGCTGCACTGACGGTTTCTTTGGACTATTTGTGAATCAGCCGACAGCTCCAGCAGATGGTGTGAGAGCTCTGTAGATCGCAATTCTTGAAGGTCTTTCTCTCCCCCTCTCACTTCCTCTGCCACTTCTCTAATTCTATCAAGTCTGCCTCGCTCTGCAAACTCCAGACCAGGCCTAAATCCCTATAGTTATGAGGAAGCAGTATGTTTTAATTCGCCACCTGTTTTGCCACGTGTCACAATAAAATATTATTTAGGATTATGCAGCTTCACGAAGCTCGGTAGTAAAACTAAAACATGCAAAGTGTGAATTCAAAAGAACAGCGAACAATGAGAAGATTCAGGGAGAGTGCTCAGGTGTGAAAAGCAGGTAGGCTGTGCCCCCCAGCCACAGTGCTGCCAGCCTTTATTGTGATGTCATGACTCATTGACCTTCCAGATTCTGCACCTCTCCTCATTCTACCTTGCCACAATTTGTTTAAGGATTTCTTGTGCTAAATACATTTTCCTTACTTTTTATAAATATGTCAAAACAAAGCAGGTCAGCAGCAGCTGGAAATAATTTGAAGTGCTCCCAGCTGCTAGCTTTGGAAGTGTCAACAGACACGGAGGCGTTTCATTAATGCAGTAATAGAGGAACGAGATGGAATTTGACCCAAAGCCCATTTCATCAGTTGACACTTCTTTGGCAGAAGTGCAGCAACTGAGCACTTTCAATGGCGGTTGTGTGGTTTGAAAATTATCAGGTGGAGCCCCCTAGTTGTGAGTAAGAATCCCACTGGGAAAGGAAGCTACCTGAAGAAGGCCACCTTAGTTAGAAAAGTAAGATGGCAGTAAATGGCATCAAGAGGTGTGCTGCTTGATTAGAGTGACAGAAATTTTAGTAAGTGTATGAAAGTAGAAGATGGCATGGACTGGTGAGAATTGAAGCAGGGGTCATACCTGGTAAGACTAATTAATATTAAATAAACAAAGATCAGGACATGTTGCCAAAATTGTGCTCAAAGAACAGAGAGAGAAGTCCTCCTACTATATAAAAGCGGTCGGGATTGTCCTTCCGTCCCGTGAGTGCAAAGCGTAGCGGGATTCCACTTATCACAGACTTACTACTTGTGGCTTGCGGTACGAAGTGACGCGATGTGAGCAGAGTTCTGGTGCTCCCATCGTTCCCTTGCTTTTGTGAACGATGCACTGGAAAAATAGACAAAATGATGTCTCTGGAAATAATTAATGTTGATGGAGTACAAATGCCTCACCGCGTAGTAAATATCAGGGGAGATGGTGCTTGCTTATTCTCATCTATAGCTTATTTAGTGCATGAAACTCCGTCTTTAGCGGTACAGATTCGGGCTGACATTGTACGACATGTTTTAAGTAATTGGCCAAGGTTTCAGCCATTTACAATGATGCCGTCAGGAATCTCTTATACAAATGAGCTTCAGTATCTCACTGAAATGTCAAAGTCTCAAACTTATGGTACCATTTCTGAGCTAATGGCAGTGGGAGAGTTGTTCCTCAATGAGTTTCAAGTATATTATTATGGAGTCCTACACTCCAAGTTTGGACAGGCACTCAAGGGGAGATGTTATGAATGGGCACTTTAATGTTCTCATTCCCTACACTTACATGCCTGATGTACACATGGAGTGCACACAAATTGAGGATAAAAGTTAAAAGAGATAAAAGAGCCTAGTAAACCATAAAGGGTACACGTGAACAAAGCTGAAAAAAACGCAAGATGTAGTTTGCAAGTTTAAAGGGAGAAAAAGGCATGACCGGTTACTCATAAACTAACAAAAAGAGAGATGCAAAAAAAAAATGTTTGTTCTTGAATCCAAACATGGACAACCAAGGAGTGTAAGACACTGACCTTTATGTTGTCACAGTAATGAAGTCAGGCATCGCACACCCCCAGCTGCCAAGCCAAGCAAAAGCACAGGAACTGTCCATAAAACTGCCGGAGTGGTGGTGCCCACAAGGAAAACAAAATAGTGCTGAACATGAAATATATTCAGCATATTTCCAGTGAAAAATTATATTTTTTTATACTAAATACCCTATGTAGGTTGTCTGAGAAAATTTTTTAATATCATTTTTCCATGCAGAATGAAGATAACAAAATTTCCTAAAAGAATAGGCATCTATGGTGACCAGTGCTGGACAACATCCATCACTATCAAAATATCAATGAATAAATCTCCCGTTACTTGTCATCCAGTCATATGCTCACAAACACATGTCTTTATTGCTAAATAAACTGCTTTTGGAAAACAAATTCATGAATGAAAATGGAACAAATGAGCCTTTGAATTGTAGACCTGCTTTCTGTTGGTACATTTATATTCAAATCCACAACCGGAGTACTTCAGAATTATTTCGTAGCAGGCTGTGAAATTGCACGTGTGAATGGACTGTCTGCTTGTTAAAGCATCTCAGATAGGCACAGCTCTGAGGAATACTCTCTTCCTGATGATGTTTTCACTCTCGTTTGTTTAACTCTTAATCTTTAGTTGTACACGTCTCTCCGTGCTCGTTTTTGGTTGTTATCACGAGAAGTGCAATGTTAGCCAATGAATAAGCTTGACTTCCGACCAATGAATGAGGCAGGAAGGGAAACGGGTCTTCACTTCAAATGCTCGTTCACATTTCAGTGTGTCCCATTTTGTTCACGAGAGCGTTTCCCAGAACATACTTTTAGGATAAGTATATGTGTGTCTGTCTGTGTGTCCGTCTAGTTGCTATGCATCACAGACCTTAACACTGCTTTTACAAATCCCCTAGCAAATGGCATATAGCACAGACAGAAGCATTGCATGGTGCACTGCAGATGCTGACACAGAGGTCTATGTTGATTTAGACAGGAAGCACAACTAGTTTAACAATATCCATCCATCCATTATCCAACCCGCTAAATCCGAACACAGGGTCACGGAGGTCTGCTGGAGCCAATCCCAGCCAACACAGGGCACAAGGCAGGAACCAATCCCGGGCAGGGTGCCAACCCACCGCAGGACACACACACAAACACACCCACACACTTGGGCCAATTTCGAATCGCCAGTCCACCTAACCTGCATGTCTTTGGACTGTGGGAGGAAACCGGAGTGCCCAGAGGAAACCCACGCAGACACGGGTAGAACATGCAAACTCCACGCAGGGAGGACCCGGGAAGCGAACCCAGGTCCCCAGGTCTCCCAACTGCGAGGCAGCAGCGCTACCCACTGCACCACCGTGCCGCCAGTTTAACAATATTTAGTAAACAAACGTGTGTTTGGGACATTGTGATTAAATGACTGGATGGCTTGGCATATGGATTATGCCACACAATTAAGGTAATATTTTTTTCATAGATGCCTTTGATATTGTTTGCTGTTGTCCAGTGTGGGTCACAAATACAGTGGGTACGGAAAGTATTCAGACCCCCTTCAATTTTTCACTCTTTGTCATATTGCAGCCATTTGCTAAAATCATTTAAATTAATTTTTTCCCTCATTAATGTACACACAGCACCACATATTGACAGACAAAAAAAAGAATTTTTGAAATTGTTGCAGATTTATTAAAAAAGAAAAACTGAAATATCACATGGTCCTAAGTATTCAGACCCTTTGCTCAGTATTTAGTAGAAGCACCCTTTTGAGCTAATACAGCCGTGAGTCTTCTTGGGAAAGATGCAACAAGTTTTTCACACCTGGATTTGGGGATCCTCTGCCATTCCTCCTTGCAGATCCTCTCCAGTTCTGTCAGGTTGGATGGTAAACGTTGGTGGGCAGCCATTTTTAGGTCTCTCCAGAGATGCTCAATTGGGTTTAAGTCAGGGCTCTGGCTGGGCCATTCAAGAACAGTCACAGAGTTGTTGTGAAGCCACTCCTTCGTTATTTTAGCTGTGTGCTTAGGGTCATTGTCTTGTTGGAAGGTAAACCTTTGGCCCAGTCTGAGGTCCTTAGCACTCTGGAGAAGGTTTTTGTCCAGGATATCCCTGTACTTGGCCACATTCATCTTTCCCTCGATTGCAACCAGTCGTCCTGTCCCTGCAGCTGAAAAACACCCCCCACAGCATGATGCTGCCACCGCCATGCTTCACTGTGGGGACTGCATTGGACAAGTGATGAGCAGTGCCTGGTTGTCTCCACACATACCGCTTAGAATTAAGGCCAAAAAGTTCTATCTTGGTCTCATCAGACCAGAGGATCTTATTTCTCACCATCTCAGAGTCCTTTAGGTGTCTTTTAGCAAACTCCATGCGGGAGTTGGCCTTAATTCTAAGCGGTATTCTAAGCAGACTATTCTTCTGTTGCGGGGAGATTCCTTCTGACCTGGAAGTGCTTCCTGGGTACATTGTGGTAGCATTAGAAGTATTCTCAGGTCATGTTCAAAGGGAGCTGCTCTGTTTCATCCAGGTAAGAGTCGAGAAGTGGTGGATTAAACTTGCTGGAGAAGAGTGGAGGAGGACAAGAAATAAGGAATAAGAAAGGGAATTGTGACTGGGATTGTGTTTTTTGGAGAGAAACCTATAAAGAGGTATTTTCTATAATAAATTTAGTCTTTATTTGAAATTGTGTGACTTAGTTGTGTCTGGGTGTTTGAGTTGTTGTTACACTCCCTACAGCTCACACCTCCTATCTTTTGTAGTTATCTTGTTAGGTTTTTGATGGAGGAGGGGCTAGCCATGCTAATTAGAATACAGGCCTGCTGGAGCTTTAACCGACCTCACTGCAGTACCTTGGGACTACATAGCGCTATTTCTGACCCTACATCAGTGCAGTGGCATTGATTCATTTTAACTGTGTTGTTTGGATCCTGTTTGTGTTTTCTGCATTCATTGTTTTGTTAAATAAATGCTTTTTGGCTATTTAATTCTGAATTTCAGGTTTTCAAATTTTCAAATTCTTTGTGTTATGTAGTTGACACTAAGACAAAACTACATTATAGCTCAAAATAAATGGCAGAAATTAATTCATTCTCAAAACCCGTACAGAGGAGATGTAGCTGTGCCTTTTCCAGGATATCAAAATCGAGCTGCTTCTGAGTTGGTAAGGCAAGATCAGCACGAGTCAAATGTGTGTAAAATAAATAAAAATAATTTCTAGGTCTGATAAAGCTCATTGTAAAAGGGTTTAGTGAAAGTTAAAAGTAGAACAGTTCACACAAAAATAGAGAAAAAAGACGTTACACACGCAGAATTAAAGGCAAAAAAGGAAAACGTTTCTTCTACTAACTTAGCTTTTTCTTGTTAAACTTAGTGTCCTGCGGTGGGTTGGCACCCTGCCCGGGATTGGTTCCTGCCTTGTGCCCTGTGTTGGCTGGGATTGGCTCCAGCAGACCTCCGTGACCCTGTGTTCGGATTCAGCAGGTTGGATAATGGATGGATGGATGGATGTTAAACTTAGTTGCTTTCTATACTCAAAGATTGAGTTGTTTCTCTATGGCAAACGTATATATACTTTACTTAATACATTCAGTATGTTTTATACATACGGCGCATTCAATACGATTAAAACAATACGTCATGAGATATGGTACGTTTAATAAGGCATGGTTTGAAACCCTGTGCCCTCCATGCCTTATCAACTGCAAGGCAGATCATAAACTGTGACTAATCTGCTGTCAGAGAGACAAGAAATAATTAGAATATTCCATTTCAGTTTAGCTTGTGGGGAATATAATAGAATTAATGCATTAATATATAGGCAAACATTTTAACATAACTAAGAAAATACTTCTATCAATTTAACATAACCTAAATTACCGTATATACTCATGTATAAGTCGGGTCTTGAAACCTGAAAAATCGATCATAAAATCAGACCCCGACTTATACGCCCGTTCAAAAACGCAACACTAATATTTTTTTTTTATCTCCTCTTGCCTCCTCCAATCTCACACGAGTTTCTCAGACGCATCAAATTTTGTTGCAGCAGCGCAGTTACCAATTTCTTTCGCTACTTCGACAATGTTTAATTTAGAACCAGCTTCATATTTTATTCTGATTGTTCGCTCCATCGTAGATAAGGGATGCTCTTATGATAAAGGTGTATGAGGGTGTGAGATACAAAAAACACAAATCAGTGCAAACGTTGCTTCGGAATAGTTCGGGTATTACCGTGTGGTCATGTAGGTACAACAGAGATAGAGAGGTTAGGAGCAGACGCTGATACAGCGGATTGCCACACCCACATAGAATAAAGGCCGTGTGCTTGGTGGTTACTCTCTCAGGTGGGCGTTAGCATAGCATAATCTCTTGGACCAATCACGTGAGTTTTCCGCATTCGACTTATACACCGACATTACAAAATACCAGAAATTATACGATAAAATTAAGTCCAGACGTATCCATGAGTATATACAGTACTAACAAATGGCTCTTACAGGAGAATAAAAATCAAAATTTTAGCCCAACATAACACCTTGCTTTCTTTCTGAGTTTTTACAATTTTTGAATCTGGTAGATTAACATTTTTCAATTCTTTTGATTTTTTTTTTGTTTATTTTTGATGTCTTTTTTCCTTGATTGAATTGTTATTTTGTTTGTGTGGTTAGTATTTTGATGGCTTCTCTCCACATTTTCATGGGTGTATATCATAATAACTGCACCCAAAGTTCCATGCGGAATCTTAAGCTAATGAATTAGAATGGAGAAATTTCAGACGTGAATGGGAATCAAGACAATGGAAGCCTGATTCTTCAGCAACAAAGAAATTGCAGGTCCAAACTGCCAAACATATCTCCATGATTATTTTATGAGGTTGAAGTCTATGCGTCAAAAGGCCTTGCATAGCCTGGCAATATTAGGCTGATTTACTTTGGCAGTCAGACAGGGGAATGGTGGTGAGAAAAACTGTTGACCGTTCCCCTTCTGCTTCATAACAATGTCCCCTTTTCACATTACATCACACTAATATCAACTTTTTGCCACTGTGGATTTGAGATGCACGCCCACCCTAATCTTTATACCTGACCCTGTGTGACTACCACCTTTTCCCCCATCTGAAGGGCTGCCTCCATGGGACACACAGTCTTGCTGAGCCAGACATATGATATATATTTCTGGAGAGAATTGCGAGTGAATTTCGATTAAAACTGGGTGGGAACAAGCAGACCGCACACTGAGTGTCACATTTCTAAACCAATCCAATGCCACAAGAAGAGGACACTCAAAGTAGGGGAGGTGATTTTGAACTGTAAAGAGCAGCAGTGCTCTCATTAACCTGGTCTGACACTACTCTTTTAAAAAGACCCGTCTTAAACATCTAAATGTGTGTCGTTGTGTGTGGAGGGAGCAGATTGCATGTGTTAAAAATAAACATAACCTGTTGCAAGGAAAAAACCTTTCTGTAACATTAGATTATACAATGGCATTCAAAGATATCAATGGATGACTGGCACATTATCACAGGTGCTGAGCCTGCTCTCTGTTGTTCACCGTTACGATGATAGTAAGGCTGAAAGAATTGGCAGCTGTGCTTGTGAAAATATGAATTGCAAAATATGCATTTGAAGTAAACGGTGTGTCACACCCCGTCAAAAGGACTGCCATTAAGACAGCTGATAACGAAGAGCCACAGGAGATACTGATTTTGGTACTCAAAACACCCAAATCAACAGATCTACCTAATGAGATCAGTAGAAACATAAAGAAGGCTGCACAACATTCACCTTCTGATGGCACATCTAAACGAATAACTAAAGTAAGTTAATATTCCTCATATTATATATGGAAATAGCTGCAGTGTTTTAACACATGGAATATCCATAGACTACAATATTTATTTAAACTGTGTTTGCTGTTGTTAAGCCTTACAGTGATGCAATCCTTAAAATGATAGAAAGCTATCATAGCAGACAGGAGCACACCTCAAACATGTGGAGCCCAGTAGCTGCAGTGGTCTACGTGTGTGTCTGTCTCTTCTATGATTGCTCCTCATTACAATGTACAGATTAATCAATAAACCTCAATTATCTTTTACTACTGAGCTCCTGAAAATATAACAGCAATTTTAACATTTTATTATTTTCTCTCATCATCCCGTCTTTTCTTCAGTATCATTTGGTCTCTTCCTGGAACCCCAGCAGCAATTAAAAATGCAAAGACTGGAGGAACTGTGAGCAGGTGTTTTAGGAAGACGCCCTGTGGGTGTAGCCTTTGTAGTGAACTTCTCCGCTATTTGCTGTGGGTGTGTTTGTGTGTGTCCTGCGGTGGGTTGGCACCCTGCCCGGGATTGGTTCCTGCCTTGTGCCCTGTGTTGGCTGGGATTGGCTCCAGCAGACCCCCGTGACCCTGTGTTCGGATTCAGCGGGTTGGAAAATGGATGGATGGATGGATGTCCCCATATATGTATTCTTGTTTGAGAATCACGTCCGGACCTGTGAGACAATGGGACATGTGATGTTAACATTGAACACATCCGGTCAGCTACAGAATAGAAGCTGCACAAGCAAGACCCAATAGTTTGTTTGAGTGGCATTGTTTATTTCTGTTTACTTGCATTAGAGTTTACTAATGTTTCTGTCAGAAGGCCAGGCTCAGAACATGTTATCATTCCTCATAGAGTGCTTATACTTTAACTAAAGTTCAGTCAATTACATCAGCAAAAAAAAAAGCCAGCTTCATGGCATGGACAGCAGAATCAGCTGAAGGTGACAAAGTCCAGCTTTTAAATGATGACCAATGAGGTTGTGAATGCACACCTTCCAGAATGCATGCGTTTGTCTTTTTTTATTTACGTGGTACCTAGAGACCTAAATGGAGAGTACACCAAAAAGTAGTGTGTTCCATCCAGAAGCTGTGGTTCAGTTATTATGAAAACTAGCAGGTGGATCATGAAACATGTGAGCACGCAAAATAAATGAAAAACCTGAGCAAAAGAATGACCTATGAGACATTTTGGGGGTTTTGAGTCCCCAGTGCAAACTTGTGGTTACCATTAACAAATGAGAAATGGAATGAATTACAAAAAGTGACCAGTTTGGTGTGCTTGTGCCTAATAACCATGTTGAGATTTCCAATGACAGCTGGTCAGTGGCAAACTATGCAATGTCACTGTAAATGGACTCCACCCTCTGCAACTCGTCAGCATCTAGTCCAGGGTCTTACCGAGAACCATGGAGATGTGTACAGATGTGTAGGAAGATACGTGTCTGTTGATGAAGGACAACACTAACACTGGTGCTTTGATCTTTTTTGGGTGCTTCTCCTCTTGTTCTCTGAGAGCTTTCTTGTTAGCCTCTTTGCAAACATTGATACGAGTTTCATTATTAGGGTTCCTCTTAGAGTGGATGTTACAAGGTTTGCTCCTGGTTTGAGTTCCCTGTCCACAATATGAGAAGGTTGCCAATTTCTCCAACTACCACCTTATGTGCAGACTTCTACTGGCATTCTAGCGGTATAGACACCAAATCATTGACATATCTGACCATGTTCTTCATATACTGTAATTTGGAGTATGGGCCTCAGCAGCAGCTATTCTTGGTCCCTGTGTGTGAACACTGGTGTCGTGACTCTCTGAAGATCACGCAATGAGTGAGTGTTGGGGACAGCACCTGCCACCTTATTACTATTTATTTTTCATTGTTTTGGTAATCACATTGTCATTTAGCATTTTTGTTTTTTTGTGTGTGCTGCCATTTTGCATTTATGGAGACTGTGATGCTGCAATGTTACCAGGTATGCTATATGAGCATTAGCCGAGAAGAACAGCAAGTGTCCCAAACTTAACATTAAATATTAAAAGGAATACATGGAAGATGGCTTGCATCGAACAAAAATAAAAGAAAATGTTTTTTTGGTTTTGATGTTAACTTTATTCTCACAAAAAATTGATGTCTCTCCTTGAGTACTAATTTGGGTTTATCTCTGATGTCTCATAAATATGCTCCCAAAAAACTAACTGCCACAAGAGTAGTACAGGGACGTGTAGAAGAAAACTGATGATAATTTGATTAAGAGAAACGTGTGAAGAGGAAAAATAAATAAAGCAGAGAAGCATGGAGGAAGAATCTTATTTTCAACATCGAGTCCATACCTGGAGCTCCTTGTAATTGTGATGTGGCAAGCGAATTTGTCACTTGTATGCAGTGGGCCTACTTTTGGTCCCATTATTGTGTGTGATGTCACCCTAAGCTTTTCGTATTCAGACTGGAACCTTTTGCCACACGGGTACAGTATGTGGTTCTCTTGTGAATGCATCCAGTGCTGAATGTGTTCCTTTACGGTGCCTGATGAACATCTTTTTTTGTTCTTTATTTCGCCTTATACAATTTCTTGTATTAGGAGTTTGTTAGTTTTCGCATACATACCCCTTAGGGTCACAGATTGTACAGCGCCCCTGGAACAATTGCAGGTTAAGGGCTTTGCTCAAGGGCCCAGCAGAGGAGGATCTCCTTTGGCAGTAACGGGGATTTGAACACATCCTAACTTCACCACCGGCACAATACCTGATACAACTTTGAAATTCCTGAAATTGTCTTATATTTTACATGCAGCCACATTAGTGGAAGGACTGTATGATGAATCTGCTGTCTCGTCTTACTTTGTTTAATTCGTTGAGATGGTGAACCCAACTCTTTCACTTGGAGGGACTCTGCCAAAGTTCTTTTCTTCAGTTTTTATTAAATTCTCCACTTTTGTAGCTGTCACCCATTGTTTGGGCAATGATAGTGCTCAGGTCTGGTCTGGTTGTAAATGTTTAAATAAGGACACATTGTCAATGTTGTACTAAACTGTTGTGGACAGTTGGAAGGAACACAAAGTGAGTTCCAAGTAGTGTTGCGGTGCCAGTTGGGCCGCCGATTTTAATTACAGCAGAAATACTTAAACAAAGAGTGCAAAAGTGAAATAACCTAAATAGCCTTCCTGGCTTTCTGAAGGAGATGTCTCTTAAGAGCGGGTCAATCACGAGTACAAGTTAGGGTCGAAAGGAGACATTCACATTCAGGGGCATTGAATTATTATAGTCATCTGACCAGAGGGTTAATAGCATCTTCTTGCTGCTAAAAGATGACCTAATCCCGGCTGTGTATTACATACCTTAGATCAGCGGTTCCCAAACTGTGGTACGCGTAACACTGGTGATACGTGGAGCCTTTTCAGGTGGTACGCATCGTGGTCGCTGAAATTTAATTTATCTGTGCAAAACCCTTTATGACAAGCCTGTTGTGAGCAAAAACCCAATGAAACTGTTTAAATACAATAATATGTGGATTCCCAAATTTAGTGTGGTGTGAAATTTTGTCATCTGAATAAATAAAACCAATTATTCGAATCAGTATTTAGTTCATTTAACGCTACCATAATTCCGTTTCGCGGAAGTCAACTTCTACTTCTTCCACTGTTGTGCTTTCATCTAGTGACCAAAAGCTCAAATCGCCGACACTATTTAGTCTTCGGTAACTCTGCCTCACAGAAACCGCTCGCGTTTGTTGTTATACGTGCACTGCCGCTGTATCGCACCGTAGTCTCTAGATGTAATGTACCATTTCATCTTCGGTAACTGCGTCACATACAGGCCGAAGGCAGGATTTAGTTTCGGGGTGGAATTTATCAATTTATGTACATGCACACATTTTTTCATTAATTTTATGCGTAATTTCTTCCAATTCTTTAACTTTTATTCAGATTTCGGGGCGGTTGTAGTGAGTGTCGTGAATTTGCTGCATATTACCTAATTAAGAATTAATCATTCATTGCAGTACTTGCTTTTTAATTTTTTTGTTAAAAATTCGGGTGGTAAGCAACGCAACTCACTTAACCTCAGGTGGTACTTGATGTCCAAAAGTTTGGGAACCCCTGCCTTAGATGATCCAGAAACACATGCATGACATCGTCTATTAGCCTATGAACTGTCAGACTAAAAGATGAACATGGCACAGCTTCAGTACTAAACAGCATCTCACACTGGACAAGACTTGAATTAAAACCGAGATGAGACCTAATGGGTCTCTGAAATAACAAGGGCATTGATCTCAGATCGATGTTTTAAATACTCGTGAGGAGCCGACACTGAATGCCCCACTACCATCCTTCTGTCAAAGTGAAGTTAAACAAGGCCATATGTCTTTGTGGATTACACCGCGTTCTGTTTTCATGGGTATCACCAGAGGATGTCTCAAATGTGCCATAATCATTCCCAGAGGATGTCTGTAATTTGAGTGCACTGCTTACACAGGATAATAATTTACTAATTTGTTTTTTTTTACGTAATACTGGGGAGAGCATTTACTCATAAATGAAGCCTGAATGTTTTGAAACCCAAAAAAAAAATCCATTAGTGATATAAAGGGAAAACAAAACTCACTTAATCCAATTCAGGGTTTATGACATATCCTGACAGCATTAGGCACAAGATAGAAGCCATGTTTGGACTGTGCGCCAGGGACAGTTGGGCACACATCTATAATGTTTCTCGGTAATGTCATTAATTAACCTGATTTGATTCTCTTTGGGCTGTGCAATAAAATCAGAGTTTGCAGAAACTAAACCATGAAGACATGGGGAGCATGTACAGCAGGCTGGAACCCAAAGAGATAATCTTGTGGAGAAATAAAAAGTGTGACCTGTAGAGGGCGCCACTGAGCTGCCCCAAGCCCTTAAATTCACCAACACTAACACAAGTCACGGGTTCAAATAATATTTAGCAAATAACTTCTATAAGACGTCTTTGCATTGTTTACAGGAGCACCCAAAAACAATTCTCTTTTCCTCCCTCTTCTTCTTCTTCTTCTTTTTCCACTCCTACAGGTGAGCTTCATCCTCTGCCTTCCGACTCTGATCCCTGACGTGAGGTGCTGAAGCCCTTTTATGCCGGACCTGGGAGAAGTTCTGGAGTTGCAGTGCTGCATGTTGGAAGCATTTCCAGTGTCCTTGCAGCTCCCCCTGCGGGCAACCATGGAACTTAAGCAGGGCTGTCTCACAGGAATGCAATTCTCAGCCTGCCCTGCGAGTATCCAAGCAGGCACTGTAGCTCATGTGGGTGAGCTCCCCATGTCCTTCCATTATACTGGCCTCCTGGCTGAGTAAGGGACCTCGAACCATCCCAGCTGAAACGCCAAACCCTCACCGGTGTCCATGACAAGAGTAATCAATCAATTTCATGAGGTAAGACTTTACTAAAATCTGTTAAAGAAAATGAAAATCTTTAATGGCGACAGAAATCCACTGATTATGAAACAAATGTCTGCAATTCCTATTGGTCACTTCCATTCTTTTGTATCCTTGAAGTCCATCCATCCATCCATTTTCCAACCCGCTGAATCCGAACACAGGGTCACGGGGGTCTGCTGGAGCCAATCCCAGAAGTCTTTTTTGTAATATTATTTTCATGTCTGTACTGTGATGTTGTAATTGTGTGTTGCCCTTTAAATATAGTTATGTTCCTTGTTGTTTATGGGTGAGAGCCCAGAAGATGAGACCACCCTGACTTCACCACTTCTGAACCCCCTCTCTGGCTATTTAAATCAGCTGAGAAGGCTCGGGAGTTGGAAATCATTCACTTGGAGTATCAGTGAGTATTGTGTACTCTGTGTTGGATTTTCTGGATCTGTGATTATATCTCACTTTGTTGTCATCTCCTTGTCAAGCCAAGAATGTTGATTTTTTTAAAGATAGATAGACAGATAGATAGATAGATAGATAGATAGATAGATAGATAGATAGATAGATAGATAGATAGATAGATAGATAGATAGATAGATAGATAGATAGATAGATAGATAGATAGATAGATAGATACTTTATTAATCCCAAGGGGAAATTCACATACTCCAGCAGCACCTTACTGATACAAAAAGCAATATTAAATTAAAGATTGATAATAATGCAGGTAAAAACAGACAATAACTTTATATAATGTTAACGTTTACACACATTGTGTTATTGTCGGCTACCACAGCATAAGGCTTAGAAACTTCCACATTTCCTTGCCACGAACATTCACTGTTGCTGCATTGTTACCAGTGCCAGTACCGTCTTTCTTGTCCTTCCACTTGATTGCATCATTTTGCCTTTTTGCCATGTAGATACTGTACCCCACTGCAACTTTATGGTAGTAAAGTAACCAGACATATCCTGGCAGTTCGGTAGCACATGTGTGTATGTGTCAGTTTCACTCTCTGTGCCAACTTCTGATGGCCAATTCACATTGTCATCACTATTGCTTGATTCAACTAATGACTCAGATTCAGTTTGTTCTAAAACTGGCTTTACAGCCTCTCATTTACATGCCATTGTGTGTTTTAACTGAAGGCTCCACCCCACTCCTGAATATCAATGAGTTTCCATAGAGTGGTAAAACACAGAAATATTCGTGATTTTTTGCAGCATAATGTTATTTATCCACTAGGGGGCAACATAATACAGCCCCTAGCATTACGTGGGCTTAACACTTTACATTGGATTGTAACGGTTTAACCCAAGAGACTCTCAAACTGTTTTACATAGAGAGGCTTGGGGTTAACACCAAGATGTTAAGGATTCTGAATTTTAAATATCGTTTTGGGATTTGTTTGCTGTGGATCGACTGTTAGACAACCGCTTTGTGCCTCTTTTTGCTCTTTGGAACCTTTCTTTTTATTTTCAATTATAATTAATACATTTTGCATTTATAAAGCTTCTCCAATTGCCCTTTTACCACAAGCCAAGGATTTGCGGTCATCCCTCCTCTTGTGAGGGCTTTAAATAATTCACTTAATGATTACCACCATAATCAAGTAGCCAGTAATACTGGTACCTCAATGGCTGTAAAAAATTCATTTTTGGGCCGGTTATCACTCCTTCAGCATAATTTAATGTTGCACAAAATTCTTCTCAGTTGGTGATCCCTGAAAAAGTAATATAAATTATTTACCACGTTCAACTGTTCTTTAAATCTTAAAACAACGCATAACATTTGTAACTGGAGGAACAAACTTGTATCTTGTAGTCATCTGTTGCATTAACTCACAAAGAAATATATTATCTGCGATAAAATTTGCTAAAAATCAATTAGCATAATGTATGTTCTACCAGAAATTAATTTATGACTGAGAAAAATATCAATGCTTAATATTGAACTACGTTTTTACACAATGTTTTACGCACTGAGTGAACAAATTACAACAGCATATGGTACAATGAAATTTGGAATTAAAAATGACTATGAATGGAGTTTCCCACGGTAAAAAAATAAATTCCCACAGCTTAAGAAAAATTAATGAAAATATTTAACTTACAATATTTTTCCTCCTCCAAACACCTCAATTACTTTAACCATCTCCTTCTGAGTACTCCCCTGCTCGAATAAGCTTCTCATAAAGTGCAAACCTATGAGATGAAGCATTTTGATACTAGAAAATATACATATTTTACAGACTAATTAATGATTTTTAACAATAACTCATTTGCATCAAACAGTGTGCAAAACATATTAACTTCCTTATGGGATAATCATTGTGAGATGTGCTTATAAATTACATTTAAATTACGTTACAAATGTATTATTAAGGCTAATTACTTACGATCATGGTTGACATGTGAATCTGTGATACAAAACAAGATATGCACAATAAAGCAACACATAAAATACACTCAGAAACAATACATCTTACTAAAGAATGATGTCTTAGTAGAAGGCCATGCGTTCTGTTAACAGGACTTTTATAAGAATGCAGCTTTTTAAATATTTTCAACAATTGGCAAGTGCTTAAACTATAGACACATGTGAGTAGGAGGCAGCTACAGGCCTTGAGTAATTCTACACCACACCAGAGGGTGGTGGGGTGCCCTGACTGTCTCCCTCAGTTCCTTGCAGACCATTCTTGGGAAGTCCCACTGGGTTCCTGCGCCTCTGAAGACGTCACTTCCGGTCCTGGCATTTGTGATGATGTCACTTCAGGTTCCTGCATCAATACAACAACAACAACATTTATTTATATAGCACATTTTCATACAAAAAGTAGCTCAAAGTGCTTTACATAATGAAGAAAAGAAGAATAAAAGACAAATAAGAAATTAAAATAAGACAACCTTAGTTAACATAAAAAGGAGTAAGGTCCGAACGTCACTTTCTCCACCATGGGCTCAGCCTCAACAAAGTTGGACAGCTGAAGACTGGAAAAATGTAGCCTGGTCTGATGTATCTCGATTTCTCGACCAACAATGTGGATCAATGCACCTAACATGCCTTATGTCAACAATCCACGCTGGTCATGGTAGTGTGATGGTGTGCGGGATGTTTTCTTGGCACACTTTGGGTTCGTTAATACTAATCATTCATGACTTGGCCTATGTGAGTATTGATGCTGACCATGTGTATCCCTTTATGGCCACAATTTAATTATCTTCTAATGGCTTACCTCCAGCATGCTAATGCACCAAGTCACAAAACAAAAGCCATCTCAGACTGGTTTCAGGAACATGGCATTGAGTTCAGTGTGCTTCAGTGGTCTTCCCAGTCACTGGATTTGAATCTGACCACCTTTGGGATGTGGATAAATCTGCAGAAATTGTGTGATGCAATCAAATTAACATGAGGTAGAATCTCAAAGGATTGTATTAAACATCTTGTGGAATCCATGTCATGAAGAATCAATGCTATTTTGAGAACAAAAGAAGTCCCAACTGAGTGTTCCTAATAGTTTGTTCAGTGAGTGTATATGGTAGGGTGCAAACACATTCTTTTGTAAATTAGTAAAATCCGTTCATTTTCTGAGCCTAATGTTTTCAGTACAGGCCATAAGAAATCAAAGCCTTTGCTGGCATCAATGGGTACATGGGTGAAGCCAACTTGGGAGAAAATGCCAGCCCATCCCAAAATCACCCATACTCACTCAACAGCATTATGACATAAACCTTTCTTCATGCTGTCAGAGTGGCTCAGTGGCGCAGTGGTTGGTGCTGCTGCCTCACAGCTGCTGTAGAGACTGGGGCTTACCTTGTCACCGTCTGTATGAAGTATGCAAGTTCTCCCAGTGTTCATGTGTTTTGTCCTCCCAGTGCTCCACTACCCATAGACAGGTGGTTTTATTGTCTTAATTAGCGACTCTAAATTGGACCCACGTGAGTGTGGGAGTGAGTATCGTGTGAGACACGCACTTCCAACCATAGTCGTTTCCTGTCTGGTGTCTAGTGGTGCCAGGATAGGCTCTGGCCGCAAGACCCTAAACTAGATTAAATGGGCTTGATGGATAATGAAGGCTGGAAGGCAACAACACAGCGCTTCATAGTAAATTATTGGGGAAGGAAGGTGAAATGACCATTATTTATTTATTTTTTTTAATCGTACTTATACAGTACATTGTATACTTTGTATGGAAATTACATCTGTATATCTTAATGCACCATGAAGATCAGAAGTGGGGTCAGGCTAAGTTTTTGTTTTAAACAGGAAGCCCTTCCCCAACCATTGTTCTAAGCTGGAGCAAAAAATGCTAAATCAAGACCCTTCCTCATTTCCTTCATTTTAAATTTCTCCTATTCACTGTAACTGTCGTGTACTGGGAACACTGGTATAGAGACTCCCAAGCTACACCAAAGCATGCAAGAAAGACAAAGCCCAGCAGTAATCCTCCCAGCAAACCAGCTAACTGCCTTCCCCACTCCTTCCTGAGGCCAATTAAAGGAAGTCATGCATGTTAGTCCATTTAGAGGCTCGAACTGGGCTTCATGGCAATACTGGGATAACCTCTACCTGGCTCCCGACTCCATTCTGCGCTAGCGCCACCTTGCTGTAACGCAATGCGTTTTAGGGCACATGATAGGTTGATCCGGAAAAGAATGTCTTGGGAAGAAATCTTTTTTCTATTACAGCAGACTTTTATTATTTTATTAGGAGTCCTTTATTGGCATTTCCACATGGTGCCCAGGGGTCAGTGCAATGTACACACTTGCTGCGGGTTCATTAATGAAAAGAAAATGTTGCATAGTGCAGATCAAGTCAGCCAGGGCCTGGGGCGGCTGTTTTTCTTATTATGGAATAAGGTACTTTCAATTATATAAAACCTTGCACAACCCCAACACAAAGCTAAACCCCGTCCTTCTTAGAAGGTAAAAAAAAAAAAAGAAAAAAAAAAAAGGTTTCGAAACTTCGGTAAAACAAAATGGAGCCTATGGGCTAATCAGATTCTGACAAGCACAGCAGGTTAGCCGGATACAAAGCAAAGAGCTGATTCATTGTGATTAATGCAATCACACTCTTTGCCAATATCCGTCTCGGTCATCTGTTGTTTCCAAAATTTGTCTCCTCGTGATAAGGGCGGTTTTAGACAGAGAGGAAAAAGAGAGATAAAAACGGAAGCTTCGTTAGCAAACTGTCAAGAGCTGGTTGTTGCAGGCCCCTATGGCAGGTGTCTGCAGCGGGCACCCAAGCTGTGTCTTATTCTTGGACTTAAGTCACGTTTCTCCTGCTGTTCTTTGTGAAATGAATTCTTTCTTGTGTGTTTTGGGGATCAGTGATGACATAAAGGAGAAATCTGTTCATAGAGTTCCCTGTAGGCTTCAACATCCCTGTTCTCTTGCCTAAATTTAGATGGCGGACATGGAGCTGTTTGCATGATTGCTGTGCTTTCTGGGTATTTATGACTGTAGCCATCTACCAAGCTGCGCTCATGGTGCCCATGAGAAGGTCTGCTGAATTTTTAAATAGCAAAGTTCAATAATGTTGACGAGGAGTGCATGGCATCTCTGGCACGGTTCAGACATTTAAACTGCAGGTAATTAAGAAGCAAGAGCAAGTTGACTTCATTTTCCACTAATTTCTGGTTTATCTACTTGGGATGCTTCTGTTGACTTTAATCCACACACACATCCACCACATTCATGGTTTCCCTGTCCACATTCTAAGAAGACTTCACACTATTTCTGCCATCACCACAGACCTTCAGAAGGCTTCCTGTATTCCATGCATGGCCCTTGGCTGATATGGTTCTGGTTTTGAAACTTTCCCATACTGTATGGTTAGTGAGGATCCAATATAAAATGTGAAATCAGTTACTTGTGACTGACACTCAACAATTTCATTTCTGTCATTCTGTGGTGTCTCCATCATTAAGACCAGACTTCAAGATTCAATATGGAGGAATGCCTACTTAGCAAAGGTGCAGCAGGAAGCTTCTCAGATTTGCTGGTGTCATGCTTGACAGACTGAAACTTATTATTTGTCAGGTTTGGCAACCTTTCTATTAGAGCTGTCGTTTGATTCAAAATGTAATCAAAAGTAATCACACAATCAAAACGTTTTATCGAAATTAGCCTCATATCGATTATGAATTTCCTTCAAATATATACTGTACATATTTTTGTATAAAGCAGAAAGAACTCAGTAATTGCTTTCTAATACTAAATGGTTTTCATAATTAAACGGTTTGGAAACTGTAGAGGAGAAGTACAGCTTTCATTTGATTAGTGAATTGTAGAGGGAGAAGTGCTGCTCAGATTAAATAGGCTCAAGTCAAACAAATCACCAGGACCAGATAATATTTACCCTCGGGTTCTTAAGGAGGCTAGCGAGTACAGATAGAAACCCTTGACGCATATCTTTAGGAAGTCGCTGCACAATGGGGAAATTCCAAAGAACTGGAAAATGGCAAACTTATTATATAAAAAACTAGCTGTCCCCTGTGGCTCTGCCCGCGTAATAGTGAAACAGGACAAACTTTAAAAATCAATTAAAAAAAATTAAAAAATGAAATAATTTGTATTGAGAAGAGTTTATATTAATAGCTTCGTATCTTAGGGCCTGTTGATATACAATATTTTTGGTTTTGCTATCGGGGCGAGAATGTAGCAGTGATCTCTTTGCCAAAAATGTAAAAAGTTGGCAAGGTATCTCTGGCCTAGCGGAAGGTAGATACGCTCTAATGCCAAACGTTTCTACTGTATCTGATCATGTTCATCTCTGATGGGAGAACGTCCCCCATGTGGGGAGAAGAGCACGTGGCTGTGCTATCTCTGGCAATGAGGCAGATAGTCTTTAAAACATGCGTAGCTGTGATCTCTCTCTGAAAAACGTCAAACGTTACTCTCTAGATGATAATGTCTGCTGAACAAACAGGTATCGCTAGCTAAGCGGAGGCAAGGTACACGTGGCGAGAGGTAGAACAACTCAAACGGAGGCTGGTGTGTGAGTGTGGAGGGCCCCACCTGCCTCCTCAGCCCCGCAGCCTGTCTCTTGGATTCAGTGCCGCAACTGAGCTATAATACTTAGCGCAATGACAGAAGTCACAAAATCAACCGGAATGTTCAAGTAAATTATAGAAAAAATCCATCAAGTAGTTCTTTTGTGAAAAGCGGACAGACATACAGACAGACAGACAAACAGAGGGTGCAGAGGATGCAGACCTATAAATACCTGGGAGTGCGGCTGGACGATAAATTGGACTGGACTGCCAATACTGATTCTCTGTGCAAGAAAGGACAGAGCCGCCTGTACTTCCTTAGAAGACTGGCATCCTTCAACATCTGCAGTAAGATGCTGCAGATGTTCTATCAGATGGTTGTGGCGAGTGCCCTCTTCTATGCGGTGGTGTGCTGGGGTGGCAGCATTAAGAAGAAGGATGCCTCACGCCTGGACAAACTGGTGAGGAAGGCAGGCTCTATTGTTGGCATAGAGCTGGACGGTTTGACATCCGTAGCAGAGCAACGGGCACTGAGCAGACTCCTGTCAATCATGGAGAATCCACTACATCCATTAAACAGTGTCATCTCCAGACAGAGGAGCAGTTTCAGCGACAGACTGCTGTCACTGTCCTGCTCCACTGACAGACTGAGAAGATCATTTCTCCCCCAAACTATGCAACTCTTCAATTCCACCCGAGGGGGTAAACGTTGAACATTATTCAAGTTATTGTCTGTTTTTTACCTGCATTTTTTATTACTCTTTAATTTAATATTTTTTGCTGCTGGAGTATGTGAATTTCCCCCTGGGATTAATAAAGTATCTATCTATCTATCTATCTATCTATCTATCTATCTATCTATCTATCTATCTATCTATCTATCTATCTATCTATCTATCTATCTATTGGATTTTATATATAGAGAGAGATGTAGTCAGGCAGATCCAAGCAACTATAGGCTAGTAAACTTGACGTGCATCACAGGTAAATTAATGGAAGGAATTATTAAGGAAAAGATTGAACAACACATAGCAAGAACAGGAGTTTTACTGAACAGTCAGAATGGGCTCAGGAGAGGAAGGTTGTGCTTTAATGCTGGAATTCCATGAGAAAACAAAAAAATGCTGTGATCAGAGCGGAGCTTATGATATTATTTATCTGGACTTTCAGTGCTGCGGTGGGTTGGCACCCTGCCCGGGATTGGTTCCTGCCTTGTGCCCTGTGTTGGCTGGGATTGGCTCCAGCTGACCCTCGTGACCCTGTGTTCGGATTCAGCGTGCTGGAAAATGGATGGATGGACTTTCAGTGAACATTTGATAAGGTGCCACATGAGAGGTTGGGCATCAAACTAAAGGAAGTGGGAGTTCAGGGTGATGTTCTGAGATGGGTGCAGAACTGGCTCAGACACAGGAAGCAGAGGGTGATGGTGTGAGGAACCTCGTCAGAATTGGCTGATGTCAGTGCTAGGGCCACTGCTATTATTAATATATATAAAATGATGTGGATAGGTATATAAATATCTTATATCATGCTATAAAAAGTGACCCTTTTACCGTTAATACTTAAGAAATGCATATTGGAGTTTCTGGTCATTCTGTGGTACCAGTTGATGTTTTCTCAACCTTATCTGCCTGGGCTATTCAGCATACTATCACTTTCATAATATACGAGCTACTCATACTATTGCTTTCTCATCTGTATTATTCTCTGCCCTGCCGTCTCAAACCGCTCTTTAGTTAAAAGAAGGAAGCGTGGACTTGCAGTGTATAATTATACACTTGTGAATAACCTTGACTGATTTGGTCCTTAGAAAGTCAGCACTGTTTCTTTTTGTCATTCGTGCTCCAGCTAGACTGATGAGCTCCGGACTTTCAAAATACTTGGCTGAAGGTTGGAATGTAGATGGTGTAAATTACACTTTACTATTCATTCACCAGCATTTAGAGAGCACCAGCAGTCAAATTGTGTTGTACTTGAAACGCTAGATCCTGGTATTATTCTGAGCTCATAAATCGCAATAATAGGAATCCTAGACATCTATTCACTTTATTGATTCTGTGATCAGTCCAATTTACTTGAACTGCCAAGTATCATCATTTAGTTTTGTCAGCCTGTTCAAACAAACATTAGTAACATTAAAGAAACAATGAAAGCCTGCAGTTTTCACCCAGTTAGCACTGGTACCTCTCTTTAGCAGTTTTTTGTCAGTCTCAAATCTTGTTCATACTGTTCTGAAGCTAAATTTTACTAGGGGTTCCCTGAACAGCAAACTCAAATAATTTACACAGAGTCTTTCAACCTGAGCTTCAAGCTGCCCACAGGACCAAGACAGGGCTATAGATGAACTTCTTATGGCAGTAGACTTAAGCTCTTAAAGTCTGCTTATCCTGCGAAACCTGACCACTGTCTTTGACACTGTTGATCATGGCATCCTTATGCATAACTTCAGCAATGTTCTAATCTCTGGTACTATGATGGAATTGGTCAACCACTACTACCTTAATGAAAGGAAAGAACACATTGCCTTTGGAAAACCTCCATTGACTCCTTATTTTGTCTTGGCTGGGGTTTCCCAGGGGTCAATACTTGATTTGCATGCTTTCCCTGGGTAAAGTTGTACACTAGCCCAATATGTCCTTTCACATTTTTTGCTAACAAAAACATCATTTATTTTTATAGCAAAGTACTTTACAAGATGTCAGACTAATAGATAGATAGATAGATAGATAGATAGATAGATAGATAGATAGATAGATAGATAGATAGATAGATAGATAGATAGATAGATAGATAGATAGATAGATAGATAGATAGATAGATAGATAGATGGTTGGTTTTGCTGGTGTTCAGGTGTAGGTGGTTTGAGTCGCACCATTTAACAAAGTCCTTTATTAGGTTCCTATACTCCTCCTCCTGCCCACTGCCCACGATAGCAGTGTCGTCAGCGAACTTTTGCACGTGGCAGGACTCCGAGTTATATTGGAAGTCCGATGTATATAGTCTGAACAGGACCGGAGAAAGTACAGTCCCCTGCGGCGCTCCTGTGTTGCTGACCACAATGTCAGACCTGCAGTTCCCGAGACACACATACTGAGGTCTGCCTTTAAGATAGTCCACGATCCATGCTACCAGGTATGAATCTACTCCCATGTCTGTCAGCTTGTCCCTAAGGAGCAGAGGTTGGATGGTGTTGAAGGTTGAATAGTTACAAACAAAGAAAAACAAATTAAATTAAATAAGAATAACAATGAAAAAGTGACAAAAAATAAGTCCATATGAGCTTACATAACATACATATATAATTAGTAGAACAATGGAGTTCTTATATTCAACGTTAGCTGTACCCCGTGGCTGCGCCCGCATAGTAATGAATCAGGACAAACTTTAAAAATCAATAGATGTTGGCACTGTTTCTGATCGTGTTCAGCTCTGAAAGGAGAGCATGTGGGGAGAAAAGCACATGGCCGTGATATCTCTGGCAATCAGCAGCTACCCTCTTAAACACACGTAGCTCTGCTCTTTCTCTCTCAAAAATGTCAAACGTTACTCCTTAACAATCTGTAGATGATAATGTCTGTTGAACAAACAGGTATTGCTAGCTAAGCTGAGGTAAGGTGCGCTCCAACACGAGGCGAGATATAGACTAACTCGAACAGAGGCTGGCGAGTGAATGAGGAAGGCCCCGCCCCCCTGCTCTCGGCCCACACCCGCTCTCTTGGATTTGCATCAGAACCGCAAGCGAACTATGGTACATGGCGCGATGAGAGAAGTCGCAAAATCAACCGGAAAGTTCAAGCAAATTATAGAAAACAACCTGATCTAAATCTGTTAAGTAATTCTCTCGTAAGAAGCAGACAGACATAAAGCGGACAGACATACAGACAGAACGCTCTTGGACCACAAAATTTTTTTAGCGAGCACTGATGAGCCAAGAGTAACCTACATTCCAAATTTCAAGTCCCAAGTGTTCATGGTTTGGGAGATTTCGTGATGAGTTAGTCAGTGGTATTTGGCTTTTATATATATACTAGCCATGTGCGCACAACTACGTTCCGCATGTTAAAGTTGTCTGTGAAGGGCTCCCTGTTTAAACGCGGCTGCCAGTCGTGAACTGGGCCCTTCGTCGCACAGCATTATGATTTTTTATAAGGGAAACAAAATTACAAAACAAAACCCTTGGACATTGATTCGATAGGAACGGCCTACTCGGAATCACTGTCCGAATAGTAATTATGTGGTGGTGGAGGAGCATTTCTGCTTTTCTCCGTTCACAGTTCGTCTCGTTTTCACGACACTGTCGTTTCCTCTCACGATCTCTTCTCAACCTTTCTCCAATCTCGCAGGTTGCTTTGTGGCAATCCAAAGAGTAAGGAAGAACCAATGTTTCTTTCTTGAACTCCAAACGCTGACTGATGGAAAATCACAGAAGTGTGTCCGACTTATATACTCTGACTGCCGACTCCAAGAAGCAGGTGAACATTCGATTTGGACGAAGTGCTGCCAATGACGGTGGATAGAAACAGAAAAAACCACAGTCTCGACAATGAAGCAGGTGTCGACGCCAGATCTAAACACAAAGCATGGTGTCGACGCCAGATCTAAACACAAAGAGTGGTATCGACAGTGTTTGTAAAGAAAAGTAACAACCAAGGCAGTGTCAGGGGAACATGAATTCGCGGACAAACAAAGATCAAGATCCAAATGAAGATTATATATAAAGATTAGTTAATTTAAAGCACAACAATTTGTTTAGTTTGAATGTCTGTGTTTTGAGGTGTGACTGCAGTACTACAGTCTTCAGTACTATAAGCCTGGAGGAGATTCTTAATGCAATGCCTATGTTTTAGCTGTCTCTCTACTGCCATCTAGTGCTTCTTCTTCTAATTAATTCGCGGACAAACAAAGATCAAGATCCAAATGAAGATTATATATAGAGATAGATTGTAATATAAATTGCTAAAAATGAGTCTGATGGCTGGGTTGACAGAAAAATAAATAAATAAATAAGCTGAAGAAAAAAAACAAAATCTGCAGTGGTTCCAAGGTCAAAAGACCACCTGGCCCCCACTGGGCATTCTACCTAACATAACAATGTCATTCTTCATTGTTTTTTAGGCTTTGTCTTAGAGGATTCAATGCAGTGTATCCTGTGATGGATGCACATTGTCTTGGAAAACCAGGAAACAATGCAAAGAAAACTAGAGGTTAGTAAAGATTACAAATCACTAAAGAATAGGGTCGTTCTCTGCATGTATTTTATCTATTGGAGTAAAACTAAAATGTAGCTGCGAAAAGGACAAATTAAAAAAGCTTTTTAGGTATTTTAAAACTGGTCCACAGTGTTAGCATCACATATCTCTATTGGTAAAGTATTCCAGAGTTTTGGTGCTTAAAAACAAAATTCTGCCTCACCACGTCTTGTATGCTTAGCTCTTAGAATAACAAGCAGACCACTATTAGAAGATCTCCAAAATATAGGAAGGAGCAGGATTATTTAAAGCTTTAAATACCATTAGTAGTAGTAACCAGTTTAATGCCGATAAAACAACTGAGTTGTACTGACATTTTCTTTTTCTGGTTAGGATTCTTGCTGCTGCATTCTTAACTAACTGAAACTGACTAACGTCTTTCTTATGTAGTCCAGTTAGGAATGCATTGCGGTAATCTAGTTAACTAGAAACAAATTAATTTGAATTAATTTCTCAGCATCTTGCAGTGTTATAAGATGTCTTATTTTTGTTCCTACAACAGTGATGTAACCCGAATTTTGGTGTAAGTTGAAACACACCCTAGCCTAAGTCACTTACCTATCCTAACACATTTGAAATATCATAATCTAGAGCATAAAAACACAACTAATTCCTTCTCATCTCTTTACAATGTCTAATTTCACTTCCATCGTGACGGCTTTCCTCTTCTTCGAAGCACTACCATCTGAAGACTCTGACTTTCATTTAGGAGCCATGATAAGGGCCAAAAAGTCGCCAAACAAAGCAACACAAACAGAACACTTGTGCCGCGTGGAACCAAACTAGTTCGCCAACTCCCTCATTCATACGCCGCGTACTTCTGCCCTGTGCAACCAAACTAGTTTGCCCACATAGTGTGTAAGTACGACGCGAATGGCGTAAGCTGAAACACGTCTCAATTTTTTAAAAGTTTTTATATGGGAGTGAGCGTTGTAAACTCGAAATGTCGTATGTCGAGACATTGTAACCCGAGGACTCCCTGTATATTTACCCCCACCCCCAGACACACACGCAATTCCATTACGAACTGGAACAATCCTTTATCAGTTTAAAGTCCCCGAAGTCTCCTTTTAGCTGAAAACCGTATATTGCACAAGGTGCTGAGATACAAAATTAGACGGTGTCTCTTGAAGCTGAAACAGTCTTTTTAGACAAAGAAATCTTTTGAAATCTGGGTATGTAAGTACCTAAAGCTCTTCCACTAGAGGGAGAGATCCCATCAAAAACCTTGGCTTGTGTTGTGATGTGAGATTTTATATATTATTTGATGAATATTTTTGTATGTCTTTATTTGATTTTTAGGCAAAGCAATGTAATTTAGTGCTACTTTGGTGAGAGGCATTCATGTTTGCCCCCCTTTTACGGCTGAGCCTCTTTGAATTTTACGACAGGATTTGGGGGATGTGTGTGTTTTAAAGTAGTTTGGCAAGTGTTTCTTTGCTAAAGTCATTTCTACCCCCGCAAATGGGCTAAGGTGTACTTTAACATATGGTTTGGGGGCAGGTGTTAAGATGTTCTATTTCCCCCATTGGTATGAAGTATGGCTGTTTGGAATTGGCTTGGTTCAGAGGCCTTTAAGTACCATGATGTCCTATTGGCTCTCGGGATTGGACAGAACATCTATAAATGTATGTGTTTAACCTCAGTATCTCTCTCTTACCAACCAACATATGATGAAGAAGCATCTCTCTTGCTAACCTGAAGAGAACACAATGAAGAGCACAGCTCAGCAGCCATTTTGAACAGACATGTGGCTGAAAGCTGAGCACCAATGATGCCTTAACTAGAGACATTTAAGTAACCAGAAGTCTGTGTGCCACCAGAACTACATATCATCATTTAATCAGGTTGTATGGTTGCCAATATTCAAATGTACTTTGCATTTTGTTATTATTTATGAATATTATCAATAATACTAATACATTGTTTAAACTGTAACTTAACTTCTGCTTGTCTTTTACTACATCTAATTGCCTAAGGTTATAGATATAGAAGGGTAGGTGGGGATAAGTTATATACAATAATACCTTATAAACAGTGGTAAGTCTGTGAGATTAGGCATTCTAAGGCTACATATTAATAATACAATAGGGGAAAGTAGAGCAATATATATATTACTCTACCGAGACAAAACAGCTTGTATTTAATCTTAAGGAAATAAACTGGAATAAAACACTTGGAAAACTACATATAGATTATGTTTTTACATCTTCAAATTCAACTTCCCAGCCACACAATTTTTCCACTACTTTCAAATAGGAAATTTTGCTAAAAGAATCCAACCCAATGATTTACACTTACCACCCATGTCTATTCCAGGAAAAAATACCGATCAGTTTTGAAGACTCAGACAGCATCTCAACATATGTATAAAAACATTAAAAGTCTTTTCCTTTTAAAGATTCTAGGGCACAGTGAAAAAAAAGATCTTTTGATTATTATCTCAGAAAAGGAGTGGAAGGCAACCATGCATAGAATACACTCTAGCTCTGTATGTGCAAAGCACTTATTAGTTCAACTTAAAATCTTTCATCAATCTCATTTAAAATCGAGTCTCACTGCCTTGTCCCTCTTCAGGGGTCCCTTCGAGGAAGAAGATTTTGTGTTCTTTTGACCAAGAGGTGGAGCCGAGGCAGCCGGTTTGACAGTTGTCCTTTGTGCAGCTGGATCGCTCTTGAAAGAGTCTTGTGTTTGTTCCGCCTGTACTGGAATAAAGTTTCTGTCTCTTGGAAAAAAAATTGTTCAAAATGTATCCAGGCCAAGATTCAACCTGACTGTATTGCAATCAAGTTCCAGCTTCACTGGGCCTCATATTCTGGCCGTGCACCAAATTAACTTGACAGACAGCCTTGGAGTCACAATCACTTGTAATGCATTAACAGCCGTGTTTGGTGGGCTTAAATTGGAGAAGGATAAATTGATTGTAATCACCCACACCCCACTATTGGCACATAGACTTATCCTGCTTAACTGAAAGAATCCCACCTCACCACTTTTAAATCATTTGGGTAACTGATGCTTTAAACAATTTGAAACTAGAAAAAATCTAATTCTTACTTAGAGGATCTGTTCAAAACTTTTTCAAAATATGGCAAGATCTAATTTAAAAAAATTAGAATAAGCATTTATATCAGGTAAAATGGACATTTTCCCTTCTTTTTCCTTGTTTTTTCTTTCTCCTAAGTATTTCTGCCCAGGCTGTTAGCTGCACTTGGGTCCCAATCCAGATGGTTTGTGGTGTGGTGGGTGCAGCAACACACTATCAGCAGACGCTCCTAACTCCCCCCTGTTAGCTCTCCTCTCTTTCTCATGGGTGGGTCTTGAATTCTGTTTTGTTAGGTTTTGTCTTTTTTTGTTCCTCCTTTCTTTTTTTAACTTTCTGATTTTTTTTTACTTTTCTTCTTTTTTTAGTTTGACCATGAATCATTTGTTGTATAAGTTCAGCTTGATTGTATGCAATGTTATTTTCTTCAAATAAAATAAAATAAAAAATAGAAAACAGGGCTGTGTTTATAGACTCAAGAATATCTCATCTAAGAGACACTTGTTAGCCAAACCTCCTATATCTGAAATATTCCACTTCTCTAAATGTCAAGTTTTCCTCACAATCATTATTGATCCAGACGATCAAGAAATGCTTTAAAATATTAAATAAATATTAGCATGTCTAAGGTTATTCATCTGTTCATGTGTCCATAATTTATATCTGCTTTATACTGCATGGATTTATTCAGCAGGAGTGAATGTCTGTGGGACAGGCCAGTGAAGTTCCGGACCTGCTTTGTGGATCTTTTGGGGCCCTTATACCCCTTTTCACCACACACCATTCTTGTGACTTTGTTACACAACATGTATACACGACAGTTCATTTGACATTGAACTTAATAAGTGGACAGGTGAAAGATGGACAGAAAAGTATAATTTTCACATCCATTACTGCAAAAAATGTGTCAGAACATTCCTGCTTTAGCCTGTCTGAAATGCTGTAAGGGACTGAATGTTGCAAGATCTCAGATCTGTGTCCGAGAAGAATCAGCTTTGGGGTCTTTATCTGAATGTCTCTTTATTGACATCTTTCGGTTTCTTTGAGCTTCCTTTTCACCTTTTCTACAAGTACGTTAATTCTCGTGATGACTTGTGCTTGGCATTCATTAGAACTTGTCCTAATTTTAGGGAGGTTAGCTCTCCAATCTGAGCAGGGTACTTGGCTTTTCCAAGCTGATGTAACAAGTACATCTTATGGAATATGCAACCCATAGCTTCTGCGTTCTAATGTTTATGATTCATTTTTATTGCATGTATGAAGTGCAGCAAAATTATTATTTAAGATGTCCAGTCTAAGTAAAAGTATTAATCAAAAATAATATTTCCAATGCATTCTTCTGCAGAGGAGATTGTAATTTACAATCAACATGGAAATTAGTGGTACCCTCAATCCATCTTTAAGGGGAAGATGGATTCCAAGGGAGCAGCTTGGTCACTGCTCGTCTCATTATCACCCCAAACATCTCTACTTTGTCGCCACTCATTCCTCTTATTTGAACCTCTGACCCATCTTCCTCCTACAATACTGAATTAAATATATTGTGATTTGCTTTGAATATTTTATCCAGGTTTGTTTTTTCTGAAATTGTATTTTCCACATATTAATTATGTTCTTTATTATTGATGACATCACTGTGTGTATTATGCTTTGCATCTGTGGAAAGGTGCCATTGCCCAAGGGTTAGCTATGACACAGTGACTCTCTGATGTAAGAGTGAAAGCTGCAGGAATAGATAGATAGATAGATAGATAGATAGATAGATAGATAGATAGATAGATAGATAGATAGATAGATAGATAGATAGATAGATAGATAGATAGATAGATAGATAGATAGTGTAACAAAGGTGCTATATAGGCGCCCGACCTGACACAGATGGACACCGAGACACGTACAAATACTCCAATACTTTTATTTTTCTTCACCCGTGGGCGCACGTCTTCCCTGTGACCCACAGGCAATACACAGTCCATAAAGCACCAATCCCACACAATACAGCACTCTTCCCTTAACCACCACTCCTCCTCAGGCTTAGTCCTCTTCCTCCCGACTCTGGCTCCCTGAATGGTGGAGGCTGGCCCTTTTTATAACCCACCCGGAAGCATTCCAGGTGCTTGACCACCTGGTTCTAATTGCACTTCTGGGTGGGGCTGAAGATTCGACCAGCCGGGCTGCAGACTCCCTAGCGGCCATCCGAGCCCCCAACCAGGCTGTGGAGGACTCCATCTCCCATGGAGCCATGCGCTAGGTTGGGGAATCATTGTCCGCCAGGGAGGCTGCCACCAAGCGTCCCAGGGGAGGTATTGAACCGTCCATAGCTGCTCCCCCGGAACAGATGTAGCAGAGGTGTCCCTGCCGGGCAAGGGACCCGGCTGTCCATTACATTGCTGCTCCCTTATACCAGATGTAGCAGAGGTGTCCCTGCCGGGCATGGGACCCGGCTGTCCATTACAATAGATAGATTATTAATCCCCAAGGGGAAATTCACATATGACATAAAAATAAAAGGTAAAGATCACAGTAATACAATGTCAGTCATTATCCAACCCACTATATCCTAACATAGGGTCACAGAGGTCTGCTGGAGCCAATCCCAGCTAGCACAGGACGCAAGGCAGGAACAAATCCCTGGGCAGGGGGCCAGCCCACCGCAGGTAATACTATGTAAAAGAGCTAAAATAAATCATTTTGTTGAAATCTTCCCATAATAGTTCATTGCTTTCTGAATTACAATTTCTAGTGTTGCCCAGCATTTGTACATTCCATCAACCCTTGCCCGTCCTTACAATTACAATTTCAGTTTTGCCACTCATGAAATAAAGCAAAATAACTTGCAAAAAGTCTCTTCCGGCACGGGGAGACGTTCTTACAGGTCACATCTACCAGCTGAATCTCCGACTTCTCTCTCAACTCCAAGGGAGTGCAGACTGGAAGTTCCTTTTCCGTTTTACCTCAGGGGAATGTAGGACTCATTCACACTTGAGCGGTGTAAATTGCTAGCGTGTGTTTGACATTTTTCATGGCATTTTGCAAACATTTTTCAGGCGTTTTCCAGCATTTTTCAAGTGTTTTCAAAGAGGGAAAATATGATTGGCATCACTTCCTCTCACCATTCTGTGGGTTGTGAGGTGACTGTTGTGTCTCCAGAATGTTTTCTATTACTTTAGTGCTTTGAATCCTGGCAGTCACAACACTCAAGAAGTGGTGCTGGTGCTGGCAGCATCTTGAGCACGGATATTTGTTGGATATCAGGTTCAGAGCTGCACAGACAAAACTTAGAATATTCCTTTTAATCGCACTCTACTCTTGAACTTGTAAAAACAATATCGGAGTCTCTTTCAAAAGCAGACAGCAAAACATCAAGTGATGTTTCACTGGGATTAAAAGGTGGAACGGGGTCACAAGTTCCATGAGTGGTCTACAAGATATAAGAACCTGGATTTGCGTTAGAAAATCAGTAACAAAGGTTTTTATTGCCATGTGATATGAGATTTCTTCATGACGACAGCATTCCTCTGACTTCTGTCTGAGCGAGTTTGTGTTTTCTCTGTAACTGAACTGGCTCTAGAAAGTGAGAGCAGCCCAATAAGTCACAGTCTCCCTAAGCTTCATTCACTTAATTAATGAAGGGACTTTCTAACACCAGCTCTGAACCCGGAAAAGCACATCTTATTTACTGGGATAGTCATGTCATTTTCTAACTTGCTTAATCCAGTCCAGGGTCATGGGGCCTATTGCAGCTAACATACGGTGGAAGGCAGGGACAAACCCTGGACAGGGAGCTACTCCATCGCAGGGCAAACACACACTATAGCCAATTTAGCTCCACCAATTTACCTAACCTGATGCAAGGAGGACCTGGGACATGAACTCTGGTCTCCTTACTGCTAGGCTAGGCTTGGGATTCACTGCACTGTTGAATCCCAAAATTAACTTTGGTTGGTTACCAAAGTGAACTTGTGACCCAGAAGGTAATAACTGAGTGTTTCTGACATTCATTTTCAGTAGTGGAATAATGACGATTCCAGGGCAAAAATCCATCCATCCATTATCCAACCGGCTGTATCCTAACTACAGAGTCACGGGGGTCTGCTGGAGCCAATCCCAGCCAACACAGGGCGCAAGGCAGGAAACAAACCCCGGGCATGGCGTCAGCCCACCGCAGCAGGGGAAAAATGTACGGTTTCAATCCATTATCAATCTTTAATATTGTTTTTTGTATCAGTAAGGTGCTGCTGGAGTATGTGAATTTCCCCTTGGGATTAATAAAGTATCTGCGGTGGGTTGGCGCCCTGCCCAGGATTGTTTCCTGCCTTGTGCCCTGTGTTGGCTGGGATTGGCTCCAGCAGACCCCCGTGACCCTGTGTTCGGATTCAGCGGGTTGGAAAATGGATGGATTAATAAAGTATCTATCTATCTATCTATCTATCTATCTATCTATCTATCTATCTATCTATCTATCTATCTATCTATCTATCTATCTATCTATCTATCTATCTATCTATCTATCTATCTATCTATCTATCTATCTATCTATCTATCTATCCATTTTCCAACCCGCTGAATCCGAACACAGGGTCACGGGGGTCTGCTGGAGCCAATCCCAGCCAACACAGGGCACAAGGCAGGAAACAATCCTGGGCAGGGTGCCAACCCACCGCAGATCTATCTATCTATCTATCTATCTATCTATCTATCTATCTATCTATCTATCTATCTATCTATCTATCTATCTATCTATCTATCTATCTATCTATCTATCTATCTATCTATCTATCTATCTATCTATCTATCTAATGGGGAGTTTCTGATTAGTTTCGATCATCAGACATCTGAGATGATGCAGCACCTAAATTAGGTTCTTTTGCTAAAAAAAAGTATGACTTGGGTCTACTGCTCTGGGTTCTGCTTGACCAGGTTAATGAAGACTTCTGTCTCCACAGGTTTTTAGTTTAGAAGTTTTCTGCTTCACTCCTGGTTCTTTCCACAGAAAGAGGAAGTGACTTCCTGTAAAAAACGCTCCAAAAACACCACTTGCTTTCTTTTTATAACAGCATTTTATGGTCATAATTGTTCATTTCCATGGATGAAGTGTTTGCTGGAAACTGTCTGAAAACTGCTCTCTTTTAAAATGCTTAGATGTGAATAGTGTCATTGAAAATAAGGATCTGGAGCATTCTGGTCTAGCGTTAAAATGCTGGCAGACCCTTTAGGTGTGAACAGGCTCTTATGGTGTAATGCCTTAACCACCTCTCACGATCAAGAACGTCCACTTGCTGGGCCATCGCTCATCACTCAGACCCCAGGTAGCCTGCCCACCATAATACATAGCAGGTGGCCATGCTTAATGCAGCTCATATGTTCCACAACTTTCAGATGATATTCCATTTATTCTCCTGGTCCTGCTTTAAATGTTTCTACTTACCAAAGCTTACATTCCAATTATTGCCAGGGCTCTGCTTGTGCCATGTCGTTTCTTCTGTTGCCGCAGTGCCAGTCCCTATGTGGCACTTGTTTGCACCCTTCATAAACTGCATGAGACATGTCAGGCATTACTTCAGTGGGAAGAAAAGGAAATTAAATCAAGTACAAACAGAACAGGACATTCCCTAATGCAACTCATGGAGATGTCATTACTCATTTCCATTGCTATTTAACATACTTAAAATACTCAGATATTATGAAAGTCTTTTTGAAGCTGCACTCTGAGGCTGAGCGGCTATGACAGGGCCTGATTAACACTGAACTTGTCCTTTTGATTTTTTTTTTTTTTACTTTTCCTTACTGCATGCAAAATGGTCAACTACTTGGTGAAAACAGTCTAAAGAATGCAATAAACAAACTGAGACTCAGCCCTAGAGAGCTTTGAATAACTAGTCCCCCGAGGCTTATGGCGACCCCGTAAATGTTTCTCCCAGGACAGTCACAGAAAAGGCTCGGCCACATTTACTGTACAGTATATGAAATCCGACAGTCAGGCGAGTGCTCGGAGCCTCCTACTGGGAAAAGTGCTTTATAAGAATAAATTAAGTTAATAATAATAATAATAAAAATAATTCATTACATTTATATAGCGCTTTTCTCAGTACTCAAAGCGCTATCCACACAGGGAGGAACCGGGAAGCGAACCCACAATCTTCCACAGTCTGTTAAATATGATATATATATCTTAACCAGCAATGACTTGGACCTTGAATATCTTTGATGTTGGAGATTCACTATGCTTACATTACTTTGATTATTGGACCTCTTGGTCAGAGCGATGCACCAGCTATGAAACTCTTCTCAAATGTCTTCCAGTTTTAAATTTATGATCTTGAGATTGTCCTTAGACTATTAGATAACAGTGCTGCTTCATTTCAGAAGTCAACCTTGTAAACACCGATTGTACCCAGACACCCACCTCTTCATGTTTACTTATTGATGAAGATTGGATTCAACAGACCCTCCATTGTCTGCTATCTCCAACACATTTACTCTTTGTTTCTCATTTCCAATAGTGCCAACATTTTCATCTGTTGTCAGTACTGAAGGCCAGCCAGACCCTCAGTATACCACAAATGGTATTGGCAGCCCATCCCTTGACTGTGGCATAACAATGGGGATTGGACAATTCGATCAGGAATCTCCATGGCCATATCGTTCTCTAGGATTAGAAATTCAGTTGTAGCATGTTGTGCTTGATTTTGAAGTTTCTGACATCCATGTTGACTTGTTCTTAAACAAGAAACAAACATAACATACCACAAATGCTAGAAACTTTATTTTAGTATGCAGGAGCTACTTTTAGTCAGTTGCACAATCACTCATTGTGCAGCTATTTCTTCTTCTTTCGGCTGCTCCCGTTAGGGGTTGCCACTGCGGATCATTTTCTTCCATATCTTTCTGTCCTCTGCTTCTTGTTCTGTTACACCCATCACCTGCATGTCTTCTCTCACCACATCCATAAACCTTCTCTTAGACCTTCCTCTTTTCCTCTTCCCTGGCAGCTCTGTCCTTAGCATCCTTATCCCAATATACCCAGCATCTCTCCTCTGCACATGTTCAAACCAACACAATCTCATCTCTCTGACGTTGTCTCCCAACCGTCCAACTTGAGCTGACCCTCTAATGTCCTCATTTCTAATCCTGTCCATCCTCATCGCACCCAATGCAAATCTTAGCATCTTTAACTCTGCCACCTCCAGCTCTGTCTCCTGCTTTCTGGTCAGTGCCACCGTCAAACATAGCTGGTCTCACTACCATCCTGTAGACCTTCCTTATCACTCTTGCTGATACCCATCTCTCACAAATCACTCCTGACACTCTTCTCCACCCTGCCTGCACTCTCTCTTTCACCTCTCTTCCACAATCCCCATTACTCAGTACTGTTGATCCCAAGTATTTCAACTCATCCACCTTTGCCAACTCTACTCCTTACATCCTCACCATTCCACTGACCTCCCTCTCATTTACACACATGTATTCTGCAAAAAAGAAAAAGTGAGCACAGACACACTGTAGCGGTCAGGGGCCGCTAAGATTCACACCGTCAAAGATGACGGTGATTTATTTATTTTAATTGAAGAGATCCCAGGAACATCCCCAGCCTTGGATCGACCCACACACACACTCACAACAGAGACAATAAAGCACACTGGGAAAGGCAAACAATTACAAATATAATAACCTGAAATAATAATGAAAACAGTAATACCACCCCTGACCCCTTCGGCGATATTACATATAAACACAAACACCACACAGCAAAGTCCATATATACCAAACAGAATGAAGATGAAAAGTGACCAAGTTAAGTCCAGCGATCTGTATGTTGAAATGAAGAAGGAAAAATACAGTCCTTCCGGTAGTTACTGATGATGTGGATGAAATCAGATGGTTGATTCAGGAGCGCTCCACTCTTCCGGAAAACCAAATAATCCAACACAGTTCTCAGTGCACAGGTAGACAGACAATCCAGACCCCAACAAACGAATACAGTCCAAGACAAAATGATTAGAGTTCCAATAACAGCAGGCAGAGACGACAGATAACTGCAACAAAACAAAACAAACTTTTTTCTCTCTCTTTGCCCTCTGCCCTCCTTTTAACTGCCTGTGGCTACCTTTGACCCCAGCAGCCCCAGCAGGGACTGCTGGGAGATGCAGTTCTTAAGTAGCAGGGCTACAACACCATCTCAATTGTGTGCGTGTGTTCTGCTGTTAATGGTGGATCTGGAACTTTGCTTTTTTGTCTTGTCCCTTTCTGTATTCTAGTTTTGTTTCAGTTCTATTTAAGTTTTCATTTTGTTAATTGGTTTCCCAATTACTAATTATTTATTTACTGTATCTTTTGTTAGTTTAATCATAGTATTTAAATTTTTATTCAATTGATGTGTGAGGTGCCTGAATAGGTGACTGCCCCAAGGGGCTGTCATTAGGTTTAACAGCAGTGCCTGAAGACTTTTATTTTGGGATAGCCAACCCAAGCTCTCTTATAACTGGTATTCTTCTTTAACCCTTTGAACCTGTCAGGCCAATGTTCCAGTACAAGTGGTGGACGGGTTGAAGGACACTCATAGACGTCAAGGAATTGTTAGAGTGCCAGCAGGTTCATCACTTTTAATCCTAACACAAATACTATTAAACGGGTGTTAATGGCAATTGAACATAAACAAGAAGCAGTCTTCTTGACTGTTATTTTAAGAGTAGCAGTTCGATAGAGCGGGTTGTAATAAGAATGACCCAGAGACATTGGGAAGGTTTGGGGCAGCCACCCATATAATATTTCCCAGCTGCAAAATTGATTAAACAGAACAGACATATTCACACGACTGAGTCCAAAACAGAACTGATCATTGTCTTTAAGATGGCGGCTTTTAAATGCTCGCAGAGGATGTGATGTCATCAGGACCCGAACCGGAAGTGACATCGTTGGTTGCCCCTGAACCAAGCGAGATTTCCCGAGAATGGTCTGCAATGAATATAGAGAGAGAATCAGTACTCTTCGCCACCCACTGGTCCGGCGTGGAATTACATTCATTCAGGCCCTTTAGTTGTCCCCTAAACACGTGTGTGCGACAGGGTCCTCTTCATGGGCTCTGTTTTGTGGCAGTTTGGGCCCAAAATGAGATGCCATTCTCTGGGGTGTCCATTCTTTTATAGGACTTCGATTGGAGTCATTTTCCCTCGTTGGGTGTCTTCTTGCCGCTCTGGGTAAAAAAAGAGAAGACCGTGTTAGCGACAGCGCCCCCGTTACCCTGGGGTGGTATCGCTTACCTCTAATAAACCTGGAAAGTGATTCTCTGACACACATACATGACACAGTATATACTCAGTATAACAGTCCACCTTTCTACTGTCATAACCCTGCTAGCCTGAATAATGGCCTACGCATATCTGTTACTCTACACTACTGTTACACTACTCTAATCTTTAAATCTTGCAGTAAGCTGCATTTCTGGAAGTCCTCTACACCTCTCTGCCGTCATAATGTGGCTTGGCCAAAATACTGGCCTTCTCTATATTAGACTACGCACAAAACATACCGCTGTTCAGTTATGCAAGTTATGCTGATGTTTTCTTAGCTACAGGCCAGTTTTGGTTTTTCTCATAGGTTTCAAGAAGAAAAGAAGGATTTCAATTCATGGGAGCAACGCAAAACAATTGATGCATCATGTGCGCAGAGAAGTACAACCAGGCAATGAGGGCCTCCCTGCATTATAGCGTCACCCTTGTACCACCACAATCAAGTTCCCCAACTACCACTGTCCCAGAGCGGGTTGGACTGTGCCTGAGGGAGGTCAGGAGCTTAATGCCAGAAGTGAGAGCCCTGCAGGAAAGGGGTGACGTGGGGTGATCGTTCAGAAGGTGTCAAGACTCATGCGAAGTCTTCTTGAGAAGTACTTTGCTTCTGACACTGAACCCTGTTTTGAAGCATATCACTCAAAGGTGCAATTTTGGCATTAGATCCTTGTAAAGGACTGTGCAAAATGATGAAGATGATGAAACCAGAAGGGATACACCTTGTTCTATAGTATCAATCTGTTGTTATTAATTGTGGCTTATCATCATATTATCATCATACAGTGAAATTTTACTTGTCTATTCTGGGGTTTTCAAGTCCAAGGAAACCAATTTTAAAGCTTCCTGAAAAAGTTTAAAATGATTAATGTTATGCATTAACAGCACTATATTTCCTTTGGGGGTCACTATTTTCTAAAATTTTTGTTACAGGTTTCCACGGTTGCATTTCCAGAATTTTCTAGAACTGCGCTATGTAGGACGTCTTTAATGCCAGCCACCGTATAAAAGTTCATGTTTGTGCGTTTCTTAAGATTACTCTTGCTGGTTTATTTCTGATTTAAAGACTTAATTTCTGACTTTTTAACCATGATTCTTGTTTTTCTTGTTTTAATCTGGTGAGAGATTGGCTTTAATCCTTGTTAATGTACTTGGCACATCTCTGATTTATGTCTGCTCCCTTGGTCCTTACTAAAAATCTTTTCTGCCCCTTTGAAGCAGAACAGCCTTGGGAGGATTTTATTTTTCATTTGGCCTTTTTGCTTTCTTTTAAGTGTTGTTTTTTATACTTTTATTATTTAATATATTTAATACTGTCTTGTTTATTAATTTCAGGTTATTGTCTCTTACTTGGAATATTTGCTATTTTTTAAGAATCTCAGAATTTCCGACTTGAAATTTTGATATATACAGGTTTGAAGATATATAGATTGAAGCCGGATTAAGCCACATTTTGAACATTGTGGCCTAGTTTTTGGGTAAGTATATATTACAAACTATCGGTTCATAACAGCAATATCAAGCACCAGTTGCCACTGTTTAGATGAAGTGGCTTTAACCTTTTTTTACAGTTTTTCTCGTCTTTTTTACCACCTTGTTTTGGATTAGATTGTGTTTGGCTCTTTTGACTTTGGATCTTTTCATTTTTTTTAACTTTATATAAGTTAGTTGGATATTCCATTTGCATTTTCTGGCTTTACAATTCTCATTTTTTTCCTATTAATTATTATTCATTATTTTGGCATTAGTTTGATTTGGAGAATGCCTATGATAGAGTGCCACGTTAAGACGTCTGGAGATGCATGAGAGAGAAAGGAGGACCAGAGAAGTGGGTGAGGATTGTCCAGGATATGCATGAGGGAGTCAGGACTCGGGTGAGAGGCAGTGTTGAGGTATCAGACAAGGTCCCAGTTAGAGAAGGTCTGAACCAGGGATCTTCTTTAAGTCCTTACCTCTTTGAACTGGTTATGGATTTCTTGACTCGTGTTATAGAAGACCAATTCCCCCCTGATGGATGCTTTTTGCTGATGTCATAGTGTTGTGCAGCACCAGAAAGGAGGAAGTGGAGAGATAGTTGGAAGAATGGAGAAGTGCTTTGGAAGATGGAGGAGTAAGATAAATAGGAAGAACACTGAATATATGCATGTTTAATGATAGTCAGGATTCAGAAGTTAGCCTTCAGGGAGAACTATTGAAAAGAATGGATAAATTTCAATATCTAGGATTACTGGTAGCCCAGGACGGAAAAATAGATGCAAAGATAACCCACAGGGTGCAGTGTGGAAGGAACAAGTAGAAGAAGTTATCAGTAGCATTGTGTGATTGAAGAATCAAGACAAAGGTTAGGGGTAAGGTTTTTAAGACCAGCAATGATGCATGAAATTGAGACATGGCCGGTAAAAGGAGCACAGGAGAAGGAGTTAGATGTGGAAGAAATTAGAATGTTGAGATGGATGTGTGCAGTTACAAAAAAGGACAGAAAAAGAAATTAGACAATCAGTTGGACGACAAAAGTGGGAGATGTCTGTTGAAGTGGTATGGACATGTGATGAGGAGAGACAATGAAAATATGGGCAAAGGAGTGATGGGAATGGAAGTAGAGAAGAAGAGAAAGTGAAGGAGGCCAAAGTGGGGGTGGATAGATAAAGTAAAAGAAAATCTGAAGGAAAAGGGCTTTACTGGCGAGGAGGTGCAGGCCTGAGCTGTAAGGAGAAGGTTGATCAATGCACGTTGAGCCCACATAGAAGTGGGAAGAGATGAGCAGAGTAAGAAGAAGAATTTTGTCATTAATTTAGACTTTTTATCTATTTACTGGATTATTTTTTTGTATTTCTTTTGAATAAGAGTACTTTGGTCCTTTTCATTATTTTCACCTTTCCTTTTTGCTCAATAAAAGAATCTTTATTCTGATGTGACTGGACATTTTGATGGTTCTCCTCCCTTTTTAAAAATTCATCTGGGTAATTCACAAATGTGTTGCTATTAGCTGCATTCCGACTAGATATGATATTCCAGTCGGGATGATGACTGTCCTCTTCTTTGAGTTTCGTCCATTATAAAAGACGGTCATTCTTCACTGTTTCCCAGCTGTGGGTAAAAACATCCAAGGGCCAGACGTTTCTTTAAGTAGTTGGAAATCATTTTTTTTTTTCCAAGGAAGATGCTCTCCCATTGGAAGTGGACCTGAGGAGATGCTCATCGTGTGACTTGATGCTCATGTTTCAGTCGTGGCCCTGCAGCTGAGGTTGGGTTGTACGTTTCATTAGGCTGACTGGAGATGTGATTTAGAGTTTGGACCCTTTTGGATGTTCTTCAAAGCAGATCGACGTGGAGCTTCACCCTGTCAGCTGCCCATTTACCAGACTCACTTGTGAGTGGTAAACCTGAGACCGTCATCCTTCTCTTTTATAGTGCTATAAGTTTATTTAAGAAATCCTTGAAACAAGAAAAAAGCTAAGGAACTGCATTCATCTGTAACCCATTAGTCACTCTGATCTTCATCTGGATATAGTTTTCCCTTATAGAAGGCAGATTTCCATTCTCTCGGTCCGTTCTTTTCTTTAAATGCTGGTATAAAATTGTTTCTTAAATGTTGTGGCAGTTGAGCCCTTGAGCACTTTCCTGCCAGGTCTCACTCCTTTTCACTCTTTCTGTCTGTCTGTCTCGTTTTGAGTGGAATCATTTATTTTCTAAGACCTCCCAAATAACAAAGGGAAGTGTTGTGTTTGAATTTACAAAAAAAAAAAGCTGCATTTGAAACGTGTCCAGCACGTCATAACGCCTCAATAAAGATTACAAGGCTACAATTATTTTTCTTTTGTGAAATGTTTTAAAGGTAACATCATGTTCATGTTTACTGGAGCGGCCAGTGCACTGTGGAGGATGGAGATATTGTCTGAGAAGGCTTTCTTGTGGTTTACAGTAATTTTGAATTTATCTGAATATTTCCCTTTGAGGCAGAGCAATAAAATAGTCCTCAGCTCTCTAATTGTGCTGCCTGGACGTGTACAGCGCTGACCTTTTTCCCTTCTGAACTCTACCACAGCTCACTTATTTGATTCATTCCTCAGCCTCTCATGACAAGTAGATGGATAACAAGGAGCTCCTGCCAAGATGGCACCTAAGCATAGAGCTGAGGGGGGTCACTGGGGTGAGATGAGGATGGGCAAGACGGCCCCCAGCTCCACACTGTGTAACTCTTCATCTACTTCTGCCTTTCTGATTCTGCATTATTTGGGAATTTATGGTCTCCTGGACACAAAGATGATGGATGCCCTTCTCTCACTTGCCCCTTTTCTGTTCCTTTAGCGTGAGGACCCTTGTTTCCTTCTGATTTCTACAGTTTTTTTTATGCTGCTGTCATTCACCTTGGTTAGACTCTGCGACATTAAGTATCTGATGTGCACTAACCACGGATTGAATAATCTGGCCTTTCCCTCTTCTCCTTAGATTTTATACTATCACTTTTAGTAGACAGCAACCGGTCCCTCTGCTCTCATCAGAATTCCTTTTATTCTTTATTGTATTCTGTATTACATTCTGTATTCTTGGGTGTGGCATACTGGTCTCACTGACCTTGCTTAGTGTGTTACTGGGTGTTTGACGTTTGCTGGGTGTCTTTCACCTTTGCTTAGCGTCTGTGCTATCATGAATTTAAATGTCAGTGTACACCATCCTGCTGTCACTCTGCTTTTCTAGATTCATTGTTACTGATTATTTGACTTCTACTGAAGTATTTAAATTTCATATTATGGATTTTCGATGTTTAGTGGACACTCTAGTCTTGCTTGTCTTGATCAGATTCCATGTTTTTGACTAATGCTGGACCCATGTGGACCCTCTGGTCTCACTTGCCTTCCATGACCCCCTAAAGAGAAGCCGGGTGTATGCAATTTCTTTGGTGGGAGCAACAAGTTTGAAAAACCAACAATATTTAGATACCAATGTATATATAGCACAATAAATAGCACATAGAATTATTTACTGAATTGCAAATTTTATATTAAGTATCAAAATATTAACTGAACTGATGAAATTATTTTTTTTAATAAAATGTTTACTTCTCAAAATTTCACTGATTTTTCACACAGTTTCTGTCTTCCATCTCTCTCTATATAAAATCTAACATCTGTCTGTCTCTCTGTCTGTCTGTCCGCTTTCACAAGAGAACTACTAAACGGATTTAGATCGGGTTTTTTTCTATAATTTGCTTGAACATTCCAGTTGATTTTGCAACTTCTCTCATCACGCTAAGTATCATAGTTCTCTTGGGGTATCCAATTAATTTGTGCGAATCCGAGAGAGATGCAGCGGGCTGAGGGGAGGGTGGCGGGGTGGCGGGGTCCTCCTCACTCACACACCAGCCTCGGGTCGTGTACCTTATCTCTGCTTAACTAGCAAACAAGAGAATTACTTAACAGATTTAGATCTTTTGTTTCCTAAAATTTGCTTGAACATTCGAGTTGATTTTGCGACTTCTCTCATTGCGCTATGTATCATAGTTCGGTTACGGTACCGATTTATTTGTGTGACTCCGAGAGAGATGCAGCGGGCCGAGGGGAGGGGGGCAGGGCCCTCCTCACTCACGTACCATCCTTGGGGCATTTCTTACATCCGCTTAACTAGCAAACGAGGGAACTACTTGACGGATTTAACGTTTTTTTTCTAGAATTTGCTTGAACATTCTGGTTGATTTTGCGACTTCTCTCATTGCACTATGTATCATAGTTCAGTTACGGTACCGATTTATTTGTGTGAATCCGAGAGAGGCCGGGGGGGGGGGGGGGGGGGGGGGGGGGGGAGGCCCTTGGGGGCGGGGGGGGCGTGGCCCTCCTCTCTCACTCACCAGCCTCGGGGCCTATCTTACCTCCTCTTAGCTAGCGAACGAGAGAACTACCTAATGCATTTAGATCGGGCTTTTGTCTAGAATTTGCTTGAACATTCCGGTTGATTTTGCGACTTCTCGGATTGTGCTAAGAATCATAGTTCGCTTGCAGAAGCGATATATTCTCGCTAATCTGAAACAGAGGCTGCAGGCCAAGGGGAGGAGGAAGCGTTTCATCAGGAGTGGGGAGTCGGTCTACCTTTATGTTTTGAAGTGCAACTTGCCTCCACTTAGCTAGTGATACCTGTTTGTTTATTGATTATTAAAGTTTTTCCTGTTTCACTACTATGCGGGCAGAGCCGCAGGGAATGGCTAGTAAGTTACTAGTAAGCCCGCGATTTGCCAGCGAATCGGATATCCAAGAATGGCAATCAGTTTCTGTTCCGTCCGATATCTGGATGGATGACATATCATGGAGGGTGGGTGCGTCTGGGAAAATGTCATTTAATTACATACGCATATCTGTAGTAAAGCGGTCTCGTTTTGTGGAGACGTGATTCCGTTGCCTTTGCTGACACCGACCGCTGGCAGAGTGGAGCACAGCAAGTTCAGCCCTGCACCCAGCGTCCATATCCGGTTTACGCCGTGTAGTTTGGACGTCTGGGGATTCCGTACTGTAATACTGTAATGTGATTCACATATGCGCTGAATCTTCTCGTTTTTGTTTTCTCTATCATGGAGGGTGGGTGCGTCTGGGGACATGTCATTTAATTACATACGCATATCTGTAGTAAAGCGGTCTCGTTTTGTGGAGACGTGATTCCTTTGCTGACACCGACCACTGGCAGAGTGGAGCACGGTAAGTTCAGCCCTGCGCCCTGCGTCCATATTTGGTTTACGCCATGTCATGCGCTGCAGTGCGGCAGTGCGCGTGCGCCTCGATGTGCCCAGTGCCCAGCGCCCTGCGTCCATATCCGGTTTACAACCTTCGGCTAGTAAGATGGGTAAACTTAATAATGCCCTAACTAGTTAGTTGTGGGTGGGGAGGGTCATTAGGGGTGGTGTGATTCAAGACAGCATGTTTGAAAACACTGCTTGTATGCAACAAACAGTGCCGGCACACAACAGCTAGAAATTGAGAAGTGCTGTTGCAGTTGAGTACCGGCCGACTTTAAGCCTTGAGCGTAGAATATGTCAGACTTGCCGATCTTGTCGTCATGACTGGCATATCACTTTTAATAACTGCATAATGACCTGGCAGCACAGTCATGCTTGCCAACAACATGCTGTCTGATGGAGCCAGTGCTGTACGAAGGGGTAACAGGAACTGCGGGTTCAACTGCAATCTCAACTTCAACTGCAATTTCTTGTGGTCAGTAAAAATTATAAACTCATGGGCAGCCAATATTGCCACTCCTCACAGGTAAGTTTAAAGGTCAACATTTCACAATCACCCATCTTATAATTCTGCTCAGATGCCAAAAGTTTTTTAGAAGAATAAGCACATGGGTGCAGTTTGTTAGTGTCTGGAAAATGTGACAAAACAACCCTAACACTGACACTTAACGCATCTACTTCCACCTGTGACCTGCAAAGTCACATCAGGAGGACATACAATTGGAGCAGATGTAAAATTTCAGCTTTTGAATAGCAAAAGCCTGTTGGGCCTTTGGAGTCCAACAAAATTTTCTTCCACACTATTTTTGGTAAGAGAAGTAACAGGTGTAATTAAAGTAGAAATATCCCTAAGAAACCAATGAAGAAAATGTACACATCTCATGAAACGCTGAACCTGTTTCAGGCTATCTGACAGTTTCCAGTTTACAATCGATTGAGTTACTTTTAGGGTCCATTTGAATACCAGAAACCAGCTGATACTATACCCCAAAAATCACACCAAAGTCTAATGAAATTCACATTTCTCCCATTTGTCATACAAATTATTCACATGGAGACGACACAAAAACTTTCTTGATATGACCACTGTGGTGGGATCTTTAGAAAAGATCAAAATGTTGTCATTGTAAACCATTGTAAACCAGAGCACAAAGAAAGAATGCCTGAAAACCGTCAGGGCATTAGCCAAACCATAGGAAATGACGAAGAGGTTGTGTTAAAAGCAGTCTTCTTCTCATCTCTCTCCTTACCATGCACTAAATTATAAGTGTAAGTCTTATAAAAACAGTAGAACTATTTAAGGAAAGTCCATCCATCTCTAGAGCATTGTTATTGAAAACAGGAGTCTGAGTGTGCCACTTTTGGACTAACCTGAATTGTTTCTCCATCAAATTCCAGAGAGTGATATGATATTACTGAGCCAAAATAAAGTTGGGTTGTTTTCGGTTTAGTTTTAGTAAAAGGAAGCTCTGCCAAAGTATGAAAAGCTTCCAAAGATCCTTCAAGATGTAACCAAAATGTGGAAAACGAAGGATCAAACCATGATCTTAAAGGCTGGAGCACATTAACTCAATGGTAAAATTGCATGTCTGAAAGGGACGTTCTTGGGATGAGTGTTTATGGAGTGTTAAAGTTTACACTTCTTACCCGCCATATCAAATTAGAAATCAATGATCCAACTTTAGGCCATTAACATAAAGGTGGGGGAAGAGGGATCATTGAACAGATAAAATTAAATTGAGGAACTATATTTGTTATAGTAGCTGCTAAATGAGATTGGAAAGACACACTTAGTTGTGACTACCCATTCAGAGACTTCTTTACCTCAGAAAATACGCTGCTCAAAAAAATTAAGGGAACACTTAAAGCACACATTGGATCTCAATGAACGAAATATTCAAGTGGAAAATCTTTACTGAGTTACACTGTGTAATTCGTTGACAACAAAATGATGTAATAATGGTCAATAGAAACAAAATCACTAACACATTGAGGGCTGGATTCAACATCACAGCAAAAATCAAAGTCAAAAATTGAAATCATAGGCTAATCAAACTTGTATGAATTTCATCATGGCAACTCATATTTGAAATATGACTCAGTAGTGTGTATGGCCCCACACGTGCCTGTATGCACTCCCAACAATGTCTCGACATGCTCCTGATGAGACAGCAGATGGTTTCCTGAGGGATCTCTTCCCAGACAGGGATCATGATATCAGTGAGCTCCTGGACAGTTTCTTGCACTGCTTGGTGGCATTATAAAGCGCCGATACATAACGTCCCAGATGTTCTCAATTGGATTCAGGCCCAGGGAACATGTGGGCCAGTCATTGGCATCAATGCCTTCGTCATCCATGGACTACCTACACCCTCTGGCCACATGAGGTTAGGCATTGTCCTGCATCAGGAGGAACCCAGGGCCCACTGCACCAGTGTAAGATCTGACAATGGCTCTGAGGATTTCATCCTGGTACTAACAGCTGTCAGGTTACCATTGCCTAGCACATGGAGGTCTGTGCGACCCTCCAAGGATATGCCTCCCCAGACCATCATTGACCCACCACCAAACCGGTCATGATGGATGACGTTGCAGGCTGCATAACATTCACCACGGCATCTCCAGACGACTCATTCAAGTCTGTAACGTGTGCTCCTTGTGAACCTGCTCTAATCTGTGAAGAGTACGGGGCACCAATGGTGGAGCTGCCAATTGTGGTATTTTCTAGCAAATGCCAATCGAGCTGCATAGCGATGGGTTGTGAGCACAGGTCCCACTAGAAGACATTGGGTTCTCATGCCACCCTTGTGGAGTCTATTTGTGATAGTTTGGTCAGAAACATGCACACCAGTATCCAGGTGAAGGTCACTTTGTAGGGCTCTGGCATTGCTCACTTGTGCCTGTAAGACTCTGGCATTGCTCACTTGTTCCTCCTCACACAAAGGAGCAGAAACCGATCCTGCTACTGGGTTGATGCCCTTCTACAGCCCTGTCCAGCTCTCTTTGTGTAATGTCCCGCCTCCTGGTATCTCCTTCATGCTCCTGAGACTGTGCTGGGAGACACAGCAAACCTTCTTGCGATAGCACGTATGTTTGTGCCATCCCAGAGAAGCTGGACTACATGTACAAACTGAATCGGCTGCAGGGTACCACCTCATGCTACCAGTAGTGACAAGTACACTTGCAGAAAGCAATACTAGAGAAGAATCAGTGAGGAAGGATAAACAGAGAGCAAATGTCTGGGGGTGTATCTTGCTGTTGCCTCTCCAGCGCACCTGTTGTCACCAAAGCAGGTGAAGTTGATTCACAATCGCTTGTGCTTCCCAACTGACCAGACTGATATCATTGAAGCTGAACTGACTTGGTGTTAGACTGTGATGATCAAGTGTTCCTTTAATTCTTTTGAGCAGTATATATGATAGCAGTTAGTGCTGGTAATCAAATTGGATAATCCATTCTCAGCCCTAAGATATCTAAAATTCTTGGTAGTAGGTATAGTTAGATTGACAGAAATTAATTAAAGGCAAAAAAGCTGATTTAGCTCAATTAATTTAAACCCAGATACCTTTCCAAAATTAGCATAAAGATTAAAAATGGGAGATGAATCTTTATGCACTTTACCTGGATATAAAAGAATATCATCATCATATAGAGAAACATGATAATTTTATTAATTGATAAGGGTTGGTGAAAAATAATATGAACTACGAGCAGCAATGGCCAAAGGCTCCAATGAAAACACAAATAGAAATGGTGACACCCGACATCCCTGCATGGCACCTCTTTGAATGCGGCATGGGGGGAAACCTCACTATTTGTGATTACTACCGCAGAAGGACAAGAATGTAATGTTTTGATCATTCCAACAAACCCTGAATCAAGTCCCATGCCACTCAGAATACCCCTAAAATAGGACTAATCCAGTCTATCAAGTGCTTTTTCAGCATTTCATTGATAGGTCAGCTTCTCTTTCCATACTGTCTGTATTTCTAGATCTAGGTCACTAGAGCAGGTATGTTTGCAGCGCCAAAGCTTCAGCTTTGTGAATAAATGGTGTGGCCGATAGGGGGCGCTCCAGCTGCCCAACCTGACACAGACAGACGCAAGAGGCACAACTCCAAAACACACACAATTTATTTTTTTCTTTTCGTCTTCCTTGTCTCCCACTAGTACAACATAGTCCTACTAAGCACAGTACAATACTCCACAATAGAATTTTTCTTCTTTTTCCTCCACTCTTCCTTGGCAAGCTTTGTCCCCCTCCTCCTGACTCTGGCTCCCGGAGTAGTGTCTGCTGGCCCCTTATATAAGGCACCCGGAAGTGCTGCAGGTGCTCATTGCCCTACTTCCGGGTGTAGTAGAAGAACCACCCATGAGGGCTCAGCAGCTGCTGCAGCAGAACCCCTTGGCAGCACCCATGGATCCCGACAGAACCCCTTGGCAGCACCCATGGATCCCGACAGGGCTGTATCAAACTCCAGCTCCCATGGAGCCCTGCGGGAGTCTGAGGCACCGCTGTCATCCAGGACGGCTGCCACCTAGCGTTCCAGGGGAGATAATGTTCTGGCCACATCTCCTCCTCTGCTCCTTCCTGCATGGAGGTGTCCTAGCCAGGCAAGGGACCTGGCAGTCCACCACAATGGTTAAAAAAACTTTCTTCTTTAATGAAGTCAGAAAACATAAGAATCTTGGCAACCTTCTGGGTTAATTTTGGACCCCCTCTTAAAGGCATCAAGCACCTTGTGCCTCTCTGTGTTGCAGAGGAACCGGAGAATGAAGGCATGCATGCAGAATTGAGTGAGAGGATGTGGAGGCCTAAACCTGATGTGCACGCATCACTTCCAGCTAACAAGAATTCAGGTGAGGCAACTATTATTTTTTCAAGCTTGGGTGATAAACCCAACTGGGTTGCTACCTTCAGAGTTTTCTGGAGAACCCATAATTCTAAGATTGCATCTACTAGACCTATCTGCCTTATCAGCCATCTTTAATTTCATGGCTGAGAATTCCTTACGAGTGGCTAATTCTCTGTTGTGATGTGAAGAAGAGAAAGCATGAACCTCATTTCCTGTTCTTGCCTGTTCAGACTTCATCAAAGTTATCTGTGTTCTGAACTCAGTAATTAGAGGCTGCATGGTGTTGTTCAGTGTTGGTGTTTGTTGCAGCATGAAGTTCTTTAGTTCGCTGAGTCAGCCTCATCAATAAAGACACTGCCCTGTGGTGACCGTGGTGCCTTCTTCAGTAAATTAAAAGCTTCAGAGTATAAGATTTAAGGTGGCCATAGCTGAAAAAACTCCTGCAGTAAAGCAATATTTTTGTAAGATTTTAAATGCTGGGACCGTGGAAAATATTCTAAAGTTGGCAGTGGAGGACACAAATTAAGCAGCCATCTTCTCTGAAGCTCTGCACCACACCACTTTCTCCACTCTTAGACATTCATGATAATTGAATGGGTTTGTAGACAGACCTTCTCAAGGACAGGGTGCTTGTCTATGGCAGGATACACTCATCATGGAACTTCAGCTCTGCACTTCCACCTTCATAGAGTTGTACCTTTTTGCAGTGACAGGTGTGAGGGATGGCCGGCCATATATTCCGGCCCACACCTCCAAACCGCCAGGTGGAGCCCTCCCAGCAGTATGGAGGCTCCCCGAATTCCAGCAGGGCCTCATGGACCTTGTAGTTTTTACAAACAGCCCTGCTGGATATCATGGGGACCACCAGGAGCCGCTGCAGGGAGGCTTGGGGAGTGCTACGTACCCTATAACCCGGAAGCACGTCCTGGTCACATGGACAGAAGGAACAACGTGCTTCCGGGATGAAGAAAAGGACTTTTAATCTGACCCGGAAGTGATAACGAAGCATGGACAGCAGGGTTGGAACCACTTCCGGGTCAGGGGATATGAAAGGACTTTGGGAAAGTGTCTGGGAGAGGAGGATTGGGAGTGAGAATTGTGTATTATTGTTGATTACCATGTATTGTATGAGTAGTCTGGAGTGGAAGGTGCTTGGTGCACAATATTACAATAAAAAGAACAAGTCTTGGACTTTTACCTGGTGTTTGGTGTGGTACCTGACGGTTCAAGGGAGCAATAGCGCCCCCTACTGTTACACAGGTTATGACTCCAGTTGGGTGTTTTGGGGATACAGGTTTATCTGCCCCATTTTCAGAGGGAAGAGGACATCCATTTTTAATGGGTGTGATTTAATGTTTGCTGAGGGAAACACATTTCTGGACGGAGGACAAAATGCAATTGGATCATAATACGGTAGGGCGCTGTTAACATTCTTCATAAAAAGTGCAAAGGTTGTTCTCACCCCATGCCTACTCACAAATGGGCCAATTTAAAGATGCCAGTTGAACTGCCAGCATGCATTTGGGCTGCGGAATGCAACTGAAGTCCTCACAAGCACAAGGAGAACATACAACCTCCACAAGGGAAACAGAACACTGCCTATGCTTACTGTCTACCGAGTGATGACAAGCAACTTTTTCCTGTCGGCACCTTCACTCAGGTATAACAGTGCACATCATGTCCTCTGCTTAAAAATCACTTAACCTGGATTAACCTGCGCTTTCCAAGTGCTTCTGCTTGCTCGGCACTCCATCTGTTAGCCATTAGCATCATTTACTTATCGAGACTGAGGATCTCTAACAAGGCAAACATGCGGCCCTTTTGTAATAAACAATTACCTAAATCCCCTTGTTCTGTTCTGACAGCTTTAGTGCTGGCGTTCCTCTGGCCAGGAATTCTGAGCAGAATGGCTGAACGAGGAAGTTGAAAGGAACTACACAGAGCTCACTTTCAAGTCTGACCAGCTGACACAAAGTTCAAGAAAGGAATCAGGCAGTCACTTTAACTGTATATAGTGTCTTTCATTGGCTACTCCATCACAGGGTGCTGCAAAAGTAACAAAATGGCATAAAATTACACATATTTGGAGTCTGGGCAAAATTCCTGATTTTACAGTGAAGTTTGGCTATCATCCGGAACACTCCACATCTTAATAGTCTTTTAACTGAAAACATGATGGCAGCACGTGCTTTTGTGTTATGCAGCAGCTCTTATTCCCGGTTTTAGATGCCCAACAAGATGGTCTGTGGGGATGTTGAATAGTAAGAGCTGGGTGAGGTCGCAGAGCTGGACATGAAGACGGGCCGAAGCCTACAAGAATTCATAAAAGCACAGCCAGAACTCAATCCCCAAATTTTTATATGGGTGTTCGGAGATAGGCGTTGAACGAGGAACTGGTGACAGCAAAGATAATTAAGCGGGAATACGTTACCATTCCTTCTAGCTGAACCCAGTCAACTGAAGGCCAGCATTTCGCAGCCTCCTGCCTCAGAGTCATTAGGATTTCAATTTTAATGCAACACACGTGCTGCTGCATGGCCTGGGTGGCCAGACATTTTATTGAGTAAATGCTTCTGACACTACAGGATGAAACATAAAATGATGAAACACATAACAAGCATATATAAATATGGAATGTGTACATAAATAAACCACACGCTCAAGGAGATTTAAGGAATAGCTGTTCATATTTGAGAGCACTCATCATAACGCGGGCTACTCTCTGTGGCGTAGATTAGAGAGGCAAGAAATTTTCAAGCACAGCACCAGAGAGAGCAGATAGCAGGTAATCAGGCTTTCCCATCATGAGCCACTTATTCCAGGAGTGCAGATGTAGAAAAAGCATTTGACAACTGCTGCAAAAATCTTATCGAAAACCTTTCAGAGTTTGTAATCCAAAGTGTATGACTCCAAAATTCTTTCTGATTCCTAGCAAAGGGAGAGGCATTCTGCGTGTATACTGCAGCATGTGTCCCCATTTCGACATGCCTGTTGTCTTTCTTTAAGCCACCATCATACTGGACACATTCACACCCACCTGTCTGCTGTCAATGCATCTGTTCCAAGGGGAAATCTGAGTATTGAAAGTGGGAATTATTTTACACTAAGTGGAGCTATCCCACAGTAGCACTCTGTTTATGCCACTGTCCTGGGTATTGGGCACAAGGCAGTAAGGAACCCTGGAAGGGGGGGCACAATTTTATCACATGGCACTCTTGTCCCAACAAAGTTTAGCCCAGCTGGTTAAATTAACATGAGTGGTGCACTAGTTGACACAGCAGTCTAATTCCCACTTATTCAATAGAATACGGCACCAAAATAATGACGGTTTTAAATATTACTTTGTGGAAAAATGTTTAATCTCAAGTTTTCGTGCAGAACAAAGATAGCAAAGTTTCTGATATAATAGGCATACAGTTGTGCTTGAAAGTTTGTGAACCCTTTAGAATATTCTATCTTCCTGCATAAATGTGACCTAAAACATCATCAGATTTTCACTCAAGTCCTAAAAGTAGATAAAGAGAAACCAGTTAAACAAATGAGACAAAAAATATTATACTTGGTCATTTATTTATTAAGGAAAATGATCGAATATTACATATTTGTGAGTGGCAAAAGTATGTGAACCTTTGCTTTCAGTATCTGGTGTGACAACAGCAATAACTGCAACTAAACATTTCCGGTAACTGTTGATCAGTCCTGCACACCAGCTTGGAGGAATTTTAGCCCATTCCTCCGTACAGAACAGCTTCAACTCTGAGATGTTGGTGGGTTTCATCACATTAATTGCTCACTTCAAGTCCTTCCACAACATTTCGATTGGATTAAAGTAAGGACTTTGACTTGGCCATTCCAAAACATTAACTTTATTCTTCTTTAACCATTCTTTGGTAGAACGACTTGTGTGCTTAGGGTCATTGTCTTGCTGCATGACCCACCTTCTCTTGAGATTCAGTTCATGGACAGATGTCCTGACATTTTCCTTTAGAATTCTCAGATATAATTCAGAATTCATTGTTCCATCAATGAAGGCAAGCCATCCTGACCCAGATGCAGTGAAACAGGCCCAAACCATGATGCTACCACCACCATGTTTCACAGATGGGATAAGGTTCTTATGCTGGAATGCAGTGTTTTCCTTTCTCCAAACATAACGCTTTTGATTTAAACCAAAAAGGTCTATTTTGGTCTCATCCGTCCACAAAACATTCTTCCAATAGCCTTCTGGTTTGTCCACGTGATCTTTAGCAAACTGCAGACGAGCAGCAATGTTTTTTTTTTGGAGAGCAGTGGCTTTCTCCTTGCAATCCTGCCATGCACACCATTGTTGTTCAGTGTTCTCCTGATGGTGGACTCATGAACATGAACATTAGCCAACGTGAGAGAGGCCTTCAGTTGCTTAGAAGTTACCCTGGGGTCCTTTGTGACCTCGCCGACTATTACACGCCTTGCTCTTGGAGTGATCTTTGTTGGACGACCACTCCTGAGGAGGGTAACAATGGTCTTGAATTTCGTCCGTTTGTACACAATCTGTCTGACTGTGGATTGGTGGAGTCCAAACTCTTTAGAGATGGTTTTGTAACCTTTTCCAGCCTGATGAGCATCAACAACTCTTTTTCTGAGGTCCTCAGAAATCTCCTTTGTTTGTGCCATGATACACTTCCACAAACATGTGTTGTGAAGAGCAGACTTTGATAGATCCCTGTTCTTTAAATAACACAGGGTGCCCACTCACACCTGATTGTCATCCCATTGATTGAAAACACCCGACTTGAATTTCACCTTCAAACTAACTGCTAATCCTAGAGTTTCACATACTTTTGCCACTCACAAATATGTAATATTTGATCATTTTCCTCAATAAATAAATAACCAAGTATAATATTTTTGTCTCATTTGTTTAACTGGTTTCTCTTTATCTACTTCTAGGACTTGAGCGAAAATCTGAAGATGTTTTAGGTCATATTTATGCAATCTCCTGATCCAGGAGATTGTTGGGGCATCAAGATTTAAAGCCTTGAGCGTTTTTTCCAATCAATTAGGAGAACGGTGTTAAAGGGGCTGGAAAAACCAAACAATATTATCCTGTGTGAAGGAAACTGTGGCCAACAATGAGCCCCAAACCCCAACATGAACACACCAAGAGTCCCAGGTTCAGATACAGGATAGTTTATTAACCAGAATTCCTACTCACAATACTTCAAAGTAGCACAAGCTCAGGTTTCTCTCTCTTCCCCACAATAATCCCTTCCCGTTCCAACTCCTCTCTCCTCCAGTTGAGTGTTGCCTTCTTACCCTCCAGCTCTGACTCACCTGGACAAGGGAGTGCAGTCCATTTTATTAAGGGCACGGGAGTACTTTCGGTACCAGGGCCACTGCCCAATGGAAGTACTTCTGTGTCATATGGAAGGCCCATTTTAGGGGCGTATCTCCTAGGAGCTCCAGCAGGGCTGTGTTGCTGGACTACATTTCCCAGCATGCCCTACTGGCTCTGTACTGGGCCCCGCTATCTAGGGCCATTGCCATCTAACATGCTGGGGGGAGTAAAAAGTCCCCAGCAACATCTTCCAGTTCTGGTAGGCTGTTCGTCCATCCTATCTGGTCCTCTTTTCTGGGTCTGATCCCTTTCTCCTCCCCAGCCGGGATGCCTGTTTGCCTGTTAGGGGCTTCCCGTCCGGGTAAGGAATCATCCCCTCTTCTGGCTGGGATTGTCTGTCCAGCCCCCGTGGCATCTACACCTGACTGTGGTGCCATCTTTGTCCTAGTAGGAGTAGACTCTAAGGAACATGTAGATGACAGCATCCTCCACACCTAGTACATGTCTAATAGGCAAACTGCAGATGATCCAGATGTGCAGAAACCAGGGGTTGTAGCTGTTTTCGGATTGGTAGCTACCAGACTCAGCTATACCAGCCTGATGTGGAGCCTAACATAATTATGAATGATTAAAATCCATTTTTTACAGGAAGTCACTTCCTCTTTCTGTGGAAAGAACCAGGAGTGAAGCAGGAAACTTCTAAACTAAAAACCTTTGGAGACAGAAGTTTTCATTAACCTGGTCAAGCAGAACCCAGAGCAGTAGACCCAAGTCATACTTTTTTTAGCAACAGAACCTAATTTAGGTGTTGTATCATCTCAGATGTCTGATGATCGGAAATAATCAGAAACTCCCCATTATGGATTTAAACCTTAGATTTTTGCCCTGCTGCGGTGGGCTGGCGCCCTGCCTGGGGTTTGTTTCCTGCCTTGTGCCCTGTGTTGGCTGGGATTGGCTCCAGCATACCCCCGTGACCCTGTAGTTAGGATATCGCAGGTTGGATAATGGATGGATGGATAGCCTAGTGGATGTGGACTGTGATCCACAGTAACACTTTGTCTCTTTCAATGAGGTATTTAACCTGCTCAAGCTCTAGAAGCATACAAATCCTTGAAATTTGTAAGTGACCTGGGATAAAATTGTAAACCAAATAAATAAACAATAAATACACTTCACCTTAGGACAGACCTTTATGCTAAGATTCTTGGTAGAGGCTTGAAACCCAAGCCACTTTCTAATCAAGATGTCCAGACGGATTTCTGTATATTTGCAATTTAATTAGTGAAAACAAGGAGGTCCTTTGAGCTCTGAAGGCACAGAGGGCAGTGTGAGTCTGATGCAGCCCTTGACACAATGGTCTAGGTCATAATGAAAGGATGATTTTAGAAACACAAAGATCTCCAGCCCCCTTGGTGTGCCACAATGAACTGACCTTACATTATGTGGACCCCGCTCAATGTGTAACTACTGGCTTGGATGTAAAATTTGTATTTCATTAGAATTTCTTTTAACTATATTAAAATGGTTTGAGTGACCCTTCCTGACTGTTCACTACTGGTCAACACCTGACCCTACCAAATTTAACCGTGCTTGTTTTGTGATCAAATGAATTTATAGAGCCAGTCCAACCTTTTTTTGGAGTTTCATTAAAATAATTTATTTTATAGAAGAGAATAATATTTTTCTTGCTTTCATTTGTACATCGACCCACTCGACAGGTCTCATTACCCTGTTATTTCAAGCACAGGCACTTAAGAGCTATTATTCAACACATGTGATTAGAATCATTACTGTAATTACTCCTGTTACAATTAAAATCTGCCATTACCATCTCAATCAGTGAATCCATCTATCATCGGTCTTCTTGTGTGGCGGCAGGCGCAGCAGAGCATGAATTCCGCATTTTGAAAGTGCGGAGGGAATGAGAGAAAGAAGAGAGAGGTATGTAAAGACTGTGACCTGACTCTACTGGACCACCGTAATGTGATTCTTGCAAAACTGGCAGGCTACCTGATTCAACAACCGCTAGCCACGTGGGCTTCAAAACTAATAAAGCTTCCTTTTTCTCAAGCCGCATATGCACTCTCTGTGATTCTCAACTCCGTCATACTGGAAAGCAACGTGGCCCCTAGTGATAAGGCGCTCAAATGCAAAGCACAAGGTTGTCAATGGACGAATCCCAGATCCAGAGATCCTCTGTAGTCCTTCTAGGTTTCTAGAGGTTGATGGTCTTTTCATTCTTTACCAGATGGTGTCCAGAATCCTTTTCTTTCCTTAGTTATCTTTATTGTTGTCCATTCTCCTACTTCTAGCCATTTTTTGATGTAATCAATCTTTCTCTTTGCTGGTCTTCCTACTCACTGTTTCCAATTTCTTTTTCTCTCCATCATCATTCTGAGTAGCCACTCCTCTCCCATACTGCATATGTACTGTAGTCGAGTGAGGAAACACAAGTTTGTTCTCTACTCTCTACTTCCATCCATACCACCATCCATGTCAACAATGTCAGTTGATGCTCACATTCCAGACAAATGTTCTTATTATGTTTGGTGGACATTTCCACCCAAAGCGATTTAACAAATCCTGACACAGAACAATGGCTTACACATATCTCTTAAAACTGGAGCTCAGGCTCATTAGGTGGCCTACTCAGGGTCACACAATGAGGAGTTGAGGTTTAAAGCAATAGTCATCTAGAATGAAGATCATTGCCTTTAACCTCAACGCCAACCAATCGGATCTGGTGTTCACCCTAATAAATGCCCGCTCTGCATTTACCTCCTGGACATACAAAAGTGATGACTTCATGAGATGTCACTGGATGACAGTTCTTCAGACATTGCTTGGTAATTGGTGTGGTGTCCCACTGTTTGTATGTGTCGGCTCTTCTGTATCCTTTGTCAGCTCACGGCAGGCTGTAATGGAATCCTGAGAAGTTCAAATTGGCTGGGTTGGAGGGGTGAGTGTGAGTGTACACTTGAGGAGATGGGTCTAGCAGAATAAAGGGATGGATGGATGGATGCAGATAACCATGGCCCTTGTGGCCTGAGCAAATTGCTTCACTTGCCTGCACATTTGTGAAAAATACACCTAACGAGGTGCACCATGGTCCTTGCAATGTGTGGTAAGGCATAATGACATGGCTGTGTGGCTCAGGCCAACAACGTATCTGTGGTGAGTGCATGGAGATTTCTGATGTGTTATCAAGTGTGTATGGTAACAGAGTCATTCCTCTTAAATTAGAATGCTGAGAATCCTTTCCTTTATCACTACACGGGCTCATGCAGTCGGATTATCTCTTTTGATATTGTTGTCTCAAGTGTATGCACGCTATTGCATAACTAGAGATTTGGGTATCTTGTTTTAATCACCCATTGCAGAGTACCATGGTCTCCTGCCTTTGAATAAGCATTAAGGCTGACAGTGCCCGGGGCATTTTTACATGGGAGTGACATGGTGGCACAATGATTCATGTCGCTGCCTTAAAGTTCTAAAGACTGTCTGTGTGTAGTCTGCTAATTCCATTTTTCTCCAAGCAGCACCCTCTCACATTCCAAAAAGCGTCCATATTAAATTAACTGGCACCTCTACAATTGGCCTGATGTGGAGGTGACATGAATGTGCCCTACGATGGACTGCTGATCCATCCACAGTTGGTTCTTCCTGAAACAGGAGGGTACAGCTCCCTGCAAACCTGTGTGCGTGATGGGGATCAGAAATCAGTAAATGGGTGGCTCTTTATGGAGTTTAAATACAAAACATTCCTGTTGGATCCCATCATCACTGCTACGTTAGCTTTTTGCTAAATCCACCGATGCTACCAGATGTTGGAGCTCTACAATGTCAGAAAATAAAAGCAGCCAAAAGCAACCATGTACATCAACAAAATGAAGGATCCTGTTGTTGTTTATAGTGAAAACCAGGCCTCGGTGCAGCCTCACGGGGAAAGAGTTAGGGTTGAAATCACAAAAACCACGGGGTTTAAATTTTTTAGCTTGTTTAGCTAAGATTTTGTAGTAATCTAAGCACTTTCAGCTGTTACTGCTCATAAGAAACATAAATATTAAATTAGTCCAAAATGGTTTAGAAAAGGATTAGGATAAACTGTGAGTCTGAGTTCAGGTAGTGCTTAGCATGTTGAATGCCCACTGACTGTTTTTTTCATGCAAACTTTGGCAGCAGCTCCAATAACTTTATCCATTTTATTTCCTGAACCTGCTAATTCATTGCAGTGTTAATGAAGGTTGGGGCCTATCACAGGAGAAGAGAGTGCAAGGCAGGAATAAACTCTGGATGGGCCCTTCACAGGACCAACATCCATTTGGCTCAATAGTTAACCTAAGATACACTTCTTTGGGATTCTGGATAATAATAATAATAATAATCTTCTTCTTCTTCTTTCGGCTGCTCCCATTAGGAGTTGCCACAGCGGATCATCTTCTTCCATATCTTTCTGTCCTCTGCATCTTGTTCTGTTACACCCATCACCTGCATGTTCTCTCTCACCACATCCATAAACCTTCGCTTAGGCCTTCCTCTTTTCCTCTTCCCTGGCAGTTCTATCCTTAGCATCCTTCTCCCAATATACCCAGCATCTCTCCTCTGCACATGTTCAAACCAATGCAATCTCACCTCTCTGACTTTGTCTCCCAACCGTCCAACTTGAGCTGACCCTCTAATGTCCATCCTCGTCACACCCAGTGCAAATCTTAACATCTTTAACTCTGCTACCTCCAGGTCTGGCTTTCTGGTTAGTGCCACTGTCTCCAACCCATATAACATAGCTGGTCTCACTACCGTCCTGTAGACCTTCCCTTTCACTCTTGCTGATACCCGTCTGTCAAAAACTCCTGACACTCTTCTCCACCCATTCCACCCTGCCTGCACTCTCTTTTTCACCTCTCTTCTGCAATCCTCATTACTCTGTTCTGTTGATCCCAAGTATTTAAACTCATCCACCTTCCCCAACTCTACTCCCTGCATCCTCACCATTCCACTGACCCCCCTCTCATTCACACACATGTATTTTGTCTTGTTCCTACTGACATTCATTCCTCTCCTCTCTAGAGTATATCTCCACCTCTCCAGGGTCTCCTCAACCTGCTCCCTACTATCGCTACAGATCACAATGTCATCAGCAAACATCATAGTCCACGGGGACTCCTGTCTAATCTCGTCTGTCAACCTGTCCATCACCATTGCAAATAAGAAAGGGCTCAGAGCCGATCCCCGATGTAATTCCACCTCCACCTTGAATGCATCCGTCACTCCTACCGCAGATCTCACCACTGTCACACTTCCCTCATGAATATCCTGTACAACTCTTACGTACTTCTCTGCCACTCCCGACTTCCTCATACAATACCACAGCTCCTCTCGAGGCACCCTGTTGTATGCTTTTTCCAGGTCCACAAAGATGCAATGCAACTCCTTCTGGCCTTCTCTAAACTTCATCAACACCATCCTCAGAGCAGACATTGGTGCTCTTTCTTGGCATGAAACCATAATAATAATAATAGTAATAATAATAATAATAATGCATTTTGTTTACATAGTACCTTTCCCATGCTCAAAGCTCTACATAGAAATTCAGAAAGAACAGGACATACGGTATATAACATTGGATACAAATAATATCCATATGAAACGTTACAATGCATTACAAAGCATTGAAATAGAATAACTGACAACAAACCACAATAAAATGCAAAAATATAAGAAATATAATATGTGATACAAACACAAACCTTCCTGGGCACCTGGACAGAGAGGGTAAACTGAAAAAAAGGGTCTGAATATCGGTTAGTTAAACGCTGTCCTGAACAAGTGAATTTGACTCGGCTGATTTCACTAATTTAGGGAGTTCGTTCCAAGTTCTGGCAACTAGAGAGCTGAAGGCTTCCATCATCCATAGAGCACAGATCACTCTGGGGCATAATGCCAGCATTAGTGGACTTTAGTGGGCAGATGGGAGGCTAGTGATGGAGGAGGAGGTCATTGAAGTAGTCAGGTGCAAGGCCATTTAAAGCTTACTAGATTATTAACAGTACTAGTAGGGTGTTGTACGGTGTTCGCCGTAATGGACGCAATGAGAAGTCAGGCAAAATGACACCTTCTATTGGCTAATAGAATTGATTATAATGTGCAAGCTTTCGAGGCAACTCAGGCCCCTTCTTAAAGAAATTTGTAAACCAGTTGCCTGAAGAAGCGGCCTAAGTTACCTCGAAAGGTTGCATGTTGTTCATTTAGCCAATTGAAGATGTCATTTTGCTGGACTTCTCATTGCATAGGATATTAACAGAATTTTATTTTCAGTCTTATAAGACACAGGGAGCCAGTGAAGACAGAGTAGGATGACTGTTGTGTGTTTCGGCTCTGTGAAAGGACTCAATATTTTAGAAATTAACTGGGGTTGCGAAAACAGATTAGAAGGGGCACCTGCCAACATGGAGTTACAGTAGTTGATCCAGGATGTAACAAGTTTCTCAGCATTAGAAAAGGAAAGGAATGAGCAAACACGGGATACAGTATGTTATGGAGGCGGAAGTAAGGAAGTAGAATAAGAAAGGGGAAAATGAAGATTCCTAGCAGAACCAGAAGGTCTGATGAGTGTTTGAAACGGAGCTCATTTTGTTAAGCTGAGCTTTAGTGCTCATTAGTATGACTCCAATTTTGTTGCAGTTTAATTTTAAGGACTTATACCCCATCCAGCTTTTGGTTTCACTGTAGCAAGTTGTGAGTTGAGGAAACAAAAACCCAGTCCAAAGCCTAAGAATACCCATGTGCCCAAGCAGAACATGCCAACTCCATATTAATCAGCTGTCTGGAGCTTTACGGTAACAGTGACAGCCACTGTGCCACCAAAGCATACATTCCTAAAAGTTTATTCAAAACACAGAGCCAGTGGCATTTCTGTATTAACGGCAAGTGGGGCACCAGATGTTAAACAAAATACATTTCCGTCAGCGATATAATCTCTCTCTATATAAAAAATCTAACATATGTCTTTCTGTCTGTATGTCTGTCCGCTTTTCACAAGAAAACTACTTAACGGATTTAGATCGGGTTTTTTTCTATAATTTGCTTGAGCATTACAGTTGATTTTCTGACTTCTCTCATTGCACTAAGTATCATAGTTCACTTGCGGTACTGATTTATTTGCGCGAATCTGAGAGAGACGCGGCGGGCCAGTTTTTAGAGCCCTCCTCACTCACGCACCAGCCTCGGGGTGTATTTTACATCCGCTTAGCTAGTAAACCGTTATCTCTTGGCACCTTTGTCAGTGTCACATCTCTGGAAGATCTTCTTCTTGGACACTCTCTATGGCTATACAGCTCACTGATCCCTAAACATCTGTGTTTGCCACCAGGGGTTTTAGGAGATGCTCCTATGTCACTGTTATGACTCCTTTTGGTCAAATGGTCTTTGCCTCTTAGTGTCTACTCCATGCTTCCTTTTGTGATGTACAATAATACTTTGGTTAATAAATCCTTTAAGAACAAACCTCCTTTATAATGGAGTCTGCATGGAATGCATAATGACGTATGCTCAGATTCAAGGATTAGTCTGCTAGAGTGCTCTGGTGGTGATTGTGCAACATCCTTGCACAGAATGGTCATTGTTTGCCATTGATATTGTGGGTGCTGTAGAACACAAACTTAATATACGTGAATGCTTTGTTGTTCACATGGAATAAAGTTATATTAATATTTTCTACCATATATAGTAGTCAATACAATTTGCTTAGTATATCACAAGAACGTAAAAACAGTTTATTTAGAAAATAAAATGCAGGTTACAAAGATGGTACAAGATGAAGAAGAGAAATTATTGGGGTTAGCACCCATTCATTAAGAAAGTCAGTGCAGAACATGGAAGAGGGGCACACATAACACTCACCTGCAAGCCCTTATGAAAAGCTTCTCTGCTGCTAAAGTGCATTAGTATGGGTGTGTCATCTTAAGAATCAAGGCAAGGTTGGTCTCAAAGAATTGTGGGAAATGAGGCAGATGGTGTTGCCTCTGAACCCAAATGTGCGAGGAGGAGCCAGCAACATAAAATGTTTTAGGCAGTGAACAAGGGAGATGAAGAAGGACGCGGGAGACAGTAGACGGTATGAGCCCCACTACACCCACACAAACCACTACCCTGCATACCCCGGTCGTTACCATATGTATTCAGATTCCTCCTGTGTTAAATCTGTCTCTGATAGCGAAGCTTCATAATAGACTAAATTCCCATGATGCTTGTACTTTGTAACGTGAAGCATTACTTTATAGGACCTAGACGATGGGGAATATTAAAACTCCACTTGAAGAAAGGTGCCCATGTTGTAACAATTGCCTGATACGGGAGCACGATTACTACACTTCATCACCCGAGAAGGAAGTGGACGAATATGCACAACCTTAATCAACTCTGTCTACTCCTCTTCCTGGCAGAAGAAGCTTACTGGACACAGCTGCCAGTTGACGAACCGGCCAGCGTAAACACTAATGAACACTGACCAGCTTCTTTGTCAAGTAGGAGGCTTGAGAAAGTTCTCTTCTGGTACACATGTTGTGCATTTGCTTCACCCTGAGAACTGCATTGGCAAATATTAGCTGGATTGTCAGTGGTTACCCACAAAACCTCAGGAGTAAGATCTCCAAGGTTGGTCTGGCATGCTGGCAATCCTTTTGTAAAGCTTAGGGGAGGAGGCGTAGGAAGAAAATTATTCCAGAGAGCAATGTATGAAGCTACTGAATGGCATGGAATATGCTACTAACTGGGGGTGGTGGACACAACTTGCATATGCTCAAGGGCTGTCTGCATAGGAAAGCCAGTCTTCCTCTTTTTCTCATGGAAGCTCTAAATCAAGTGTGTACAAGGTCCCATCTAACGTTTCAAATTTACTTCCATTTGCTGTCTGCTTTGTACCAGCACCACTTAATTATACTCACGATATGTGGACCTCCAAGGCAAGTGAATAAAAAGAGATTTTTATAAATCTTGGATTTCACAAAGACATCAGGGTAAAAAAAGACATTCAGATTGAACCAGGCCAGAAAGTCCAAATATTCAACAAAGGTCCTGAAGGTGCTGCAGCTCTTCTAAACACACTGTGTGGCTGGTGGCCTCCAGATGTTTGAAATTCTTTGACTCACAAACTGTATTCTGACATTTGTGTAAAATCCGCTTTGATTTTTTAGTATGGAGGGGAGCGGCTGTCAACAGGACGTCCGCTGTGAAGTGCGTGATGAGTGTGACTCGAGGCTCTTTGGTAATCAGCACTAATTAGGGTCACAATGAACTCAGGTGGGCAAGCCCGCCTTTGAACCGACGGCCCAGGACATCAAAGTGGGTGGCTGGAAGCAGCGCACCTGTATGGGTTCATGTAGGGGCTCTCCTACTATTAAGGCCAACAGTAACTTAGTGGACCCCAGGGCCTGTTATGGGGTCTGTAAATAAAGAAGGGAACCAATACACTCATTAAAGGCCTCTGACATCAAGCCAATGGGGAGATAATTGCCATTTATAACTCATTATTTTAGACACCCCCTTCTTGTAGTCACATCTAGCAGACCTTCTCTAATTCAGCTCCTTTAATCTTTCTCCATGGCTCATACTCTGCTGCTCTGGAAAAGTCTAACACTGTAATGTCCTGCTTTTTTCAGATGAGACCTCATAATCATCTTACCCAAAGGGTGGAGAGTTCAAAATCCTAGTTAATTATTGCAGTTTATTACACGGTGATCTTTTATGTCTATTGTACTTATAGTAAGTCCATTCAGTCCAGTTACATTGCGCTTATTGTGAAAGGCATTATATAAATAAAATGTATATAAGTAAAGACCAAATGAGTGACTGTCTTTTGTGTCTTTTGTACAGTTTAGCTGATAGTCATGTAGGGACTGTAATATCAAGCAGAAAGGAGTTCTACAGAACATCAACAGCGTCCTATGTGGTCATCACAATAACAAGAAGGGCCAGTACAGGGGATTCAAAAAGCATTCCGACTCTTTCATTTTCTGCACACTTAATTGTGTTGTAGATTTAATTCTAAATGGATACATTTCTGCCCATCAATCTGCATGCAATAACCCTTAATAATAAAGTGAAAACATGTTTTCAGAAAAGTTTGCAAATTTATTAAAAATCAAAAACTGAAATCTCTTCACTTTGTCACTATGGAGGATTGAGAGTAGATTGGTGGGCCAAAATGTCAAAGGTATCAATTTGAAATTAATCTGAATGCTTTCTAAATCCACGGTAAGTGTTGTGTTATAGCTATGGGTTTTTACCCTCCCGACTTGCGTTTTTTTCTGTTTTATGGTTACTTCTGCTAATTTTGAATTATTTTTGGTTATTTCTGTCAGAAATCTTTATTATGTGTTCTTTGTGTTCTATTTTTTTTTTAAAAGTGCTGTCACTTCCTGTGCTTTGTGATTGGAGCTCCAGGAGGCGGGGTCAACATGACATCACTGATGCTGGGTCCTCCTACTGGCTTCATATTCAGTCAGGAAGAGAAACCCAACATTGGAGCACTGAGTTTGTTTAGGAGTTGTGCAAGTATTGATTATCTTTGATTTATTTATGTTTATTGGATGTCTTGCTTTGATTCTTGCTTTTGCTCTTTGGATTATGCTTGGGGACTTGTTCTTTTCATATTGCCTTTAAGGCAGATCCTTTTAGCTGTTTTGTTCTTTTGAGCACTTTCTTATTTTTCTATTATTGTTTAAAAAGTCTTCATTAAAAAGAGTCTTTGTTGCCCTTTTGTTCACAGGTCAAAGGTTTACAGTCACCTTCTTCCTTATATTTGTATATTTTTGGGACATTTCTTGTAAACTTTTAGTTTCTGGGACTGTGTATGTTGCATCATGCAGGTAATAGTAGGGACAGGCTCACTTGGAAGGAGCCTCTTCTGGATAGGCTAGTACAGGTCTGGGATCGCTTCTGGGGATTATTTTGAATGTCTCGTGTTTGACTGCACTTCACAATAGTAAGTTTGTAAAGAGTGTTCTAGACATGATTTTTCCAGGGGCAAGGAGATAGGGCGAGGACTATGGGTGACTTTTATTTGAGAACATAAGAAGTTTGACAAAAAAGAAGAGGCCATTTAGTGCATTAAATGTGTCTCGTTCCTTTATTAGTTAAGGTGTCCTGCTATCTCATCAGACACGTTTTTAAAAAATGTCACAGTTTCCGCTTTAACTACACAATGTGATAAGTAGTTTATTCCAGATTTTCACAACTCTTTGTTGACTTCAAGTGTGGCATACTAGTTAAGACTTTGGACTTCAGACCCTGAGGTTGTGGGTTCATATTCCACCATTGAGCAAGTCACTTCAACTGCCTGTGTTCAAATTGGAAAATCAAAAGGAATCTCACCAATTGTATCATAAATGCATAAGTCGCCCGAATAATAAGTCATAATAACAATAAGTACAGTCGACCCTTGATATACGACCGGCCTGACATGCGAACAACTTGATTTACGACCAAAATTTTTGTTTTGATTTACAACCAACATCTTGTGTTATGACCTGAATGCGGTCACGTGTATCTGCTTGCGCGATTGTAAACAAACAGCCGAGCGCGTTCGTAAGTGTCAGTCGGAGCCCAGATACATGTGTTTGTTGACGTAATTTCGGTCAGTGCAGTGATTTATATAATTTATTTTGATAATTGCTAAGGAAGGAAGAGAAGGTAACGAAGGTAAAGAAAGCAATCACAATCGAAACGAAGAAGGAAATTGTGTGGAAATATGAGAGTGGTGTTCGTGTGACCGATCTCGCTAATATGTACAGCATGTCGAAATTCACCATCTCGACAATTTTACAAAGAAAAGATTTGTATAAGGAGGCTCCTTCCAAACAATAACCACCTTCCATTTCAATCTCCTCCTCCTCCCTTCCTGCAGCCCAAAGATGTCAAATTAAATGGTGAGTACAGTATGAAATTGTTGTTTCTGGTAGGCTAGGCACTTTTTATAACTTTTTGGTTAGTACAATAGAAAAATTATTGGTGTTTTGGTAAATTATGCACATTATACAACCCTTTTTTATTATGAAACGGTTAAGTAAGTGTTGTTGTGGGAGGTTCGGAATGCATTATGGGTATTTCCATTATTTCTTAAGGGAAAAATAGTCCTGAATTGCAACCAACTTGAGTTACAACCAGCCCTCGCGAACGAATTGAGTTCGTAAGTCAAGGGTCCACTGTATAGGATTTGCTATTCAACAGAGAAAAGGCTGCTGGAGATGTTGTAGTGTTGAATTTGGGAATTTTGAAGACCTGGTTTGGGTCACCATGCTAAAGGCTAAGCAGTCATAATTCCCTTTGTTTGCCTGATTAGGGCAAGTCTTTTTAGCCCCATGATGCACTAGGTTACTGTCCTTGGCACATCTCTTGAACTACTATGTCATTTGTTGTGGTGATGTGACCAGAACGACACACTAATGCATTAAAGATCATGAGCATAACAGTTTTTTTAAACTGGTAAGTGAAGGCCCCCAGTCCTATTGGTTGCAACAGGAAATTAATGAAAGGACGCTTAATGTCCTGTTATGTATTATGGTGAGCAAACTACAGGAACACCTGGAGCTTTTATGAGGAGTTCTAAATGGACATCCTCAGGTGTTTTAGATGGCTATACTGACCCTGGAAGTTGTTACGAGGGTATGAATGGCACTTGGCTGAAATCAAAGCCACTGTTGTGTGAAGAGAGGCATCTCAAGTCAACAGCGATTTTGAAAAATGGATTAACAGACTTTTTTCTTTGGCTCAGCTTGCTGGGAAAAGCTGTTTGTTATCCCTACGCCCAGAGTTGGCGTCCTCCCTCTTCTGCCTCAGGTAGAATAGTAGCTGTGAGTAGGAGTGAATTCCTCAACAGAGACACCCCCAAAAGGGTCCATATCTAGGCCTTAAATCAATTTGGAAAAGGAAGTGATCAAGATCTAGAGATGACCAGAAACTGAAGATAAGGAAGGAGTACTTTCATATCTTACACATCATGTAGTAGCCAGGGTTCAACAACATCCAGGATTTATTTTCTTTTCCATGCCCCCTGTTGTTTAACTGCCACCGTTCTGCAGGACATCTCTACCTCCACTGCGACCTTCACTTCTTTCTGGACTAGGTGCTGCTTCTCCTTCCCTTTGCGGCTGTCAGTATGGGAGGTTGGAGAGGATCCCAGCCCAGCTGTACCTCAAGTCACCACAGCCACCAGCCTGTTGTGCCCCCACATTTGTTTCAGCCTGCTAGATCACTTCTTCTACCTTCCATGTTCTCCCAGTCCTCACCTTGACTCTGCCTTTGGTTGGATTTGGATCATGTGTCTCCCAGTACGTCCTCTTCCAAGGATTTAAGAGGCACTAGTAGCTTATTGCTTATCCTACAGACATCTTTAGAATGGAATTCAAACCAAACCTTTAGCCAAAATCATGAGTGAAAACCAAACTAGAATTCCAAACTAGAGTAATAATCAGAGTTGCAAAAGTAGCCACAATAAGGATCTCAGAGTTTGAAAGTTTGCGTCAGTAAAAGTGGTGCTCTTCTATGTCATGGCAGGTCACATACACATGGTCACATGCCTAGAAACTACACACCAGTCAGAATGATCAGACCCACAAAATAGCAGTGCCCATGCCAACAATTGCACAAAATGGAGCTGCCCACATGAGATAATAAGGTGATGACTCACCATAATAGCAATAAAATATACAGATAAAGAAAATAAAAGGTCATAATTTCTAAATGAAAAACAAAAAGAAGCAGACCACTTACCTCACGAATTCCTGATAGCGACAGACACATCCTCCATCGGCAGGCATCTATGTGGGATTATTTTTTAAACAAGTAAAGATGGCCAGATCAGCTGTGGTCAGGTTCACAGGTTTATCTTTTTCTCTGTACAGTCCAGATTAGATAAGGTCATTGTGCTGTGCCACTACGATATTTAGCAATGGACTATTTTGACCATAATCTGTCTTTTTAACTGAGGAGCCATAGTTAGCTAACTAAGCTGGTCGGTGTGTCCTTTTTGGGTACCTTGTCCCTCTGGTCTCCATTGGGTTGGTCTGATCCAGACCAGGATATGCTGGGCTAAGAAAGAATGTAATGGTTGCAATAAACTTTCTATCAGAAATGAAAATCCATCCCTTTCTTACATGTGCCACAATTTATGACACTAGTTTTATGTTTCTTCTGTTTGCTAAAGTACAATATCGTTTTGCACAATAAGTATTTTCACAATCCACTCTATTCCGGTTGAGTAAATGGAGGAGCTGAAGTCCACCAGGGGAACAATGGATAAAAATCTCTGTAGTGGACATAATCCATCCGGCACCCAGGGAAGTTTGATATTGCCATTAAACCCGACAGTCAAGCTTTATACTGTGAGAGGAATCTTAACTTCCTGTGGAAGGACAGGAGGACCACGCTTAAACTGAGCCCGAGACTCAAGCAGCAAAAAAGGTGGTGCCAGCTGTCACAATGCTGCCCAGAATTTCTATTTCCTGGCCTATTTCACCTATTTCTATTTCACCTATTTCTATTTCACCTTGCTGATGGAAGGACCAGGGAAGGGAGCTTGTACAGGACACTACCTACCCCTAGCTTGACCCAGTGCCACGGTGTTGGAGCTTGGAAGCTCATCTCTGCCAGGGGGCATATGGAAAACTGTGGAACCCTTTACTGCAGCACTTTCACCACATCCGGAAGTGCTGCCGGAAGGAAACCATGGGACACTAGGAGCACATCTAGGTGCTCTAGAAAAAGGAGCCGCCTCACTTCCTTTGGGGAGTCAGAGTCAGATTGAGGATGACAAAGCTTGCCAGAAGAGGAGTGGAGGCAGAAGGAGAGAAAAGGAGAGAAGGTAAAGTACTGTGTGTGGATATTGTGCTGTATTATTATTATATCATATTAGCTGTCCCCCTGTGGTTCTGCCCACATAGTAGTGAAACAGGACAGTGAGGCGTGCCCTGACTGGCTCCCTACTCCTGACATCATGCTTCCCCCTCCCCTCGGCCCGCAGCCTACTCTCTCAGATTAGCGCGAATATATCGCTCCTGCAAGCAAACTAGGATTCTTAGTGCAATAAGAGAAGTCACAAAATCAACCAGAATGTTCAAACAAATTCTAGAAAAAAACCTGATCTAAATCCGTTAAGTAGTTCTCTCCTTCACTAGCTAAGAGGAGGTAACGTACACTACAAGGATGGCACGTGAGTGAGGAGGGCCTCGGCCCACTGCATCTTTCTCGGATTCATGCAAATAAATCGGTACCGCAAGTGAACCATGATACTTAGCACGGTGAGAGAGGTCGCAAAATAAACCGGAATGTTCAAGCCAATTCTAGAAAAAACCCCGTAGGAAAAAAACCCCGATCTAAATCTGTTAAGTGATGCCCTCGTTCGCTAGCTAAGCGGGGGTAAGGTACATGCTCTGAGGCTGGTACGTGAATGAGGAGTGCCCCCTCCCCCCCCCCACCCCCAAGCCCACTGTGTCTCTCTTAGATTCACGCAATTAAATTGGTACCGCAATTGAACTCATTTCCTTAACTCATTCGCTAACTAAGCGGAGTTAAGGTTACACCCCGAGGCAGATGCGTGAGTGAGGAGGGCCCCGCAGCCCGATGAGTCTCTCTCGGATTGACGCTAATAAATAGGTACCGCAAGCGAACTATGATACTTAGCGCGATAAGAGAGGTCACAAAATCAACCGGAATGTTCAAGCAAATTATAGAAAAAAAACCCAATCTATATCCGTTAAGTGGATCTCTTGTGAAAAGTGGACAGACATACAGACAGACATTGGATTTTATATTATATTATATTATATTATCCATCCATCCATCCATCTTCCAACCCGCTGAATCCGAACACAGGGTCACGGGGGTCTGCTGGAGCCAATCCCAGCCAACACAGGGCACAAGGCAGGGAACCAATCCTGGGCAGGGTGCCAACCCACCGCAGTATATTATATTATATTATATTATATTATATTATATTATATTATATTATATTATATTATATTATATTATATTATATTATATTATATTATATTATACTGTGCTGTGCATTGGTGGGGGAATGAATGAAAAGTGTTTCCAACTGTAAAATAAACGCATGTTCTGCTAGAACTTGTGCTGTCATCTGTCTGTGTCAGGTTTGGGGGGATGGTGTGCCCCCAGTGGTTCACTACTTCATGTGCAGGTTTAAGTTCTGGAATGGTAGACAGATGTACTGAGTGAGGCCAGCCTGGCTCACCTGGAGAGGTTTACATCTTTTTTGTCAACTTCCCTTTCCATGGGATGGTCATGACCCTGGCTCCTTTCTGTTCTTCCTGGACTACCTTCAATAGAGCCACTGCCAGCAAGCAGTCAAATTAGACGCGGGAGCAGATTCTAAAGCGGCCTTGTTTGAAATCAAGCCTGCAGAGTCGGATGCAAATGTATTCAAATCGGGAGGAGAAGTCCAAGGAGGAAGAGGAGGAAGTGAATGAATGAAGGCCAGTGTGCTCTACAAAGGGCACCCTTTTCTGGGAACTGTGCCAAAAATGTCAGTCTTAGGTGCCCTCATTAACAATAAAGCAACAGAAAGAGCAGAGATTGGATTTGTTGATTTCTGATAAGGTCTTTAGGCTTTAAACATGACTGCATTTCTTTACCACCAATCTGAAGTTTGTGGAAGTTAATAGAATCAGAATAACAAGTAGCATGGGATGAGAGACAAACTTCTGGTTTTTTTTAAACACACACAACTGAACCCACAATGAAAAGGAAAATGTAAAACGCCTGAGCGTTTATATAGCGCCATTTGTGACACAAACTACTCCAAAATGCTTTAGGTATACAATAAGTAAAACAGCAGCACATTTGGGTACTTGCATATACTTGAAATGGTAGACGGGCTTCCTGGTGGTCATATGAGAAGCTAGTGAGTTGGCGCAGTGGTAGCGCTGCTGCCTTGCAGTAAGGACATCATGGGTCTCGGGTCCTCCCTGTGTGGAGAGCACTTTGAGTAGTGAGAAAAGCGCTATATAAAAGTAAGGAATAATTATTATTTGCGGTGGTCACCATTCAGTCCTGCTCAAAGTGACTTACTCACTTCTTCAGTGTGATACTTTGGGTTTCCAGTTTTATGCTTGACTGTGGGCCTAAAAGAGCAAACACTCCTTAATTTTCAGACTGTGTCCGTTAAAGTAATGATTGCTCCCAGTCACACATGCGGCATTTTTTAAAATCTTTTCCTCCTTCCTCAACTGCACCCTGCCAAGGTAGTGCACACTGCAATAAAATCTGGCAGGGCAGCTTTGATGTGCTGCTTCTTTAAATGCAGCATGCCAGGTCAGCGTTCCAGAGCTGTTAACTGGGCTCAGCCCTGAATGAGTGACACATTTACACAGATACTATTTCAAAAGCTGCGGGATAAATGATCATTTGTTGAAAATAAATTGTTTTTTTTTCCCCTAAATTTTATCAAAAGAAAAAAGTGGCAAATCAGCCCCCTCTTCTGGCCAGTGATCTGCTCTACTTAAGGCAACTACTGCTGGAAAAACCTGAATGGATGACCTTAGGGGAAATCTTCTCAAAAGACAATTCTGCATCTCAGGTAGTTGGTAACTAAGAAATCAGGAGCAACAGCAAAACCTTTTAGAAACTGACATAGAGGATGAGAAGATTAATTCAAGTGAGATCAAGGTTTAAAAATGTCTGGAAGTATTTTTCCATTCATTTCCAGAAGAGTGGGCTCATTTTGCCTGCTCCTCAATAACAGTCCTTTATGCTCTAGTGACTCGATGGGAGCCTAGTTCATGCTGTCCGAGCCTGAATTCTCCCATTTACTAGTATGTATTGGGTGCCATCCCCTGACATATTGGACACATTATACTGTACATAAACTGAATTGTTAGTTTCTAGTCAGTTTACACCTGCACAACAAACTGATGAACAAAAATAGAGGCCTGATTTATTATTCAGTCACAGTCTTTGTGGTGTATTCAGATTTGCAATGTGGGGCAATATTGACATGACGTCACCGGACCACAATGATGTGTCTGCTGACAGGTTGTGGTAAGCATGTACCGCTCCCCAGGCCGGCACGATTATAATATGCGCTGCCATCCTAGACTGGCAGCAAGGCAAAAAAAAATAATAATCTGGGGTGTGAGCGACCAACACTACTTTCCTACTACACCTCCGCAAGTACAGAAACACACCAGTGAATGCAGAGAAAAATGATTATTGGAAGAGATTACACACACTTAACAAAAACCCCTATATACTGTACATACTATCGTGCTGCAGTGCTTCCCACCCCACACAAATCACAGCGCAAAACACTTAACCACATACGCCACTAATCTATATACATAAAAGGCAAATACCACTGACTCACTCATCACGAAATCTCCAGAACCACGAACACTTGGGACTTGAAATTTGGCATGTAGGTTACCCTTGGCCTATCGGTGCTCGCTAAGAAATGGTTTTAAAAATTTCGTGGTCCAAGCACGTTCTGTCTGTACGTCTGTCCGTTTTTCATGAGAGAACCACTTAACGGATTTAGATCGGGTTTTTTCTATAATTTGCTTGAACATTCCGTTGATTTTGCGACTTTCTCATCGCGCTAAGTATCATAGTTCGCTTGCGGTACCTATTTATTAGCGTCAATCCGAGAGAGACTCATCGGGCTGCGAGGCCCTCCTCACTCACGCATCTGCCTCGGGGCGTAACCTTAACTCCGCTTAGTTAGCGAATGAGAGAACCACTTAATGGATTTTGATCTTTTTTTTTTCTATAATTTGCTTGAACATTCCGGTTGATTTTGCAACTTCTCTCATTGCACTAAGAATCATAGTTTGTTTGCAGGAGCGATATATTCGTGCTAATCAGAGACAGAGACTGCGGGCCGAGACTAGGGGGGTGAGGGACGTCAGGGGTAGGGAGCTACTCCTCTGGTAGTCCTTTAATTATTCTCTGTTGGGGATGACTAACTACAGTCTGTGGTGGGGAATGCTTCGCCGAACCATACCTCCTGTTCTAGGAAACATACCGATCAACAGTCCCTTGTGCTGGCCCGCCAGGTCCTCTCCCGAATACCTTCACCAGAAAGGGAAAATAATTTGTCCTGAAATGAACTCGGGTTCACCTGATGTTTTCCATGCTGTGTCAATCTCTTTCCCTCCTGCCTTTTCCTTTTATGGCATCCACTTCTCTCTTGGCTCTGCGCTTTCCCTCTCCTTTTTCCCGCCACCCATTTACATACTGTTGGCTCCTCCCCATACAGTCTGTTGGGCCCCAGGTGCTCCCCTCCCCATGTACCATTGGCCGGCCTTACAGATTAAGGCATTCCACCAATAACAGGAATGGGGTAAGGTGCAAACTCACAGTGACACACACACACACATATTCCAGACGACCGTCACAAGCATGTTATCTTCTGAATATGATGTAAACTCTCTTTAATGTCAAAAGCAACAGGGGTGCGGTGCTGCTCACACATAAAGAATGCTGGCAGTCACCTCCAATTCACCCTCTGGTGGTCGTTCTGAGTGTCAACTGGATGATAACATGCATACAAGACCGCAAGGTCACCCCCCACCGTACCCAGAAGGGAGTGGGTTAGGGTTGATTTCACCCTACAGTATATTTAGTCGGCCAATGAGGAACACGTGTACCAAGTTTCATGAAAATCGCTCCAGCTCGGAAGTGATGCTGGGACATACATATATACATACATACACACACATACATTGACTTTTAAATATATAGACTTCTGTATTACATCAGATTAAAACCACTGTGACGTTTCCTTGCTTTATTGTTCATGGATTTGGGAATTGTATTCAATGAACTTGGTTGTATCAAGAATATGTAAAATTGAATGTTTACTTTACAATTATTTGTCAAGCCAAGCCAAGATGGCCATTTTAAAAATAAGAAGAAATAGGGATAGAGATGTGAAAACCGCTGATGCTTTGTTAGTCTTTTAAGGTGATTGAAGGTTGAATTAATCAATTAGATATGTTTAGAGAAATCTGGGGTGTAAATGATCCACAGAAAACAAATATCTTGTGCTAAAGTATGAGTAGAAAAACTTTGTTTTGTTCATGTTGTTGAACTTTGTATGTTAATATTACTGTAATTATGTTTTAATTGTTAATAAAGGACTATTTAAAATGAAATAATTTTTTAAGAAATGTGTCATACATCCATTTACCTCTGAACCCCATGTTAAGTGAAGCTGTCCAGGTTTCCCTTGCTTTGCGGAGATTAATCCATTATTGAAAACCCCTTTGCAAAAAGTGAAGATGAAGGCAAAATTATAATTTAGGTGGAAACAGATTATACAGGTAGCTTTTGCGGGCCCCAAAAATGATCTCCATTTCTCATGAAAATGCACCAGAACCTAACAGAATTAGTTTAACTATAAAATCAGTTATTAAAACAAACCGTAATAAAATATTTTCCCTTCGTTTAATATTTTATTTAGCTGTTTACTGATGCGATTGCTTCAAGTTTCGTATTGAAAGGAATGGCCTTTTGATCTATCTATCTATCTATCTATCTATCTATCTATCTATCTATCTATCTATCTATCTATCTATCTATCTATCTATCTATCTATCTATCTATCTATCTATCTATCTATCTATCTATCTATCTATCTATCTATCTATCTATCGTGGCAAAGGCGCTACATAGGCATTGACCCGACACAGACTTACAACGGAGGCACATGTAGAAATATATGGAAAGGTTTTTTAATTTTTCTTTGGCCGTGGGGCACGTCTTTCCCATGTCCCACAGGCCAAACACAGTAGTAAATCACCCCAAACCACACTCTTCTTCCTCCACTGCTCCTCCCAGGCAGCTTCGTCCTCCTCCTCCCGACTCTGGCGCCCTGAGTAGTGGCCACAGGCTCTCTTTATAGTACATCCAGAAGTGCTCCAGGTGGCAATTAACCTAGATTGGGCTGCACTTCCGGGTGTGGCTGCATTGCCGCCTACTCGGGCTCAGGAAGCCTTACAGCTCCCCCTGGCGGTGGCCACGGAGCCCAACTGGGATGAGCTCCGGTGTTCCAAGGTATTGGCACAGATGCAACCCAGGGGGGCTACCACCAAATGTTCTGGGGGATGTAGTGTGCATCCCATGGCTGCTCCCCCAGATCCAGTATCAAAGGGGCATCCTGGCCGGGCATGGGTCCCGGCCGTCCACCACACTATCTATCTATCTATCTATCTATCTATCTATCTATCTATCTATCTATCTATCTATCTATCTATCTATCTATCTATCTATCTATCTATCTATCTATCTATCTATCTATCTATCTATCTGTTTGTTTCCTGTTTCTTCTGGTGACCCGAATATCACAATTTTAAGCCATAGGGGAAGACGTGGTTTTTTTTTTTTCATTTTTATGTCTCATTAACAGCACACAAGTCATAAAAACAATACTGTAACTGTGTTGAAACATAACACATTTATCACAGTCATAGGGGTCAGACAGAGTGAAACCCAGGGTAAATCCCACTATATGGGAAGTTTAAAAGGGACAAGCAAAGCTCAACAGTCTTAAGTAACAATAAACATTCTTTTACTTAATAATTTTGCAACAGAAAAGTTGAAAACAAAATTTAGACAGTTGTGAAAGTTCATGTGAAGCGTGTGTTTACTCTTTTAAGGCTGCCGTCCTCACATCACACATTAACACAAGCACACACATGTATCGTAATGTTGTTTCTGTCTTGGAAACTCTGTCATATTGCCCCAACGTGTAATACTTAGAATCTAAAATTTAAAGAAAGGAACGTTTTTAAAATGAATTATATGTACAAAATAAATCGATATGGTAAAATGGTAGTCAGTTAGGACCAGACCTGACATACACTGTATTCATAAACTCCTCAGACCCCTTCACTTTCTGCACAGGTTTTGAGTTGTAGATTTCATTTTAAATGGATACATTTTTGCTCATCAGTCTTGATTCAATAATCCATAATAACAAAGTGGAAATATGTTTTCAGAAAGGTTTGCAAATTTATTGAATTCTCTCCTTCTTGTAATTACTCAGACCCTTTGCTGTGGTGCTCCAGATTTTGCTGAGGTGCATCCTGTTTGCTTTAATTCTCCATGAGACGCATCTAGAAGTTGATTGGAGTCCATCTGTAGCCAATTGAATTGATCGGACATCATTTAGAAAGGCACACGCCTGAGTACAGAAGGTCCCACAATTCACACTGCATGTCAGGACAAAAACTAAGCCATGAAGCCCAAGGAACTCTCTGTAGACCACTGCAATAAAATTTTATTTAGGTATAGCTCAGGGCAAGGGTATAAAATCATTACTAAAACTTTGGGAGTTCCTAGGAGCACGGTGGCCTCAATAATTGTGAAGTAGAAGAAGTGTGGAACCACAAGGACTCCTGCAAGAGTTGGCTCTCTGTCCAAACTGAGTAACCGGGCAGGAAGGGCCTTAATCAGGGAGGTGACCATGAACCCAGTGATCAATCTATCAAAGCTTCAGAGGTCCTCTGTTGAGATGTGAGAACCTGTTGGAACATCAACCATCTCAAATGCACTCCATCAATCAGGCTTTTATGGTACGAGTGGCTCACTCCTGCTTGGAGTTTCCCAAATAGCATTTAAAGAACTATAGAAAGCATTAGGAAAAAGATTCTCTGGTCTGATGAGACCACTCATTGAGTTGGGCTCCAATCACTATGTCTAGAGAAGACCAGGCCCTTCTTTTTACCTGCCTAATACCATCCCTATGGTGGATCATGGTGGTGGAAGCATCATGCCTTGGAAGTGGTTCTCAGTGGCAGGGACAGGGAGAGTGGTCAGAATTGAGAGAAGGGTGAATGTAGTTGAATACAGAGAGTTCCTTGATGTAGACCTGCTCCAGAATGCTTGTGACCGCACACTTTTCAGCACAATTATGACCCAAAGCATACAGGCAAGACAATGCTGGAGTGGCTTCAAGAAAAGTCTTCGACTGTCCTTGTTTGGCCCAGACAAAGCCCAGACTTAAAACCCTGTGTAGAGACCTGAAGATGGCAGTCTGCAGAAGAGTCCCCTTCTAACTGAGCTTGAGATGGACTTCTACAAAGTATTGAATTAAGGTGTGAACACTTATATGAATAAGAGATTTCAGTTTTATATTTGTAATAAATCTGAAAACTTATCTGAAAACATCTTAACATAGGTTATTGAGTGTAGATTGATGGGCAAACATGGCAATTTTATCCTTTTAAAATGAAATCTACCACACAAAAAAATGTACAGAAAGTGAAGTACTCACTAGAGCCTGCCCTCTTAACTTTGATGAGAGAAAGTGACAGTTTTCAATTTAGGTCTTATTTCATGTTGTGTGTGGAGTCACTGAAATAAATAAAGGAAAAAATAATTAAATAAGCACCATCACGCATGCGCGTTGGAAGACTTCCTCGCAGGCTGAGTCGAGGTATCTAATAACCCACCAAGACAAGTGGGTGGAATGTCACTAATGCTGCCATCTCTTTCCCCACAGTACAGAGAAGCTGCTGGGTGATGGCATTTAGGCCCGCTGCCATAAAACCCCCTAGCGTCCTGGAAGGAGGCATCACTTTTGGCCAGAGCAACCCACCAGATGGAGCTCCGCTAAAGAACAACGACACTCCATTCTCTCTTTGATTTGAATTCATTTTAATAATTTTGCAAAAACCTCAAGTAAACTTTTTTCACATTGTCATTATGAGTTGTTGTGTGTAGAATTCTGAGGAAAAAAATGAATTTAATCCATTTTGGAATAAGGCTGTAATGTAACAAAATGTGGAAAAAGTGATGCGCTGTGAATACTTTCTGGATGCACTGTATATATATATGTATGTCAGTCTTGGACCCAAAGAAGTTTATCCATGCATCCACTTTCAACCTACGTAAAACACTTTTGGAATACTCTGGCTGGGGTGGCAGTGCGCATCTCACGGCACGGTCACTTACACGGGGCCAACTTAGACTAGCTACCGAACTGTCTTTTGGATGTGGAAGTAAACCTGAAGTATCTGATAATAAAACAAAATAAAAAAAATATAAAGACATATAGAGATTATGCAGACTCCTCACAGACAGGGGTCTGAACCCAGGACTCTGGAATTTGGAGGCAGCGGTATAAATCATTGTACCACATCCCGAAAATGGATTATGTATGCCAAAGTATGTCAGCTTGGAGTGTCTTTTCCTTCTCTACTTTTTCTTTCACTCCATGATTTCATTATGTTATCTGTTTATTATCTGATGCTGTTATCCAAATTCTTACACAAACCACATCAAATTGTGGGTTACACTTAACAAGGATGGCCATTAGCAAGTAAGTGATTCACTCACTCAGCATTTGACCAGGTCTGTGGTGAAAATGGCCCAACAATCCAACATCTTAACCAGCAGGATTACTTTTATCCTCCACAGACCTTCTCTTTTCACACATCAGATATCTGTTCAGGTCTTTTGTGTCCTCTGCTCTGCTACTGGAGTTGTGAGTAAAACCAGTTTAAACCTTCCACAAAGAAAGCCCAGTCAAGTTAAGTGGCTTTATTGTCATACAATCCATACACAGTATTACAGCATACAGTGGCATGAAATAACGTTCCCCAGGACCGCAGTGCAAAATATACATAAATACGAGACAGGTGCAAGAAAAATGAAGAACTATACTGTCGTATATTAGATACATAAATATTAAAAATAAATAATAAAGAAGGAAATTATTCCACTTTGTTGTCATTGTGCAGGTACAATGAAATGTAGTTATTGTATAACCCTTGGGGTCAGAGTGCAGGGTCAGCCATTGTGCAGCACCCCTGGAGAAATTGCAGGTTAAGGAGTTGCTCAAGGGCTCAACAGAGTAGAATCCTTTCTAATAATAACAGAATTCAAGCCTCAGATCTAATCAGAATTACAAATAGTAATAATTTGAAATACCGTATATACTTGAGTTTAAGTTCTGACACATATAAGTCAAGGCTTGATTTTACTTGTATAATTTCCGGTATTTTATAATGTCGGTCGTATAAGTCGAATGCGGAAAACTCACACTATTGGTCCAAGAGATTATGATATGCTAACGCCCACCTGAGAGAGTAACCCCGGAGCACACTGTCCTTTTTTTTATGTATTGTGCCTACGTGTAATACCCAAACTATTCTGAAGTGATGTTTGCACTGTTTTTGTGTCTCACGCCCTCATACACCTTTATCGTAAGAACATCCCTTATCTACGATGGAGCGTTCAATCAGAAGAAAATATGAAGCTGTTTTTAAATTAAAAGTCTTTGAAGTGGCAAAAGAAATTGGTAACTGCGCTGACGCAACAAAATTCGATGTGTCCGGGAAACTGATGCGAGATTGGAGGAGGCAAGAAGATGTAAACAAAAAAAAGTCGGGGTCTGATTTTGTGATTGTTTTTTCGGGTTTCAAGACCCAATTTATACGTGAGTATATTCGGTAGGTAGTAATAAATAAATGAATAATAAATAATAACAGAGAAACTAATAATAAAAGACAACAGTAGTTGTATCCAAATGTTTATCGAAAATTACCAAAGTTCTGCAGCTTTTAGTTTGCTACATAGGATGATTCAAGCACCAGTGTGACACGTGATCAAATAATTCCACAGAGAAAATATCTTCGTTATAAAAGTTTTCGTAAAATTTCAAAGCAAAACAGTTCACACAAAAATAAAGAAAAAACTGATATAGCAAAGAAAAGAAAAGTTCTGCTTAAGGCTTATTTTTCTAAGTTTGGTCATACAGTCGTACTTGAGGCATGTTAAGGAAGTTAATCACATAAGCACAGTCAGAAAACTGTATGTCATCTCCTAAACATACCTAATAGTCCAGGCTAACAGTAAGACTATTTCCCTAACTGGCTTAATTAATACTCTGTTCTTCAGATATAGCTAAGAAAGTTCCATCTCATGTTAACTTACAAGGGGTGAAAGACTATACCATATCCTAGTAACTATGAGAATCTGACATTCTACAGAAAGTCAGCAAACACGACAGAAATTTAACATTAAACATTAACTTTCTAAAATTGGCTCTTACAGTAGTGACGAGTGTAACAACTGTACTGCATATAAATTCAAATCTGAGGGCAGGGGGACAGCACAGAGTTCAAAGTCCGGACAGCCGAGGGGTAAAAGCTGTTGTAGTACCTTTTAGAACTGGTTTGGATGCTACAGTACCTTCTGGCAGATGGAAGAGGGACAAAGAGACAGTGGGAGGAGTGGGAGCCATTCTCCACAATTCCATAAGCTTTGCAGATACAGTGCTTTATAAAGATGTCTTCAGTGGAGAATAGAGAGAACCCAATGATCTTTTGTAGGACCTTATGGTCAGTGACACTGTACTTCCCAAATGAGACGGTGATGCAGCTGATCAGAACACTCTTGATGATGCCCCTGGAAAATGTGGTGAGAATGGGGGGCCAGGTAGTCTTGCCTTCTTCAGCCGCTGAAGGAACTGGAGATGCTGCTGTGCCTTCTTGGCTATGGAGGTGGTGTTAATTGACCAAGTAATGTCAGCTGCTAGGAGCCCAACAAGAAAGTTGCTGCTCTTGAGCCCTCGATATGCAGTGGGATGTGGACAGTGTAAGAGACGGCCAGCAGCTCAGCCCAGCTGGGATGCCCTGAGAATGGAAGAATGGGAGAAGGCAGCAACTTTTGGACACTGCCTTCCCCCAAACTGCTAGATGGCAGCTCCCCTGGAGTGTAGTGGTGCCCTGGATTCCCACAGGGCATCCTGGGACTTGGAGTATGGTATCTCAGCCCTGTTGGGTGCCTTGGGTGCTGCCAGGGGATGCTGTGGAAGGACCTGGGGAGTCATGCTTCCCTTATAGCTTGGAAGTACTAGGAAGTCATGAGGACTGAAGCCCCAAAGTATTTCCGGTCTGATTAAAGAACTTGAATTCTCCATCTGACCCAGAAGTGTGGCAAGTCACGTGGGAGGAAGAACTGATTTGGCAGGATAAAAAATGTCCTTCCTTAATGCCACCATGTGGACTCAAGCTCCAAGAGAAGAGGTGCTGACATGAGCAGTGGCTAGCAGGCCAAACAAGACATCCTTGTGTTTTATGGCAGAAGCCTCAAGATGTGCCTTGTGTTGTGCTCTGCTGTGCTCATAGTTCCCGAAGGTTCACTTTGAAATAAGTAAAGACAATCAAAACACTTCATGTGGATTTAAATCTCAGCAGAAGGAACTGCTATTATGCTGCATTTCACCATTGAGGTGACAGCCAGAGAACTGCATTAGAGGCAGTGCTGCCATCACTAACGCTTCACAGCCTGGGCACTGGCACCCAACGCTGGCATTAACTCCCTTTTATTTGGCAGGCTGTTCAAGTGTGCATCTGTGTGCTCGTGTGAACGTTCTGAAATTTACCCAACAACAAATTTGAACGTCAAGATTAAAATGCCACCTCAAAAGCTCCCTAGTAAACAACAGCTAAACAGAATGAATTATTGCAATTAATCTCGCTCGGCATGGCTCTCATCGCCCCAACAAGTCCTGTGCTTCACATAAGCCCTTGAAAATTAAATGAATAAATTTAGAAACTTAATTATTTTTGAACCTCAGAGCTATTATTTTCATTACGAAAAGTAAAAGCATTAAAAAGACTTCTGAGAGATTTTCTCTAAACAGAGGGAAAGTAATGATGAACTTCTGTGGGGTGATGCCATCAGGCTAAACTGAGATTGTTATATAAACTATGATTAACAGGGCCAGATGAAGGCATTCCCCAGGTCTACCACCCCCCTGCCCCCCAACAATGTAATCCAATTAAACTATGAATGTGGTTAAGGATGCCGGGGTCAGTGTTCCCCCTTCACCCCCCCACTTGCACTTTGATGGCTTGCTGTTGGAGACAGTCTGTATTAGGCCTGTCTCCAAACCAAAGTGAGCACTTCCCTGGCCAGTCTGCTGTGCGAGACACCCTGATCCCCTCTGGGACGGGACGGCCGCTTAGCTTATCTAGAGGGCTTGCATCCACCTTTCTTTCTTTCTTTCTTTCTTTCTTTCTTTCTTTCTTTCTTTCTTTCTTTCTTTCTTTCTTTCTTTCTTTCTTTCTTTCTTTCTTTCTTTCTTAGCTTAGCAAATGAGATTGTCGATGTGTTAAACCTTACTTTGAACTTCTACGAAGTTTATCCTTTTGTCAATTCAGAGCACTAAACTAGTCGAGCTCATAAGTTTTCTTTCATAGGTTACTTCTATATTGTGTTGTGGGCAACCTCTCATATCACTCTTAATTTATATGTTGCTTGCAACCAGGTATGTGATCCATTCTCTTTATAAACAACTCATAAACCTACTGACGGCAGCCCGTGGATCACTACCCAGTGACTGAGAAACAGCGATCTATCATAGTATAGTGTATGAAGTGTAGAACAAACATCAAACCACGTCAGCTTCATGCCTTTCATCAGTATAGCTTTGCTTTTTAACGTGCCTTCCATAACCAGTCTCACCACAACAAGCTCTAGTAATAGTTCAGGCAGTTCAGCTTTATTTACATAGCACCTCTCATAGTAAGAATGTTTTACAATATGCTCTGTAGAATAATCTGTCACATTATCCCACTATTCATTATCAAGCCCACTTAACCACCCCGGATGAAATTCTGGTCCATTTCAAAGAGCGCTTCAGAGTGGACCATTTCTCCATCATCAATCAGCCTAAAATAAATGTCTCTGGGATATCTATCTATCTATCTATTGTGGTGCCCGACTGGCGTCCATGCCCGGCCGTCCCGGCCCAGGAGGAGTGGAGGAGGGCTTGTGCCTCCTCCAGAACACGAGAGGGCGTCCTCCCTGGTGGCTTTGGGGACCACGGGTACGGAGCTTGGAAGCTCAACCCTGTAGGGGCCCGTGGTCACCGCCAGGGGGTGCCCCAATGCCTTGGGAGTGTTGGCCCTCAGTACTTCCGCCACACCGGGAAGTACTGGGGGGAAGAGACTTGAAGACACCCGATGGACTTCCGGCTTCACCATGGGAGCTTCCACCACACAGGGGTGTGGCTATGAGCCCTCAGGATCCACCTGGAGTCCTTCCAGGGGGAATAAAAGGGGCCGCCTCCCTCCAGTCAACAGCGAGAGTCGGGTGGAAGAGGACGAAGCTTGGTGGAGAGGAGTGGAGGCGGACCAGAGACTGATAAGGCATTGTGTGGTGGCCAGGACTTAAAGGGGTGATTGGTGCCGAGGCACTGGGTATGTGCACTGTATATACTGTGAATAAACACGTGTGTGGTAAAACCATCATGTCTACCATCATGTCTGTTCCCCACACTATCTATCTATCTATCTATCTATCTATCTATCTATCTATCTATCTATCTATCTATCTATCTATCTATCTATCTATCTATCTATCTATCTATCTATCTATCTATCTATCGAACTCAGTCTCAAAAGACTTTGACAAATTGATCATAACATTTATTTATGATCTATCTATCTATCTATCTGATTTATTTGTATATAGTCGGTCAGTCATTATCCAACCCGCTATATCCTAACAAAGAGTCAGGGGGGTCTGCTGGAGTCAATCCCAACCAGCACAGGGCACAAGGCAGGAACAAATCCCGGGCAGGGCGCCAGGGTAGTAGGGGATTAGGGGATATCATGGCAGCATCATGTGCAAGTCAGAAACCAACCCTGGATAAAGTCCTTGTCTGTCACATGACGTACCTGAGAACAAGCCCGCCCTCTCTCACACTGGGCCCAATCAGAGTGACCAACATGCTAACTGCACACAGCTGTGGGGTATCACTAATCCTCTATCAAGATAACTAACCACATCCCACAAAGAACAAGATGAGAATTTGTATTAAATAGAACCTTTGAGAATGAGTATGATCACAAAACACTCAGTGAAGTTTATTTCATTTTATTTTTTATTTTGTATTACAGTACGTTCTGGAACTGATAGTGTCACAAAATACTTTATCAGTGAAATATAGCTTGCAGATTTATATCTTATGGGGCCTTTACAAGTGGCTTTATCAATAAATAACTTAAATAAGCTTTATATTATAAAATTCCCCCTGTGACTATCAAGTGGATTAAGGGGGTGTTCAAGAATTTTCCATTATTGTAAAATTACTATTATTAAACTTAGCTTAGGCTTCAGTGTACCCTCATTTTTTGTATCAGTGTTCATGGTGAGTAGTGAATAGTGAACCTCGTGGAGTTTGATTCTCTGCGTGTTTAGTGAAACTTTGCTGATCTCAACGAAATGCATTGAAGTCAGTGGAGAAACTAAACTAATTTTAGTTGGACTTTAATGGTGCAATGGGCAAGAGAAGCATCTACCAAATACACTGGACTGGTTATTGTGGCCAAAAATTGTAACCTGAGCTGTGAGACATCAGTGCTGACCAACAAAAGATGCTGATGGAATGATAACGACAATCAAAATACAGCAAATCGTCAAAAACTAGCTATACGTAAACAAAAATAAAGTATATAATTGCTGTAACAGAGTTCCCATCTTCGGAGTACTGATTGGCTGTGCCATGCAGTATTTTTTGAAGTTGAACAGCATGCGGTTTGTACATATTTTTTCGCTTCCAATCCTTTGCATTTTTTCTCTTAAAAAAAGAAAGAAAGAAAGAAAGAAAGAAAGAAAGAAAGAAAGAAAGAAAGAAAGAAAGAAAGAAAGAAAGAAAGAAAGAAAGAAAGAAAGAACCAACTGGGTGCTGGGGGTCTTTTGGCCTTGGAACCCCTGCAAATTTAGTTTTTTTTTCTGTACTTCCGGCCATCTGACCTGACCATCACTGGACTCATCTGTTAAGACTTACATTATGATATTGTATATACTGTAAGGACACCACCCTTCTACCCTTCTACACAAGTAATCCTCAATACAATATGATGAGTGCAATAGAAATATTACAAGTACAGAGCAGAATTCAACAGTAGATGATATCACATAATACAATTTGGATTTGTTTGGTCCTGGAGACCTTGGCCATCAAGCTGCCTCCCCCTATTGGCCAATCCACAGCTGATTCAGTGCTGGGCCAGCCAATCTGATGGAAGGACCCTTCTACCCGACGATTCCTGTGATCCTCCATCAGAGATGACTTTACTTTAGGCAGGCCAAACAAATTGGCAGATGAGTACCAAGAAGAGAGGGTTAGTAATAAATTAGAACTATCATATTACTTATGTTTTAATGCCAATGACTAACAACAGTCTGTACAGTTAATCAGCATCTCTAGTCAGGGTATGCTAAACTGAAGTAGTGAGTCTGCAACTGGGATTTGAAAGCTGAGATCGAAGGGGCATCTCTTATAGTAGCAGGCAGACCATTCCACAGTTTAGGGGACCTATAACTAAAAGCTCAACCTTCCACTGTTATTTTATTAATCTTTGGACTCATAAGCAGACGGGCATCTTGAGATCCTAATGTACATTCTGGTTTGTAAGTCATGATGAGTTCAGACAAGTAAGCCGGACCTTGGCCATTTAATGCTTTATATGTTAAAAGGTGGATATTGAAATCTGCCCTACTGATGAACTTGATCTCAAAGCACTTTAGTAACCCGTGATCCAGTCCCGCTTTATTCTATAAACAGCCCTTCAATGGATTGGTGCTCATTCCAAGATCATTTCCTGAATTACACCTAATACTGCCAGAATAGATCCCGGTCTGGATTAAGTGTGTTCGGTAATAGATTGAAAAACCTTGCATACTGAACTCAGTCTCAAAAGACTTTGACAAATCGATCATATCATTTTATTTTATGCTATGCAGAAACACAAAGTTGACAATATTTTATAACACCTTTCATAATGATAATAATAATATGCAAGGAATTGCAATTGTATCCAGCACTGTAATGGCATGCTGTCCTGGACTAGTTCTCTCTCCCAGTGACCCTATACTGAATAAAGTGAATGGTTGTACTTTTCAGACACAAAAGTTAACAAAATGAAGCATTGAGTAAATACAGAGAGACACTAAAAGTATACAAAAAGGCCAGTTTAAGGAATAGGAGGATACTGTATGTGAGCAGATGTCTGCAGAAAGGTCCAGAAAGTGACTGAATAAAAATATGGACAATATGGGTGATAATGAGGTTCAAGCAACTGCATACAGGCGTATTGTGAACAAGTCACTCTGTGTCCTTTTACAAGATATGCATATGAAAGTTGAGCCTAATATAAGAGAGTAGTACCTCCTATCTTTACGGGTCAGCTCCCACTGTCCATTCTTCTCAAGTATTTTCCCTCAGGACAGACACATCTAATCATTCAAGTTCACTGAGCAAGCTAGATGTGCAGGAATCCTGCCGGTCCTGAAATGCATTTGACCTCCTGTCCTCACGCCGCTGGGCTGTCATTAATTGTGTGATGATGAGAGACTGGAGGACCACAGGCACTGAGCAGACATCATGTACAAATTACATTGTGACCGGTTAGAGCCCACACCACATTGACAATATGCTCAGGTCATTTTAAAAATTCAGACTATGCCAGACAGTGTCTTCCAGAATCATGCCAACTGGAAACTGATGACTGTCTCTGTTTCACAATACTGAATGTTCTGCTTGACTCCCATAACAGCAGTGGCAGAACACTTTGTTCACTACCTCCATTTTTAAATAATGGGGGTTTGAGTCTATTCCAGCAGCAGGGAGAATGTGCAAGCTCCTCAGAGACTATGGTATAGATATTGATTTAGGAAACAGAGTTAAATTTAGTGTGCTCACAGTGATCCCTGCTACTACTAATAAAACATAAGTGAAACTGCATTGTGGGAGAATTCATACTATGAAAGGCAGTATAAAAATGATGAATTCACATTGTATGGTGCTCCGTGATGGCTTTCATTATTGAAAATCAAGTCAGAGCACTTACTGCTGAAAACAGACATGTATTTATATTGTGCTCTATGGTGTTGCTCACTTCCGAATGTGCCACCCAAAATTAAGATTATTTCACTCGTGTGAATGGTGATCTATGAAATAAAGCTTTTTTGACAGATTGTTAGTTGGGGGTGGCTTTAGTCTCCAATTTCAGTCATCCAGCCCCTGATCTTTGAGAGTCCCCACCCCACAACCCCAGCCAATGGATTTAGGCTGACAGCTTCTGATTTTCAAGAACCCAACTGTTCTTCCTCCTGTTCAGTGTTCTGACATGCATGGACAATAGCAAGAAAACCGCTTTCTTCAACTGTGTGAAAATTCCACAGGAGGAACGCTTGTTGACTGTGCAAAAACTCCACAGAGGACCCCCAACCCTCTTTTCCATCTAACCCATATGTTGTAATGGCATTATCACAGAGGGGGACTAAGCCCCTAATAAGTGTTAAAACTAGCGATGCCCCTTGTTGATAGAGTTACACATTATGGCACAAAGTTTGTGGACACCTGACCATCACACCTTTGTGAGCTGATTGGACATTCCATTCCAAAACCATGGGCATTAATATGGAGTTGCCCACATCCTTGGATTTGCAGCTATAACAACCTCCACTCTCTGGGAAGGCTTCCCAGATGTTGGAGTGTGTCTGTGGAAATCTGTGGCCTTTAAGCAAAAGAGAATTTGTAAGATCAGGTAAAGATGTTGGATGAGAAGATCTAACTTCCATTTCATCCCAACGGTGTTCAATTGAGTTGAGTTTAGGGCTTTGTGCAGGTCACTCGAGTTCCTCCATGACTTTATGGACCTGGCTTTGTGCACAGGGGCACAGTCATGGTGGAACAGAAATGGGACTTCCCCAAACTGTTGCCACAAAGTACATAGCCATCTAAAAAGTCTTTGTATGTTGTAGCATTAGCAGTACCCTTCACTAATACCAAGAGGCCCAGCCCAAACCTTGAAAAACAACCCCAGATAATTATTACTCCTCCACCAAACTTTAACAATAGGAACTGCAGTCCAGAATGTAGCTTTCTCCAGATTCGTCCATCACACTGCTAGATAGCGAAGCATGATTCATCACTCCAGAGAACATGTTTCCACTGCTCCAGAATCCACAGTGGTTACGCTTTCCACTACTCTAACCGACATTTGACATTGCACATGGTGATCTTACGCTTGACTCATGAAGTTCCTGGCCTGCAGTTCTTGTGTTGATGTTGCTTCCAGAGGCAGTTTGTAACTCTTGTGAGTGATGCACCACATGATAGGTCATTTTTACATGCTATGCTGTTTATGTAGTTTGTGTAGTACTTTATGGCTGAGCTGTTGTTGTTCCTAGATGTTTCCTGGACACTTCCACTTATGTCAGTTGTTGAAGGTGCTATATAAAACAATTAAACAATTAATTAGGGCTACTACTGTAAAAGGATTGATATGAAATGGAGCTTTATTTATAGTGTCACACACATGCACATGGGAGGCAGCTGAAGGACCTGAACAAGAATAGTTCCACACCAGACCAGGGGTGGCGAAGTGCGCTGACTCTTTTTCTCACTTTCCTGCAGACCGTTCATGGGAAATCTACCTGGCCCCAACGACGTCACTTCCATTTCCGACCCCTTTGATGATGTCACTTTCGGTCCCGAACCTATGGACAAAGACCTTTCCGGTTCTGGCCGTTTTGATGACGTCACATCCAGGTCCAAGCCTATGGAGGAGGACCCTTCCGGTTCCGCCTTAGAAGACATAATTTCCTTTGCTGGCCTTTAAAGCCGCCATCTTTCATCAATAGCATCAGTTCTGTCTTGAACTCTGATCTGTGCCATGATTCATAACCTTTTGCAGCCAGGGAACAATATATGGCTGCTCCAAACCTTTTTATGACTCATTGGTCTACTTTGTGTGATAATAGTTATTTGTTATAATGTTAATTGTTGAATGTCCATCCATCCATCCATTATCCAACCCGCTATATCCTAACTGCAGGGTCACAGCCAACACAGGGCGCAAGGCAGGAAACAAACCCTGAGCAGGGCGCCAGCCCACCACAGGACACACACACACACACCCAGCACAATTCAGGATCGCCAATCCACCTAACTTGCATGTCTTTGAACTGTGGGAGGAAACCAGAGAACCTGGAAGAAAGCCAAGAAGACCAGGGGAGAACATGCAAACTCCGCACAGGGAGGACCTGGGATTTGAACCCTGGTCTCCTTACTGTGAGGCAGTAGTACTACCATTGTGTCACCATGCCGCCCTCTAATTCAAAGTGTGATAAATATTTTTACAGAATGCCCTATGACCGGTACTGGATATAATTCAAAGTAATAGCTTATCTTGTATTAAACCCTGCTCTTGATATGTCTGTAAATATGGAGATGGACAGATGGCACTTCCAAGTGACTTAGGTTACTTCATCTCCTTGTGCCATCACATTGTGATGCACTGTCTAGGACACCATATGAAGTCAAGATAGACTGGGTGACTCACTCTGCTGGCAGTCATTTGGAGGTGCTAGCATTCCCACTGGGCCTTACATGGGTCACTCTGAGGCCGTGCTACAATAATGCGACAAAAGCTGGCCAACCTCCCCCTCACCAGAGCACTCAATCGGCAGCACCTGGACACATTTCCACCCTAATTTCTCAATTCCTGTATACTTTCAGGGCATTTTCTCTTTTTCCTGAGAAAGGACAAAAGCAGTTCGGCTTCAAGTGTCAGACAGGTGTAGAATTTACCAAGCATGAGAAACATTTGGAAGTATTTCAAAGCCGTCTCTCCTTGGGATTTCCGAGCTGCTCCTGAGGCACACAACTACAACTTATTTATATACCAGACAGGAGGAAATGGCATCTCCAGCGGCCTGGAGGTTAATCAGAGGTAATGGGGGCGGTTTAATTTCATTGCAGCACAGAGACGCCCTGACGAAGCTGGACTCCATGGTTTTATGGCTGCTGCTAATTAGCATCCGCACGCAGCAAAGCTCTCTTGAGCTTCAAGAGGTTCCTGGCTCGGGTATGATATCCAAAATGCCTCTCTGGCACAAGCAGAGCAGGACACGGAGACTCGGCATGAATTACTAACGCAAATCCGAAGGCTAGAGATGAAATCCTAGGATTCTGGAATAGAGGTATCCCTGTAATTGACACAAAGCCTTAGCCTTCAGTGGCAACAAGGAAACTGATGATCTGGACTTGGGACAAGCTCATCTTGGACCATGCTCTACTGGTGAGCCAAAAGACATGGGTCTGATATGTTGTAAAACAGCTTGATGTTCAGACTTGAACTGACATTGGCCAAAATGTTTTTAAAGGCGGTGATAAGCATGAGCTCAAGCGTGTGCAGAAGGAACTCAGAGTCCAGCTCAGGGTGGTGAAGGAGCAATACAGGAGAAAGCTGGAAAAGAAGTTGCAGAATAACAGCATGAAGGAAGTGTGGGATGGGATGAAGATCATCACTGGCTGCAGCTCGAAGTGGGGTGCCACCATCGAGAGAGACGTGAAGAGAGCAAACCAAATGAACAACTTCTTTAACAGGTTTGACCACCCTAACCCACTCTCACCTCAGAGTACTGCACCCTCCACCCATCCTTCTGCTGATACCAGCATAGGAGAGACATCCCCACCCACAATTACAGCAGCGCAGGTGAGCAGATAGCTGAGGAGACTTCGTGCCAGCAAAGCAGCGGGTCCAGATGGAGTATCGCCACGACTGCTGAAGGTCTGTGCACTGGAGCTGGGGAGTCCTCTACAGCGCATCTTCAACCTGAGCCTGGAACAGGGGAGAGTCCCGAGGCTTTGGAAAACATCTTGTATCACCCCAGTCCCAAAGGTATCACGTCCTAGTGAGCTGAATGACTTCCGGCCTGTCGCTCTGATGTCACATGTGATGAAGACCATGGAGCGGCTGCTGCTTCACCACCTGAGGCCACAGGTACGCCACGCCCTCGACCCTCAGCAGTTTGTATACCAGGAGAAGGTGGGAGCGGAGGATGCCATCATCTATATGCTACACCGATCCCTCTTCCACTTGGACAGAGGCAGCGGTGCTGTAAGAATTATGTTCTTGGACTTCTCTAGCGCCTTCAAAACCATCCAACCTCTGCTCCTTAGGGACAAGCTGACAGAGATGGGAGTAGATTCATACCTAATGGCATGGATCGTGAACTATGTTACAGACAGACCTCAGTAGGTGCGTCTCGGGAACTGCAGGTCTGACATTGTGGTCAGCAACACAGGAGCGCCGCAGGGGACTGTACTTTCTCCTGTCCTGTTCAGCCTATATACATTGGACTTCCAACACAACTCAGAGTCCTGCCATGTGCAAAAGTTCGCTGACGACACTGCTATCGTGGGCTGCATCAGGAGTGGGCAGGAGGAGGAGTACAGTATAGGGACCTAATCAAGGACTTTGTTAAATGGTGCGACTTAAACCACCTACAACTGAACACCAGCAAAGCCAAGGAGATGGTGGTGGATTTTAGGAGGCCCAGGCCCCTTATGGACCCCGTGATCGTCAGAGGTGACTGTGTGCAGATGGTGCAGACCTATAAATACCTGGGAGTGCAGCTGGATGATAAATTGGACTGGACTGCCAATACTGATTCTCTGTGCAAGAGAGGACAGAGCCGGCTATACTTCCTTAGAAGGCTGGCGTCCTTCAACATCTGCAATAAGATGCTGCAGATGCTCTATCAGATGGTTGTGGCGAGCGCCCTCTTCTACGCGGTGGTGTGCTGGGGAGGCAGCATGAAGAAGAAGGACGCCTCACGCCTGGACAAACTGGTGAGGAAAGCAGGCTGTATTGATGGCATGGAGCTGGACAGTTTGACATCCATGGCAGAGCGATGGGCACTCAGCAGGCTCCTATCAATTATGGAGAATCCACTGCATCCACTAAACAGTATCATCTCCAGACAGAGGAGCAGCTTCAGTGACAGACTGCTGTCAATGTCCTGCTCCACTGACAGACTGAGGAGATCGTTCCTCCCCCAAACTATGTGACTCTTCAATTCCACCCGGGGGGAGTAAACGTTAACATTTAACATTATACATAGTTATTGTCTGTTTTTTTTTGTATCAGTATGCTGCTGCTGGAGTATGTGAATTTCCCCTTGGGATTAATAAAGTATCTATCTATCTATCTATCTATCTATCTATCTATCTATCTATCTATCTATCTATCTATCTATCTATCTATCTATCTATCTATCTATCTATCTATCTATCTATCTATCTATCTATCTATCTATCTATCTATCTATCTATCTATCTATCTATCTATCTATCTATCTAAAAGCCTTGACCGGAAGAGCTGTGAAAGAAAAACAGAAGTTGGGAAAACCCTAGCTATCTGTAAGTTAATGGCAGACTCATTACTGATGATCATAATCATCACTTAATGCAGTGGTTCTCAAACTGTGGGGTGGGCCCCCCTAGGGGGGTGCGAAGTAACAAAAAGGGGAGCATGAAGACGTGAAAAAAAGAAAACAAGAATCGAAAATATGAAAAATACATCTATTGAAACCAAAACAAATTAACTTAAACTACATTCTGATACTAGAAAAATAAATATAGAGTTAGATAAATGTCGATAAAAGTTAAGTAGGTATAATGAAATATGCATCTATGATATATCATTAATTAAAAAAGAACAAATTGGTATTAGTGGGCTCCTTTCAAAAAAACGTTAGGGGGGCGCGATTAAAACTGTTATGAAAACTCGGGTCGCAAATACTTAAAGGTTGAGAAACGCTGGCTTAATGTCAAGCTCTCTGGAGGGCCTGATTACTATGAGCTGCTATGAACTATACGCTGTCAAGTTCATATCAGAACCAGTGTCACAATGAGGTGATCACCAGAAAAAAACAAAACAGATGAACATATACAATTTGACAAATGAAAGGAGACCATTCAATGCATCAAGATTATTTGGTTGAGTACAAGCTAAGTTGTCCTTAAATTTCATCTCTGCATCTATTAAAAGTGTTTATGGTTATCACAAACATCCCAGCTCCCTGTAGGGGCTGATGACCATGAGTGACTTAATATCCATAAAGAGATGATAACCAAAAGAAGACAGAGTGTAATAAATTTGACATATGAGAGGCGACCAGTTAGTCCATCAAACTTTGCTGAATAGCTAATAGGTAATTGTCCCAATATATCATCCATCCATTATCCAACCTGCTAGGTCCTAATTACAGGGTCATGGGGGTCTGCTGGAGCCAATCCCAGCCAACACAGGGAGCAAGGCAGGAAACAAACCCTGGACAGGGTGCCAGCCCATCGCAGAATATATCATCCAGGAACGTTTTAGAAGTTCTCTGGAAGGCGTTAGGCTGTCCAATGCCCATAAGAGGGTGATCACCACAAACTTCCAATCTCTTAGTGTGGTCACGTCTTAAGGCTGATAATCACCTGCAATTGCCCAGTTTCTCCATAACTCCATGAAAATGAACACAAGGTCACCACAAGCAAATGAATGTCTTTGTGTGGATAGTTCTGCAGGGTAAGTAGAAAAATCTTCACACTGGAGACACTGTCAACAGAAAAAATCACATACGCCCAAGGCTGTTGGATCACTTCTGGTCACTCAGAATTAATAATATTAATAATAATAATAATAATAATAATTATTATTATTATTATTCATCCATCCATTTTCCAACCCGCTGAATCCAAACACAGGGTCACGGGGGTCTGCTGGAGCCAATCCCAGCCAACACTGGGCACAAGGCAGGAACCAATCCTGGGCAGGGTGCCAACCCACCGCAGTATTATTATTATTATTATTATTATTTACATTTATATAGCACTTTTCTCACTACTCAAAGCACTTTTCATAGTAAGTGGGGAGCCACCTCAACCACAACCAATGTGCAGCTTCAAACCTGGATGATGCAGCGGCAGCCATTCAGTATGCTCACCACACATTAGCTGCTAGGTGGTGAAGAGGTGAGATAGTTAGCTAGTTAGACTAGATGACTAGAGTGGCAGGATGACCAGGCTGTGGTGGGCAGTTTAGCCAGGACATTGGGGAACACCCTATTCTTTATGAAGGATGCCCAGAGTTCTTTTAAGACCACAGAGTGTCAGGATCTTGTTTTATGTCTCATCCAAAGGAGTGTGCCATTTTTACAGCACAGTGTCCCTGTCTCTGTACTGGGGCATTGGGATGCACATTCAGAGCACAGGGTAAGCACCCCCTGCTGGCGTCGCCAACACCTCTCTGGTTGGTCTCCCATCCAAGTACTGGCGGGGCCAGAACATGTTTAGCTTAAGGTGGATGACTTGTTTTGAAGTGCATGTGGTATTGTTTAAAATAAAATGAAATTCCAAACAGCTCCATCCAGGTTGGGTATGGTATGGCATGACTTGAAGCAGCAGAGATCCTAGAGTTGGTGGTCTCCACTGTCTTGAAATATAGTTCTACCATAATTTAGCTGTATATGTTTGAATGTGAGAAAGAGTGCGGACCAGAAAAGTGGAACAACAACAACAATAATAATAATAATAATAATAATAATGTTTTATTTATGTAGCACCTTTCATACACTCAAGGACACTTTACAATTCAATAAACACATTAACAAGACAGTAGAAATTACATACAAGAAAAAGAATAATACTCATTGAAAAGATGTGTTTTTAATAGAAGTTTGAAATTAAGAGAGGCAGAGAATTTCAAATTTTAGGGGCTATCACACTGAAAGCTCTGCCCCCCATAATTACTAATCTGTATTTAGGTACAGTGAGTAAGTTAGTGTCTGATGATCTTAATGCATGAGGAGGAGTGTAAGGAAGCAGCAGCTCAGACAGATAATGAGGAGCTAACCCATGAAGGCTTTAAAGGTGAGAAGAAAAATTTTATATTTGATTCTTGAAGAAACTGGTAACAAATGTAAATCATAGAGGACAGGAGTGATGTGAGCAGATTTTTTAGTGTGTGTAAGTAAACAAGCAGCAGAATTCTGACCATACTGTAATCTATTGATATATTTAGTTGAGAAGCCATAAACCAATGCATTGCAATAGTCCAGACAGGTAATGATGAAAACATGAATGAGTGTTTCAGTATCCTTCACACTGAGGAAAGAATGTAGATGAGCAATGTTGCGAAAATGATAAAAAAAATCTGTCTGTACTATTGAGCTAATGTGTGATTGGAAAGTAAGAAGCTGATCAAAGATGACACTCAAATTATGGACTGATGCTGAGGGTTCAACCAGGATCCCATCAATGATCATTTTTAGCCTACCAAGGGTAGAGAGGACAAATTTGGTACCAACTAATAAGATTTCTGTTTTATCAGGATTGAGTTGTAAAAAATTATCTGTCATCCAATGACTGATTTCCCGAATGCAGTCAGTCAGTGCAACAGGTGAAGATGTTGCAGTTGCATCAACACTTACATAAAATTGTGTGTCATCGGCATAGCAGTGGAAGCTCAGACCATACCGACGAATAATCTCACCTAATGGGAGCCTATAGATTTTAAAGAGGACTGGACCAAGAACTGACCTTTGAGGGATACCTTGTGTAAGTGAAGTAGTGGCAGATTTGTGTTCCCTAATGAAGACGTAATACTGGCGATCACTGAGGTATGATGTGAACCAAGAAAGAACAGCACCAGAGATACCAATAGCTGAAAGTCGGGACAGTAAAATGTTATGGTTAACTGTATTAAACGCTGCGCTTAAGTCAAGGAGAACTAGCATTGCGGCCATACCAGAATCTGTGGTTATGAGTAAGTCATTGGTTACCTTAAGTAAAGCAGTTTCAGTGCTATGTAGGGCTCTGAGGTTATGCAAGCTTAAATAATCATTGAGTTGAGCAGAAATAACCTTTTCTAAGATCTTAGTCATAAATGGAAGATTAGAAATTGTGTGATAAAATTTTAGCTGTAACAGATCTGAGCCAGGTTTTTTTAAAGCAGGGGTTACAGCAGCAGTTTTTAAATCACTTGGAACAACACGGGTGTGGAAACTACAGTTGATAAAGTGAGAAATGGCGGCAGAAAGTTTGTCGGTGCCAAGCCTTAATCAGTGAAGTAGGGGCAGGATCTAGGTGGCAGGTACATTAATTTAATTTAGCTATTACTTCAGCAATATAAGTTGGTGCAGTGGGGTTAAATTTAGATAAATAAACTGTAGATTTAAAAGTATAATCAGTCGACAGAGATGAGGAATGGTTAGTAGAGAAACTTTGATATATGGTCATAATTTTTGACTGAATATAGTCCAAAAATAGATTACAGTGCTCAACAGAGAAATAAGGATTATTAACAACAGGTTGACAAAGTCTGTTCACTGTATTAAAAAGATATCTAGGGCGACAAGTTGACCAAAGACAATAAGAGTGGAATAGTATTTTGAACGTGTCGCCGATAAGGCACATCTGTATTCCTTCAGGTGTTCGGTGTAAGGCAGGGTTTGAACAGCCAGATCGGTCTTCTTCCAGAGCCTTTCCAAGCGACGACCAGTTTGTTTCATGGTATGCAATTCTGCTGTAAACCATGGGGATGTAGTAGGAACAACCAAGGATTTAATAGGTGCATAATGATCCAAAATTTGTGACGATGTGGAATTATATAGAGATAAAATCTGCATAGGGCAAGACAACCCAGAAACATCATGGAGACAGGAAGCACCAACAGACATAGAGAAGATAGATAGATAGATAGATAGATAGATAGATAGATAGATAGATAGATAGATAGATAGATAGATAGATAGATAGATAGATAGATAGATAGATAGATAGATAGATAGATAGATAGATAGATAGATAGATAGATAGATACTTTATTAATCCCAAGGGGAAATTCACATAATAGAGAAGGATAACTGATCAATGTTCTGGATATTACGATAGGTTATTTTAGATTTTAGACTTATTTTAGGGAGGGGATAAGTGAAGCTAAATTCAATCAGCTTGTGATCGGAGATACCAATAACAGTACCAGATGTACAGACATTCTGCACAAGTCAATGTTCTACGCTGAAGATAACTGATGGGGCGTAGACCTGCCTCGTTTCGCATGGGCTGTGAAGGTATGGAGTCAATTCACTTCTGTTGGTGAAAATCATCCAGAATATATGTGACAAGTGCTGACACATCTACTTTCAAATGAAGATCACCAGATACTCCCGCATGATGAGTGCAGCACCCAGAACCAAAGCCTGTGCCTCGTTTTAATTTTTTGTGTTTGAGCTTATCATTAAATAAACCAATTTTCATTTGGAGATAAAGATCCTTACTATAGGGTTTCATATAAAATCAATGTGGGTTTATTAGCTCGGAATGAACCTAAGGAAGAGGCCTGATACATTAAGGATGAATTACAAGGATTTACATTTTAAGACAGACTTTTCATCGATGCACACAAACAACTTCTTTAGTGTGATCCCAAAGACTCCATTCATCTTCATTCTGAACAACATATTTAAATAATTTTACCCCAGTAGGGTAACGAATAATTTCTTAATCCCGATGACCTGAGGTTAGAATAAATTAGCATTCCTCTTGTGCGTCATAAAAGGAGAGTGAAGTGGGTTGGTGTTAGGATGGGTATAAGGCTGTGAAAACCTCTCCTATACCTGTAGAATTTCAGGGCCATCTGGGTGATGTGGGGTAGTTAGAGAAAATGACCATCAATCTGGCAGAGAGAGAGAGGAAGAGAGAGAGAGAGAGAGAGTAATTCCTTTTCCATTGCTTTTACTATCCAAAAACTGTCAGTCGATGTTTAATTCATATTGTGAGTTTGCATGAGCATTTTAACACGTACGTACTGCATACAAGGATGTACCCATCACTGGGGTCACTTACTGCCAGGCTTTCTCTCTCTCTGTCAGGCCTGGTGACAATGAGTTTCCCAGTGTTCACAAGAGGGTGGTCAATACTGAAGGTAAATCTCACTAGAGTGGCTGATAACAATGAGATACCCAAAAGGAGGAGATCATCACAAGATCAATGAACATACAATAGATTCAGAAAATATTCAGACTCCTTCACATTCTGCACCTTTTATTGTGTTGTACATTTCACTTTAAATGGTTACATTTGTCGAATCTACACTCAATAACCCATAATAACAAAGTGAAAATATATTTTCAGACTGATATATACAGTAAAAGAACTAAAAATCAAAAACGGAAATCTCTCATTCTTAATTACTGAGAGCCTTCATTCAGCACTTTATAGAAGTCCCTTTGGCAACAAGTACAGCGTTGAGTCCTCTTGGGTAAGCCTCTGCAGGCGTTGGACATCTGGATTTGGCCAGTGTATCCCATTACTCCTGACTGATCCTCTCAAACGGCATTAGATTGGATGGGAAGCATCTGTAAACTATCATCTTCAGGTCTCTCTACTGGGTTTAAGTTTGGGGTTTGGTTGCACAACTCAAGGACAGTCAGAGACTCGTTCCAAAGCCACTCCATCATTGACTTGGCTGTATGCTTCAGGTCATCGCCATGTTGGAATTTGAACCGTTGACCTAGTTTGAGATCGCACACACTCTGGAGCAGGTTTTATTCAAGGATCTTCACGTATTTCTGTTTCATCTTCCCTCAATTCTTACTAGTCTCCTTGTCCCTGTCACTAAGAAGCATCCCCACAGTTTTGATGCTGCAACCACCATGCAGGTGGTATTAGGCAGGTGATGAAGAGTGCCTGGTCTCCTCCAGACAAGGTGTTTTGAGTTCTGTCTAAAGAGTTCAATTTTTGTCCCATCAGACCTATGAATCTTTTTATCTCATAGAGTCCTTTAAACTGCCATATGCCTTTTATTCAAGAGTGACTTCCTTCTAGCCACTCTACCACAAACATCTAATTGATGGGAGTGCAACTGAAATGGTCGTCTTTTCCAAAATGTTTTCCCATCTCAGCAGAGTAAATCTGAAGCTCTGTTAGAGTGACCATCACGTTACTGGGCACCTTCCTGACAAAAGACATTTATGCCTGGTTATTCAATTTGGTCAGATGGCAAACTGTAGGAAGGGTCCTAGTGGTTCCATATGTCTTCCATTTGAAAATTATTGAGGCCACGGAGCTCCTGGGAACACTCAAAGCTTTACAAATTGCTTTATACTCTTATCCTTTCTATGTTTCGCTACCATTTAATGGCAGAGGTCTATAGAAAGTTCCTTGGACTTCATGGATTGGTTTTTGTCCTGACTGCAGAGTGAATTGTGGGACCTTCTATACACAGGTGTGTGTGCCTTCCTAAATGATGTCCAGCCAAATCGGTTTGCCACAGTTCTGGACACATCTCAAGGGGAAGTAAAGCAGACAGGACAAACCTGAAAGCAATTTGGAGTGCCACAGCAAAGGGTCTGAATACTTATGTAAATAAGAGATTTCAGTTTTAGATGTTTAGTAAATTTTCAAATCTTTCTGAAAACATATTTCCACTTTGTCAATATGGTCTGCTAAGTGCGGATTGATGGCCTGAAATGATAAATGCAACCATTTGAAATTAAGTCCACAACACAAAGAAGTGTGCAGAAAGTGAAGGGGTCTGAGTGCTGTCTGGATCTACATTGAGAAACATTTGAAAGAAGACTCTTTAGTCCATCAAGTTATTTTAGTCAAGTTTTTTTTAATCGTTTGAACACATTCCAGTATATGAACATATACAATGTTAAGAGTATTGTTTTCATTATCTGACTATTTGTCAATCTTTAATTCATACAGTAGTGTTTTACTTAAAAAAGCGCACGTAGTCTACTCTGTGAATTGTTACATTTGGGGCACGAATTGATGAAATACTTCATAAGGCTGGTGTTCAGAAAGTGGAAGATGGACACATAAAGAGCTAAGATGATGATGGCAAATCGTATCATCATTGCATCAATATGGTCACTGTTTTGGTGTTAAAAACTTTACCCTCATTGGCACACAGTTAAGAGGACAAGTCCATGCTCAGTATTCAGGCCGCCGAATTGGTACTCAAGTAGATCAGTCAGACTGGAGTAGTGCAGCGTATGCTCCCTGTTGTGGTAGAGGAACCTGCCTTCAATATGCTGACAGCAGAGTCCCCAGGTGATTAAGGGTTTACTTACCTCGGCAGTGACATTCATGTCTCTGGTGGCTCTTCCTATGAAGTCATTAGACAGATTGGGAGAGAATGGGGGGTCATGAGGTTGCTGGAAAGGGGTCTGTAGCGCTCTCAATATCTATGCAAAAAAAATGAAGGTCCAAGTCTTTAGAGTCCTGGTGCTTCCTGTCTCACTATATTGTTGCGAGACATGGACACTATCCAGTGATCTGAGATGAAGACTGGAATAATTTGGTACTGTGTCTCTTCAGAGAATCTTTGGGTACCACTGGTTTGACTTTCTGTTGAATGAGCAGTTGCTCATGGAGTCCCGAATGAGGCACATTACCTGCATTGTGATGGAGCGTCAGTTACGGCACCATGTGGTGGGATTCTCTGAGGGTGATCTGGCTTGCAGGATCCTCATTACTGAGGACCCGAGTGGCTGGACTAGGCCAGGAAAACACCCACGTAACACCTGTCTGCGGTAGATAGAGGGTAAAGCTGTTTCATCATGTGGTGGGTCCAGCAATGTGCTGTACAGTGCATACTCCCCAACCTGACCTGACCTGGAGTCCCCAGTGAGCGGTGAGCTGGTGTGACAGTGGAAGCAACAGGGTGAGGCCTTATACAAGTGCTGGTCTGTACACTTAGTGATCCACGATGACGCATTGCAACACAGAACTTGCATGACAAGAATGAACCTTCAGAGTTGCTTTTTTGGCTTTTGTCAGAGATTTAATTTGCTTTTCGTTGACAGACAGTTCTAGTTATATGTGTGCTTCTGGGCCATGCCCTGGGCATCTGCTCTTCTCTGTTCCTGCTGTGATTCAGGTGGATGTACATGAAGGTGGTAAATAAGGCAAGAAGGCGGTGAGGTCTGCTGTAGACCGTCATGGTCACTGAGCGTAAATCATTGTAGACTGTGAAATGACCAGGTGTGAAAATATGAGCCTGTCAGCATGGATGAAAGGGCCTGGTTGTGGATCATGTATAATGTTATGCAAACATCTGAGCTGACCCTTTGATACATATGCTGCAGACAGCGGGCACCACTTCACTGAACAAAGCATCAATACATGTTGTTAACCAGTGGAGAGTTTCATTTTGGTGTATACACCCAGAAAGGCAACTTTCATTTAAAACCAGCACTCATCGGTTTTAACTAGTTACCAGTAAAGAATGCTCCAGAGTTCTTTCTGCCAATGAATAACCTGTGAAGGTTTTACACATCAGGTGTTCATTTTCATACTTCAAATGTAAATCTATCATCAAACGTAAAGTGTAATAAACTTGTAAGAATTTCTTATATGAATTTATTTTTAATATGAAAAACTGGCCCCAGACAGCAGTCACCTACTGAAGTGGCAGACCACCAAGCATTCCTCTTGTTTTAGAAGGAATCAGATGCCGTCAAACGATGAGGAAGCCTGGATCAATCAAATTCTATCTTACACTGAGTGTAGCATCACAGGCTACTTGTCAAAAGTACTGTAGACGCAAGATTAAAATTCAATGCACACTCTAAAAATTCAGTAATTAATTTTATAAACCTTTTTATTCTCCTACAAAATTAGAGATGGCCCAGGAGGCCCAAGACTGCAGTCACCCAGTATGGATTGCCAGTCTAGTGCATAAACATGAGCACACATTGGTACACTCATACTGGACCAGTTTAGAGCTAACCAACCAACCTAACTTGAATGTCTTTGGGAAGTGGGAGGAGCAGAAGTACATACAAAAAAAGCCACGTAGACACAAGAAGAACATGCAAACTCTACTGACCTGTGCCCAAGCTGGGAATTAAACAAAGGATTTGGGGACTAGAAGGAAGCAGAAATTACCACTGTGGTAGAGAACAGCTCGGTGAATAAGAGAGGAGATCATAAAATAAGGTCCATCTGAAGACTCATTTATGTAGGCACTTGGATGTGAAGAGCTTGACTTGACATGGAAGAGGAGGCCCAGACTTTATAAGGCAGATATCATGAGAAAGAGAAGAATTAAGACTTTACAACTCAATGGAAACGTACATGAAAAAGGAAGAGTGAATATCCAGTGGGCTTCACTTAGAAATGAATTACACAGGGCAGAGGAACTCTGCGCTTCAAACAAAAGAAGTATGGATGTCATTTGGTAGAAGATAACTAGAATTTACATGGCAGAGAACATTAGAACATTAGAAAAACTGTGACGAGAACAAACCATTCAGTTCAATGAACTTGTCCATCTCTTCATCTAGATTGTTCAAAATGACATTGAGTCAAGATCTGAACGTCCCTAAAGTCTTACTCTCCACCACATCCCCTGGGTCTATGGCTCTTTGCATTAAAACTTTCAATTTTGTTTTTCCTTTTATCTAGTTTCTAACTGTGTCCCCTCGTTTTTCTAGCACTAATTCCAGTCCTAATTTTGAAAACTTCAATCATTTCCTTTCTTAATGTCCTCAATCGAAAAGGTTCAGCTCCTCATAGCTCATACTTAGCAGTCCCTGGAATCAGCCTAGTCGCTCTTCTCTTTCTCTAGTGCTGTTATGTCTTTTTTGTAATTTAGAGACCAAAACTGAGCACAGTACTCCAGACGAGGCCACACCCTCCCTTGATTTGTACTCCACGCTTCGTGATGTATAAGCTAGCCTTCTATTGCCATTATTGTTTGCTTCTGTATGCTGCCTGGATGTAGATACTGATGAATCCACTATGACTGTTAGACCCTTCTCATAAGGGGTACTTTAAGGTTTCAGACCTCCCGTGGTATATTCAAATCTAACATTTCCACTTGTTACATGTAATACTTTATATCTCTCTATTATGAGAGGTGAGAGACAAGACGTGATTTACTTGGAGAGACACTTTCAAGTCCCGTGAGACGAGAGATTGCATTAGTGCAAACAAACGTAAATTATTACTTGGTGAAATAACGGAACAGCGAAAAGAGATCGAATATATTGTTCGGACTTAAACTTTAAGTCGGAGAGTTGTAGATCGTCTAATTCGTGTTGCCATCAAAAAGTAGTGTTTCTTCCCAATGAAGAGGCATATCCGCGTGAATTAAAAGATGAGATTGTTGATGTCCCTGGACTGTCTCGTGGGGACTTTTAACATGAGATTCTTTCAAGTCACATCCTACTTACAACCTTTTTTAAATAAGATCACAGTCATCTAACCTCTCAGTCATGTAAAGGTTTTTATCAAACACACGTCCTGTTCTCTCAGCTCTTATACATTTTATCAAGACACTAATTTTATACGTTCTAGATGACACATCAATGACTAAGCGAAGAAGAAAGAGCAGCGCGTTGAAAAGAGACCCAAAAGCATTGGAGAGAAAAGAATGCAAAAAAGAACAATAATAATCTATTTGCAAATTCTGCAGTACCGGCTTTTAAATGTTCGAAGTGCCGCGTGAGATGCAGATCACGCGGCAATGCAGCAGCAGCAAGCCAGCAGCTGTTCGAGCAAAGAGGAGGTAAAAAAAAACTGTATGTGTTTCCCATTGTATCACTTTTTAAGAGGGGGTTTCAGAGGAGCGACAGCGTCTCCTTGAAGTGCATTCAGAACCCCTCTTCACAACGCGAATGGAAGAGACGTGAAGTGGCTAGCGTGTAGCGAAGTTGGTGAGCAAAGTGAGCAGGGAGCAAATCCCCCTAGTTTGCTTAAATTAAATTTCATCTGCCACAAATTTGCCCAAGCCTCTAATTTCGTAATGGAAGGCTAGAACTTCCATGATAGAAGAGAAATGAACTGATAATTCTCTGGCATCAGAGGACTGGATTTCAGATAACAGAAAAGAACATGAACATCCTATGAAACAACAAAAGGTGAAAAAATCAGATTTCATGTGAAAGAAGAACAAGGGGCTTTGTATGGAAGAGGAAGACTGGACTTTACATGGCAGCAGTGTACTTTTTCTTCTCTGACATTACTCCCTTTGTGATTTCCTCATCTTTCTGTTTGCTCTTCCTTTCTCGATTTCTCTCTCCTACTTCATCTTGCTTCTCATTTCCCTTTTCTTTATGATCTTTCTCTACCTAATCTTTTCTTGACTACTGATTCCAACATAGTATTGTGTATGATACTACAAATTTTACCCATCTATCGATCCATTTCCAAATGGGTCATAAGGGCCAGAATCTACTGTATACTGACATTAGGCACAAGACAGTAACCAGCCATGCAGGGAGCAGAAGTCCATTGCAGAGTGCATGCTGGCCCAATTTAGAGTTGGGTTGAACCCCTGGGTAATGGTAATAACTTTTTCATAGTGAACATTAGATTGTGTAATAATCTCCACCTGTCAGGCCCTTTCTACTATAACACTCTCATCTATGAACGAGTTTGCCAAGAAAAATTTAAAAAGAACATTTACTTATTCATGGCACCGGAGGTGATTAGCATTATCAGTTTGCATCTAACGTCAACAAGGATGAAAAAAATTGACAAACAATGCAAGTTACTACATGAACAGGGAGGTGAAAGGATTTATTTCACCTTAGTGGGAATGCCTCAGGGCTGGCAAAACTAGATTGCTCTTACTGAAATGAAACTACTGTATACTTGACATGGCCAAGAATGTCTGCACGCAATCACATCCACAGTGCTAGACAGTCTCAAAGACACTACCAACTCAGACAACAGAGCTGATAGGAATGAAAGATGCCATCTCAACATTTCACCTCCCAAAGCATGCGTTTGGCAATTCTTTATTTGGTCCGTCTTGGTTGCACTCCTATCAAAGATGAGTTCCAGGTTAGTAAATGATATACTATGTCACAGACAGCCGTGCCGATTTCATTCTCCAATAAAAAAGGATCAGAACGGTTGATGTTTACCTTATGAGTTGTGCCGGTCACTTTACACAGGGACCACACCACAGTGTTTTTTTAGTTTCAGTCATCCTTTGTGAATTGCTTGAATTGCTTACTGGGAAGAGGGAATGCGGCTATCTGCATGGTGGTGAAGATGGACATGTTTGTAGCAAGAGTTGACATCGAACGTCACAGTGCTATATTTCAGTCAGGATTCCCCCACTGGCTAATATTCAGATTCATGTTTTAGGTCTGCCCTGTTCATTACAGATTCTTTCATTTAATACTTTTGTTGATTACAACAACAACAACATTTATTTCTATAGCACATTTTCATACAAATGATGTAGCTCAAAGTGCTTTACAACATCCATCCATCCATTTTCCAACCCGCTGAATCCAAACACAGGGTCACGGGGGTCTGCTGGAGCCAATCCCAGCCAACACAGGGCACAAGGCAGGAACCAATCCTGGGCAGGGTGCCAACCCACCTCAGGACACACACAAACACACCCACACACCAAGCACACACTAGGGCCAATTTAGAATCGCCAATCCACCTAACCTGCATGTCTTTGGACTGTGGGAGGAAACCGGAGCACCCGGAGGAAACCCACGCAGACACGGGGAGAACATGCAAACTCCACGCAGGGAGGACCTGGGAAGCGAACCCAGGTCCCCAGGTCTCCCAACTGCGAGGCAGCAGCGCTACCCACTGCACCACTGTGCCGCCCGCTTTACAACATGAAGAAAGAAAAAAGAAAGATATAAAAATTAGATTAGGCAATACTAAGTAACAAAGAATAAAGTAAGGTCCGATGGCCAGGAGGACAGAAAAAACAAAAAAAAAACCAACAAAATCTGCAGGGGTTCCGAGGCCACGAGACCACCCAGCAACCACTGGGCATTCTACCTAACATCAATGATCTCAATCAGTGCTGATGGTTTTAAGGCTTCACATGGAAGAATTTGATGATGATGGTCATGTGGACATCTGGCCTTCAATCCATCAATGTAGGGCCTGTTAGACTCTTCTCATATGGGGTACTTTCAAGTTTCAGACCTCCCGTGCTGTATTCAAATCTAACATTTCCACTTTTTACATGTAATACTTTATTAGTTGCTTAAATTACATTTCTTCTGCCACAAATTTGTCCAAGACTGTAATTTCATAATGGAAAGTTAGGACTTTCATGATAGAAGAAGAAGATAGAACTGATAATTTCCTGGCGCTGCTTTGATCGGGTGGTGGCTCAGATCGCCAGCACAAAAAAACGGAAAGAGAACAGCAGAGAAAGTAAGGGTTAGTACGGACCAGGCCCAGTTCTAGAGGCGAAGCTGCCATCGTGCCATTTAATTTCAGCCACCCCCTCACCCTATAATACCATCACTCGTTTTCTAAACCAGTGTATTTAAAATTAAAAATTTTCGCAATTTCCTTAATGTCAAAAAAAAATGTAAGCAAATTTCTTCTTGACTGCTCTCCCTGTGTCTAAGTAGAAGTTCTCTGGGTGTTGCAGTTCCCTCCATCCTCTTGAAGATGTTACAATGAAGAATCACACTTTAGTTTAGGTGTTCATCACAAAGCTGCTACTAACATGTTTTGAAATATTTATTAACTACTAGGGGGCTTCGTCGCCTACTTGCTTCACTCGCCAACCCATCCGGCCTGTGCTACGCGCCAGCCACTTCGCGTCTCTGCCGCTCGCAAATGTGGATTTCACTTTCACCAAACAACAAATCTTTTAATTCTCGCGGATACACCCTTTCATTTGGAAAAATGCTACTTTTCCCTGATGGCAACACAAATTAGATGATCTACAAGTCTCCAACTTAAAGTTTAAATCCAAACAATATATTAGATCTCTTTTCACTGTTCTGTTATTTCACAAAGTAGTAATTTCCGTTTGTTTGCCCTAATGTGATCTTTACTCTCATTTTTTTGAGACTTTTTAAATTTTAGTACTTTCATTATCTGTAACCTACTCTGCATGTGTATCATGCCAACGTTTTTGAATTCTTTACAATGTTCTACTTTGTCATCTACTCTTTGTCTTTTATCTTTGTCTTTTGTCCTGGGCATGGTTAAATGTCTTGGCACAAAGTCTATTCTCATGGGACGTGAAAGTATCGTTCTGAAAAAGTCACGTCTCGTCCCAGGCTAAAAAGTCTTCTCTCATCCCAGGATTTTTTTATTATAATAGAGAGATGTTATTAACAATGATAAGAAAACAAAGACTGTAATTTTGTATTATTCAATATCATGTTAGAAGGCTTATAATATGCTTTATAACTTTCAGACAGTTAATACCAGGTTATAGTGTTAAAAAATTAGGTTTGAAAGGGGATTTTTAACTGCCCTGATCTGAATGGGTGTAAAGCCGACGTCACATTACATGACTTCTACTTTTAGTTGGAAAGGATATCACCCTTGATGACTGCAGTTGCTAAACCTGTCATCTTGACGTATAGATTTATCTAACTAGAAATCACTGGGGATGTCATATTTCCAAAGTATTGTGAGTTCATGCCTTCTTCTGTCAGCCAATAATGTGCTGCCTGATGGAGATGGTGCTACACGAAGGGTTTACAGATACGGCTGCTGTCTTGGGCTTTTTTTTTCTTTTCCCATTCTATCATGGTACATAAAACACAAGAGATCAGACAGACAAACCTCTCCTGTTTGTGAGGTCAAAGATACCCACATTCCTTACTCTTTGAAGCTGCATTATATACATTGTGTTTCTGGCCTGTCAGTTCTCATGCAAATAGAGCCCACCTCTATGACTTAACACAAAATAGGGGCCAGATGTAGACTGGGTGGACTGACTGCATGACTGGTGGTCACAGGACTATGCAGTGACTCACTAAGAAGCCTGTGACTGAAAATGGCTGGAAAAGGCCCTAAGCTGGTGAAGGAATGTGCCTACAAATGAACTCTGTACCCAGTGCCACTGAAGTAGGTTCTGTCCCCCCACAATCCTAGATTGTAATAAATGGTTTTGGAAAATAAGTCAATTAAATATTTTGAGCAGATCTCATTCAATGCACAACATGCACCCTATATAATGAATGATGCTTCTTCTTTGTTTAAAGAGTATTGATGTTACTACAAAACATGCTATGAGTTCACTTGTGATGTTTGCTGTTCTCCTTTGTGTACCATCTCCAGTGTGGACAGATACATGCGATATTTGAATTATTATTTCAAGATGGCTGTCTGTTGGTGGTGAATATTAGTCTGATGTGTTCTAAGTTACATTTAATCAGTTCATTCTATCTGTTTTATAATCCAGAATGGGATCAATGGTCCAGTACTGGAGAGGGTACTCTCTGTTACCAGCCCACCAATGCATACAACCATGTTCCCTCACTCTCTGCTAATTTACGATTTTCAATTAACCTACTATGTAATTCACCAAGATGCTGGAGAAAAACTGGAGTACCCAAAGAAACATCTACATAGAATCTGACAGAAAGTGCTAACTTCACACAGAAAGTGACATGGTCAGGATCAGAACAATCTATCTATCTATCTATCTATCTATCTATCTATCTATCTATCTATCTATCTATCTATCTATCTATCTATCTATCTATCTATCTATCTATCTATCTATCTATCTATCTATCTATCTATCTATCTATCTATCTATCTATCTATCTAGGTTAGGTTAGGTTTAGGTTAGGTTAGGTTAGGTTTCTTTATTTAGTCATGTTTACACAGGATAACATGAAATTTGTCTTCTCAGTTGCATCTAATAACAGGTAACAGACAGAATGAAATAAAACAGACAAATAGAAATAAGAAAGGTTAAGGTAAGGCAGTTAGATAAAACATATTTATACCAAAAAAAAAAAAAAAAAAAGGTAACAGGATATATATCAAAACCTTAAACATTATCTCCGATATTTCTTATTGAAAAGTCGTATGGCACTAGGAAGAAAGGAGTTTCTGGAGCGATTTGTGTGGGTTTTCAAAGCAACTATCCTTCCTGATTTACTGAAGTTTAGTTCTACATGTAATGGGTGTCTGTCATCAGTTGAGATGATTTCCAGTTTCTTTAGTATATCTATCTATCTATCTATCTATCTATCTATCTATCTATCTATCTATCTATCTATCTATCTATCTATCTATCTATCTATCTATCTATCTATCTATCTATCTATCTATCTATCTATCTATCTATCTATCTATCTATCTATCTATCTATCTATCTATCTATCTATCTATGTGCTGATAAATCATCTCTCCTTCTGTATTTCTTCTTAAAGCTGGGACAGTTCAGATGATACCGCAGTGCTGGAGTAAAGTACTCATGGCAGAGGTGAGGTACACCTATTTTATATATCCGTGAGCGAACATTTGCTTTTATGGAATTTACCTTTGCTTTATCTCTGCTTAAGGCCATATCTGATGAAAGCTATGGACCCCCATTCTACAGAAATATTCACATAAACCCAACTTATGTTGCAGTGAATATAATGTACTTTATTTATTGAGATTTAATTGTCCCATATACATATATGACATACACAAAGTATTATTAAACTTTAAAGTAAATAATCTAAAAAACACTCCTTCTTATGCATAAAGTAATGGCCACTCATTATAATTATGAAATACAATCCTCTTGTGCAAATTAAAACAGATCTACTACTGCTGCGTTTTCTACTACCATTACTACTACTACTACTACTACTACATCTACTCTAAATCAACAGTACCGGGCTGTATAGTGAATATAAATGTTAATTTTTATCTAACCATCATGGACCCCACAGACCCCAGGTTAAGAACCCCTGCATTAGATGACTTTCCCAGTAATTTTTAGAGGTAACCTTCATTTACATGATCTTAGTGAGTCAGTGGCAGTACTTCTGTGAAGTCCATTATCGAGTCTGACATACACAGCGACTCACTCAAACTAGTCTGCATCTTCACCAGACATTTTGATTTTAAGTTTAGCTGTAGGAACGGGCTACTGTGTGTATGAGAGGTGACAACCAATGAGTGCTCAGCCTGAAGTACGACACATTTAATGCAGTGGTGAGGAATGAGGAATGCGGGTGTATTGGACCTCACAAACTGAAGACAAGCTTGAATGACTTATGGTCTCATGTTTTGCATACCCTGACGGAACGGAGAAAAGAAAACAAAGGGGCCAAGATTGTAGTGGAACCTGCTGTACTTGTTAACCCTTTGTACAGCACTGGCTCCATCAGGCAGCATGCTATTGGTTGACTGGAAAGACATGTAATTTGACATGGCAATCAATTTTCAGTCTTGTAAACTGACACAGTCTGGTGACAAGATTAACAATTATAATTTAAGTTCTGAATGTTTAGGAACATGGCAGGAACGACAAGTGTCCCACTGCAGACATATCTGGCATTGGACATACAATATATTGTGTGGTGAAAAAGTAAGCCTACACAGATGTTTAAAATAAATAGTGCTTATTTTTGCCAATATAGAAATGTTTTCTTAGTGGGGAGAGCTTACAGTTAATGAGGAACAATTTATAAATCTGTGAACTCCACTTTGACAATTATCAGAATCCTTTTCTAAAAGTGAGAGCAGCTTACCTGTGTTAATCATGGCCTCCTTTAACCTTCTTGTCCCCTTCCCCCCTTGCTTTCTGTCTCATACTCTACCAGGGAACTCTTGCCTTCTGCCTGCAGCTGAAAGTTCATTAGACCCCGTCAGGATGTCGCCATTTAAAGCCTCCACTGGATCTAGCCCCCTGGCCATTTTGCAGTTATCCCTGGGTCAGAGGTCTGCAGCTACTGGTCCACAATGCCCTCCTGAAAGCACCACAGTACACACAATCAAAGAGCAGGACGCACAGGACTGCTTCTCGTTTCCTTGGTGGTGTGTCTTGTGTGTGAAGCTGTCATATCGCCCCCATGTTCACATCGCTTATCGCTCATTACTCAGTGGTGTGATCTTAGTGGTGTGGCCGACTAGTCTGAGTACGTGTCTGCTTGAACTGACTGAGATACACCATCCAGGGTCAGATGTTGGTTTGTTATTGTTCTCCTACTGCTGCCATAGCATATTAAGCAAGCATCTAGGGTACTTCATCTCGGGCTTCTTGAATAAGTGATCTATACAAGCATGCCCATTCTGAGGGGGGCACACTGAAGTACAGGAGGTCACTTTGCAGAATGGCAGGCCCTGGTGGCATGAACAGAATCTGCCAATCAGAAAAAAGACGACTCCAACAAATGGATCTGTGTGGAGCACTGAGAGGCTCCATTACTACTATTGCTACTCTGCAATGTCCCTCTCTCATCCCCCCCCCCCCCAACCCACCCCTTGCCCAACCCCCAACTTAAAACAATTTGATTATATTACAAAGGGGAGCCATATTAAAAAGGCTGATGATTGCCTCCTCTGTTCACTAAGTTTCTTCCTGCGCATGACCTTTGGATAACCTCCAAGCCTTGGAAACATTCGAGCAAAGTCAAGGGGTCCATTTTATGATAGAGCGGCAACGCACATTCCTCACAGACTATCTACTCCATCAGTTGACAAGAATTATATAATTGCTGCCTGTAATTCCTTTAAGGGCAAAATGCGCTCATTTTCCTCAAAAGACCATTTGAAGTTCTTTCCTCCTTTTTTATCCACCCCCCCCCCCCCCCCAACTTTTCAAAGCTAAAAACATACACATTTTTCTCAAGTCCCCGGGACTGTTTGCAATACTCTCTGAATGAAATGAAATGAGCTCTAGGCTCTTTTGAAGTTGTGCAATAAAAATATTTGTATTGTTTAGACTGAGAGAGAGATCTAAAAGCGCCAGCATATAAGGTTCGGTTATTTTCACCGTGTCACCCTAAACAGGTCTGCTCACTCATGACAAGGATGTCACTCTCTTTGACTCTGCCACGACTGTCTGTCTTCTCCTGTGTCTGTCATTCTCTAAACATCCTGCCCATCCCCGAGTAGGTTTGTCCACTTCAGCATGTCTTTATCACTTTTTAGCGCTTTGTTTATCTTTCTGAAGGCTTATCTCTCTTTCTGTCTGTCTATTTATCTATCGCTCCATATCTCTGATTCTCTGTCAAGCAGAAAGACTAATCCAACCAGCCCTGGAGGTGGACAGATCCTATTCAAATGTAAACCACTGTTGGGTGATTGGCTGAATTTCAACAAGTCCCGCACTGTGACTACTTTCTATTTGTTACAGAAGGGGATACTTGGCCGACCTTTTCGTGAAATGCTGCTAATAATGAATTCATCTGGCTCACAGGGTGGCTTTAACTGCCTGCACTGTTGTAAACTGCTCTGCACATCGGTGGGAGAGTGGAACGAAAATGCAGATCAATTGTTTGTCAACCAGAAGTGGGCCTCCAGTCGAGATCTTCTTCTGCACCCATTTTTTAACCTGAGCTATTAAAGTCAAATCTCAGCTAGAACTGAAGCATCATTTATCCTGGGTCGGTGTACTTCAGATGTTTCTAGTGTTGGAATGCTATGCCAGGAACTTCATCCCTTCCTGGCCTATTTACTGCAAATTGCATTTAAACCGTCTGCCTGCAAAAATGTATTACTGCACTTAGGCGACGTTCACACTAGTATGTTTTCATTTAAAAAAACGACATTTTGAATTGACCCACAAATCATTTACGAACGCTATCACGGATAAAAACGCATATGAAGCACACGTTAACACTGGGCAGCGACAGTAAAATCCTTGAAGGGATGGTAACGCTACCCTCCATTGGATCTAGTCCCCAACCAGCCTTTTTGCAGTTATTCTTGGGTCAGAGGTCTGCAGCTACTGGTCCACAATGCCATCTTGAAAGCACCACAAAGAGCTGGACGCACAGGACTGCTTCTCATCTGCTTACTCTTGGTGGTGGGCCTTCTGCGTGAAAACTGTAGCGACCTTTAAATTATTTGACTTTTGCACATGTATGCAGCATTCAAACTGTACAAACACACTTAAGATGCATACAGGTAAGCAACGCAACGTTTAGAGCCACTCCTCTGTATGCACTATGCTTTTTCCATGAAGGGTGACCAATCGGGGAATGAGACATTGGAATGAGCGGGATCCGATCAGGGAAGGGTTACGTAATAAGCACAATCGAATCAGATTAAAAGTCTACGTTTTCTCTCATCCACATCACAGAAGTATATGGCTCTGGAGGGCGTATTTAAAAGTCTCCACTTTTGGGGGTTGAAAACGTTGGGGGAGTTTGGACGAAAGGCAAAACTTTGATTCCACGAGCGGAAATTGCTTTTTCACATGAGCTTTATGGGTCAGCCATTGTACAGCAATTTCCAGGTTAAGGGTCTTGCTCAAGGACCCAACTGAGTAGGGTCTCTTCTGGCAGTAACAGGATTTGAACTGGCAACCTTTCAGATCCTGAGCCACAGAGCCACCCTTGTGTTTTTAAATAGAAACATAATGGTTGTCGTAGTGGACTGCATGTTAGAGCCTGTAACACCACTGCTGGCTCTGCTGCATTGGCTTCCTGTGTTTTATTTTTTGAAAACCTGACACTAAATGACACAAATGCACTGAACTGTAACTTTATAAAAATACTTATCTGTCTTTATTATTTTACTGTGTGTAACCTTTCAATATATATTTGTATTTGCTCATATTGATATTGACCCGGGGTTACTACCCTGGTATTTGCCTTCATGCACTTGAGATTTCTAAATCACTTTGGATTAACTCATCTTCTGAAGAAATAAATATAATTGTTAAGGAGTCAACTGAGGTCTCTTGAAAGAGGCCTTCTCATTACCCAAGAGATTTTTTTTACATGGAAACGCTTATTCAGTCTTATGTCTCCCACTGTCTGGAACACTCTCCTGATCTCTATCTGTAAAGCTATTTCGGTCCAGGCCAAGGTGCCCGTATTAGAATTGTTAGGCCATGACGCTTGATTTTCTCTAAATCATTTCATCTTCTTTGAACATAGCGTCTTTTCCCGTCTGCATCATTGCATGATACCTTGTAAAGTAAATAAAATTTAATGTGATGTGTTATCTGTGCCGCTTTGAAATTCTTCATCTGACTGTTTGTATCTACTGTTGTCTACACAGTGTGATCTGCTTCACCTTGTTTGGTAATATAAATCACATTGACAAAGTGGTTTACGGTAATTTTCATTGTCCCTCCTCGTTCAAAACTCATGGAATCTTTTGTTCATGGGGAGCTGGAAATTATCTAGAAAGCAATGGACGCAAGTTGGGAGCCGTCTATGGATGGGATGTCTAACCATTGCACATATTCACACTCACTCATTCTAAGGCTAGTGGACGCTAGGGGTCACTGTTGCCCCTTAAACCCAACAGACAGACACGCAAGACACAAGGTAAAAGCACTAAGAAGTTATTTAATTGATTTTCTTCCTTCTTACAGTGCCCTACAAGCACCACAGCCACAGAAAACAGGCAAGTAAACAAGCACAAAGCACAAATCTTTCTCTATTTCCTCCTCCACACCGCCCAGCAAGCGTTGTCCACCCCCTCCCGACTCAGGCTCCCTTACTGGGTTTTCAGCACTCCTTTATATAGTCCCTGACCCGGAAGTGCTTCTGCTCTTCCGTCCACATGACCTATCAGCACTTCCAGGTCAGATGGAGAACTAAAGTTTTTTAATCATGCCGGAAGTACTTCAGAGCTTCCATGACCTACTAGTACTTCCGGGCTCGGTCCTACAGCATCCCCTGGTGGCACCCACAGTATCTAGCAGGGCTGTGATGCCAAACTCAATATCCCATGGTGCCCTGCGGGAATCTGGGGCACTGCTATACTGTAGGGAATCTGCCATCTAGAGTTTGGGGGAGGCAATGTCCTAAAATTGTTGCCTTCCCCACTCCTTCCAGTTTCTGGGCGTCCCGGCCAGGTTGAGCAGCCGGGCCTCTATCGCATGGCTACATCCACACTGCTACAGTTTTGTTTAAAAATGTAGATGTTAGTCTCCATTTTCTCCCTTCATCCATACTACCCCAGTATTTGCAACCCCCATAAATGGACACTTTTGAAAATGCTCTCCAGAGCAGTAAACTTCTGCAAACACAGGCTGAGTGTTGTAACATTAAAAAAACTGAGACTGTAATCAAACTCTGATTTGCTCATGCTCATTACGTAGCCCTTCCCTGATTGGATCCTGCTCATTACAATGTCTCATTACCTGATTGGTTACCCTTCAAATTACATTCCAGCATACCAAAAACAGAGGAGTTGCTTTGCATGACACTTGTTGTCTTGCTTACTGGTATGCATCTAAATTACAGTTTTGTGCAGTTTGAATGCAGAAGACATGTGCTAAAAACACAAATAATTTACCTGTCAGTAGAGGCTGCAAAAAATCCCGTGGCTGGAAGTGCTACAACCCCTTCAAGGATGTTTCCTCCAATAGGCATGTGTAGGTGAACATTTACGTTTTACTGTAAAAAGCCCAGGGTCCTAGAAACTATTGAAATCATCAGAAAATAAACTGAAATGTAGAGATGTCACGTAATTGAAAGGAACTACTCTGGGCGTCTCTCATCTCTTGCTTGTGCATTAGCAGTGGGAGGAAAAGTAAAAGGGAGACTGTTTTGCCGATGTTAGCGGCTAATCGACTTTGTCTTTCTTCAGAGGTTTCGTTTTGCCGACGTGCTCGCATCACTTGTGTTATTAGCAGCTAAGCGAGTTTTCTGTTTCCTCAGAAGTGGAGCCCTTACCTCGACTCCACCTCTCACTTCCGGGCCGGACAGACACACACATTTCCACGCGTAGATGTTTATATATAAGATGTGTTATCGGTTGTTTTAGTGTGGACTGAGATACTTTCGAAAACAATGTGAAAACACTCAGTAGTGTGGACTGAGATCATTTTAGTTTAAAAACACTGTATTTAAATGGAAATGCAGTAGTGTGGATAAAACCTAAGAAAGAAGTCTTTGGGATATGAGAAGCTGACTGGCATACCCGAAAAAAACTTTAGAGCGATTGCAGTGCTATATCAAATAAAGACAGACAGAAAGAGAAATACAGTGAAGCATACTGCCACACTCATGCACACATCCACTTTCAAACCTGTTTAATCCAGTTCAGGGTTGTTGATGACCAGAGTTTAACCCTGCAGAAATGGAAATAAGGAAGGAACCTTCCAGCCCTGGATGCGATGCCAGTCTATCACAGAGCATATTGTAACAGCACATAGGCAAATTGTACCAAGCTAAAAACGTTAGCAGGAATCCATCCATTAATGTTTTGAATCCAGCAGTGTTGGATGGAATGCCTGCACCAACCCTGCTGCAGAAATGTTTTATGCAACGACCTTTAAAATATGTCACTGATAAGTATAGATAAGCTTTTATAGTCATTGTATGAGTCACAGTCCTTAGGCTTCTAAGATGGTTGACTGTCTCTGCTGTACATCATGAAAGATGGTTGTCTTTTTCATATAGGAGAAACTATAATGACTTGTAGAAAGGTACAGCCCGGACACAGACAGGCAGACACGTTGCAGTCCATCACCACACGTTTATTTACACTATTATTGTACATAAGTCACTAAGTGCACCGCCACCAACAAACCCCAACAGTCTCCCAAAGTCCTGGCTTCTCCTCCAAGCCGTCTCTTCACTATACACACACTCAGGGCCTCTCCTTGCCACCTCCTCTGACCTCGTCCACCTCCTCACCCGACTCCAGCCTTGATTGCAGAGCGGCGGCTCCTTAAATAGGCAGCTGATTGAGGGCCGCACCCGGCCACCTGCCACAGACTTTATGACCAAATAGGTAGTGCATAACCCATCCATCCATTGATTCAGGCATTTTGGAATTATTCTCTAGTCCAGGGCCAGGCTTAGATAAGACCTTTGGAAGTGTGGCTAGGCCTCTCCGGTCACAGATAGGATGTCAATCTACTGGAGAGCCCATTTTCATACTACAAGGGGACAAATGAAAGCAGCCAATCGACTTGAAATGATGTCTTAAGATAAGAGTTTCTCAAACTCTCCCCAGCTTCTCATTCAGAGAGTCCATTATCTTCTAATCGATCTCATTTCATTAGCGGGTCATTTTTCCATTCTTTTAATCTGCATTCAGAAAACTGCAGCACGAAAATGTTATTTTTACATTTACAAGACATTTACAAAATTTTCCTGTATCTTTAAACGCTCAACTCTCTTTAGTTGTTTTGCTATTAGTTTGACGTTTTCTGTGTTGTTTGCTCTCTTTAAATTGAATCCTAATAATGATAATTAAGAAAAAGTAGAGCAGACATCTGGGCAAATGACTTTGAATGCTAAAAGGCTTTTTTTTGTAACTTCTACATTAACAACAAAACATTGAAACTGGGAAATAGCAGCTTGCTTAATTAGGCAGGAAGTCCAACAAAATCAAGTTGTTTGGATCAAAAACCTGAAGCTGCATTGACCAAGTTTGATGTTTGTTCACATAGGAAGACATGGGAACAAAACGGGAGAAAAACGTGCAAACTACTGCATAACTTGAGTATAAGCAATGTACTAACTTAACATATTTGCCTGCTGCATAATTTGAAATTAGGAAACGGTTTTACATTTTACAAAATTGGGAAAAAATGCAAAAAATTCAAATTGGTGTCAGTCTGTGAAGCTTCTTCCAACCCATGTTTACTTTTCAAGCATCAACGCTTTTCTGATCTGCATTTATCCATACTTGATTTGGTTTATGTTTGCATCCTTGTTCGATTTGTTACTTTTTCTGTATATTTCAATTGATCATGTCACTTATTCGTCATTGCTATCAGACTTTATTATTATTAATACTACTTTCGACAGACACCTTTATCCAAAGCAACTTACAAGATCAAGATAAATTACAAGTCCTTACAGATTTACACAATTGCAGCATAATTGTGTGACTTTCTCAAGTTGTTCTAAAAACTGGAAACAGCCAGCAATCTTGGGGTGTCAAGTCCAGTGTCTTAGCCATCTCACTACATTACACGACAAACAGACAGACAGATACTGTAGATATTTTTATACAGTGCTTATCTAGACACTCAGAGGTGCTCTACATAGACAGTGGGGATCCACTTCAAACACTACCAATGTGAAACATCCACCTCGATGATGTGAAGAAAGTCATTTCTGCAATACACATTACAGAAGCAGTTAGGTGATGGAAGGGTCAGAGGGATAGTTAGACAATAAGGGACAGGATGATTTGGGAGGCAGAATGAAAGAGGCCATAATGGACAATTCAACCAGAACAGTGAGGGACACCCTACTCTTTGCAAAAAATATGAAGGGATTTATGACCACAAGGAATCAGAACCTCAGTTTTACTTCTCATTCAAAGGACAGCACCATTTTTACAGCACAGTGTCCCCGTCAATGCATTGTGACATTGGGATCCACACAAAGACCACAGGGTAAGCTCTCCCGGATGGTCAACACCTCCTTTAGCAGCAACCCAAGCTTTTCCTGTTTGGTCTCCCATTCAAGTACTGGCTGGGCTTAAACATGCTTAGCTTTGTGGCTTTGTGGATTATCTGTTTTAGATAGATAGATAGATAGATAGATAGATAGATAGATAGATAGATAGATAGATAGATAGATAGATAGATAGATAGATAGATAGATAGATAGATAGATAGATAGATAGATAGATAGATAGATAGATAATGAAAGGCACTATATAATAGATAGATAGATAGATAGATAGATAGATAGATAGATAGATAGATAGATAGATAGATAGATAGATAGATAGATAGATAATGAAAGGCACTATATAATAGATAGATAGATAGATAGATAGATAGATAGATAGATAGATAGATAGATAGATAGATAGATAGATAGATAGATAGATAGATAATGAAAGGCACTATATAATAGATAGATAGATAGATAGATAGATAGATAGATAGATAGATAGATAGATAGATAGATAGATAGATAGATAGATAGATAGATAATGAAAGGCACTATATAATAGATAGATAGATAGATAGATAGATAGATAGATAGATAGATAGATAGATAGATAGATAGATAGATAGATAGATAGATAGATAGATAGATAGATAATGAAAGGCACTACCTTAGACAGATAACAAATCTGAACTGCATGCCCATGTAGCAGGCTAAAGTACGACAACATATTGTAGTTATCATGTGCTGCTTCATGTTATATTCTGCTTTGATTTGATTTTTATCTAGTTATGGTATTTCTTGCCAATATTATGCTGTGCACTGTGAACAGATCTGTTCCCAAAGAAGAAATACAAATGTATAATAAGTACTTCACATGTGTAGTGCAGTTATTTAACTATTTCTGAAGCCACCATACAGACAGACTATGTGATTTGTTCACAAAGATCTGGTAAAGGAGAAGACAGGAACACCTTCTACTTATATGATTCATGTTCCATAGAGAAAGCCATTGCAGGGAGTCTTACAAGTGCAGAGCATCTCCATCCATTTTATCAGTAGGAGACTCTCACACAATAAGAACGTGAAATAAAATCCACCTATCTTTATATTACGGTTGTTACAAACACAAAGCAGTTGTTGGCATATTTTACATTTGGAATGCTGGTGAGTTCAGTGATTTACCCAGTAAACAAACTGACATTGGGCCATTATGCAGGCCCAGTGTGGTCAAACATATTGGCCCTATGTGGGCAACCAGCAATGACCCAATTAAGATTTGCACATCAGGGCAACATTGGCCCCAAAGCACTGGCCCAGTGTGGGTTAATAGACAGGGAGCCAAAATTGAGTCCTTATCTGATTAGTCCATCCATTCCTTTTTTTACACCAGCTTATCCAGTGTATGGTTGCCAGCCAACTGGAGCCTATCCCAGCAAGCAATGGGCAGGCAAGAACAACCCCTGGACAGTGTGCCAGCCCATCATACGGTGAACACACGCAACATAAAGCCAATTTAGCAACCAGTAGTCCACCTAACCAGGATTTTGGGTTGTGGGAGGAAACCAACATGGACATGAGGAAAACTTGCAAACTCCTCACAGGGTGGACCTGGGACGTGAACCCCAGTCTGTGAGGCAGCAGCGCAATATAGAAAAAAATTGTACAATTTTAGCTAATATAAAAATGATAGTTTATGAAGTTGTTCAAATTGTTACTTATACTTCCATAATCAAAATTAATTTCACTAATTCACTATGTTATAATAGGTGACAACATTACAAAGTGGGAAAAGATGGTACTGGTCCATTGACCTTGTGGCTTGCAGTGTATGTCCACATTACTGCCTGCCTTTTTCTTTTTCATCTACTTTAATGTATTATTTAATTCCCCTTTACTGGCAGGACCTTATAATTAAAATATGTGTTGTCCCTCATAAATTCAGTGCCTTGACTTTTGATCCACCTTATCTCTATGGAGTTTGGACATTCTCCTTGTGTTTCTGTGACAATATCCCCCATGTCCTGACTTTTTAGGTGAATGGCTGACTCTAAAGAGGCCCAATATTAAGTGGGCAGACCTGCAGTTTGGGCTGGCATCCTGTCCACGGTTTGTTCCTATCTTGCACTTGATGCACTGATCCTGCACGGCCCTTAATTGGATAAAAGTACTTTGTGAATGGCATGTCTTTATATATATAAAATCTGTCTGTCTGTCTGCTTTACACGAGAGAACTAATAATAAACGAATAAAATGAAAATTATTCTACAAGACTATTAATGAACTTGAGGAGACAAAATGGAAATTAAACTGCAAGACCATTGATGAACTTGAAGAGACAAGGCATTCTTTTCATATCTGTGTTTTTCTTTGTGGCCGCACAACTACATTGAGAAAAAATAAGGTTTTAAGTTTAATTTGAAAGAGAGCAGCTGATTTTGAAAATGGTGTGACCTTCAGAAAGAATAAAACAGCTTGTTTACGGCACATCACTAAGTTAGCACTCTACTGACATTCAATTCTTTGTTCTCCATCACAACTTGGAAAACAGCAGCTGCCTCCCGGGATGTTGCAGCATGTATTCTTTTAATGTTTATGGATTTCATGTACTGTAAGTGCCATGTCATTGTAACTGAAAGCCTCAAATAGAACAAGCTTCATTGTGAAGCCGGCTCGTGCTGATGTTCAGAAGGAATATTTCCAGCCCACCACCGTATCTCGTCTATGATCAGCAGACCTGTCTTGACACGTGGCCGGTTCACTGCCATATCACTAAAGTTTGCCTTCCTGTATGAAAGCACCTGAAATGAGAGCTGGAGAGGAGCAGATGACATCTGGTGTAGAAAGCCTGAGAGTTGCATGTGGTGTTCAAAGCCTTATTGGGAGGGTGTCAGCCACACCACCTCAAACGGGAGAAATGGCTAAGGGTTTACAGTAATCCCATCTTGTCACCAGTTCACAGTCCTTTTCAAGTCGATTTATTATGATTACGATGCTAACACCTTTCTCCAAGTTAACTTACAAGATCTGGATAGCTTAAAAATACTAAACTGATTTTGGTGGCGAACAGAACATAAATTGTTGCCAGTATGAAGTACTTATCACCGTGAAGGACTAACAAATAAACGACTGAATGACAAGCGGTTCCCCCGCGATGTATCACGCACCTCGTGTCACCATCACAAAAGCATCGAATTAGTCCAGCCAATCCTCATGAACAATCGAACAATGAGCAGGGGGTGGTTTTCCCCCTCATGGAGTTTTAAGAGTCATGCTACGTGACACGTCTAAACTGCTGTGCAGGAGGGAAAGTGGACAGCATGACAACAGCTGTGCAGCAGTTCAAAAGTGATGCGTGGTACCCTGGAAAAACCTTAGAGGGAACATTCAATAGATCTAGAATGGGATTTAATACGACAGAGAGATGGCATCACCAGACGTTGTTCAAAAGCAGGCCTTAGTGGTTGAGAAGGACCCCACAAATGTCTCCATATGTACAGTATATACATAGTTGCTGATCCATTGACTATTCAGTAGGCAAGCATCAAGGATTTGAACTTAATATGTGCTGCTACAGGAAGCCCATGCAGTGACCTGAAGAGAGGAGTTACATGAACCCACCTCAGCTGGCTGAACATGCTGCTTCATTTTGAATCACCTGCAGAGGCTTGATGACACATATCGGTACTCCCACTAGCAGAGTGTTGCAGTAGTGCTGATGTGACAAAACAAAAGACTGGACCAGGAGTTATGTGGCATACTCTGTTGGGTCCAACCTGATCTTGTGGATATTGTACAGAGTGAATCTACAAGACCAAGAAGCCACAGGAACATGGTCCCTGAAGGACAGCTGGTCATCAATCACCACCCCAAGGCTGCGTACCGATTTAGCAGTTGTTAGTCATAATGAACCAAGCTGAACAGAGATGATGTGCTGAACAGATGGGCAAGCTTGGATAACAGAAGGTCGGTCTTTGCGAAGCTGAGCTGGACATGGTGTTCCTTCATCCAGGTTCCAACATGAGTGAGCCATGAAAAATATAGCTGTATTATCCCATTATATAAAAAGGGTGACCAGGCAGATCCAAGCAACTATAGGCCAGTAAGCTTAACATGCATCGCAGGAAAATTAGTGGAAGGAAGCCCATTAATTCCGAATGGAATGGAATTTCGAATACACAACCCCGTGACCCTGTAGTTAGGATATAGTGGGTTGGATAATGGATGGATGAATGGATGGAATTATTAAGGATAAGATTGAGTCACACCTGGCAAGAACAGGAGTTTTACTGAACATTCAGCATGGGTTCAGAAGAGGGAGATGGTGTTTAACTAATATGTTGGAATTCTGTGAGGAGGCAACAAAAGGAAATGATCAAAGTGGAGCAGATGATGTTATTAATCTGGACTTTCAGAAAGCATTTGATAAGGTGCCACATGAGAGGTTGGGAATCAAACTAAAAGAAGTGGGAGTTCAGGGTGATGTTTTTAGATGGCTGCAGAATTGGCTCAGACACAAGAAGCAGAGGGTGATGGTGTGAGGAACCTCATCAGAATTGGCTGATGTTAAGAGTGGTGACCAGCAGGGGTCAGTGGTTAGGCCGCTGCTATTTTTAATATATATAAATGATTTAGATAGGAATATAAGTAACAAGCTGGTTAAGTTTGCAGATGATACCAAGATAGGTGGATTGGCAGATAATTTGGAATCCGTTATATAATTATAGGAGGAATTGGATAGCACACAGGCCTCGTGCAGATTTATGGCAGATGAAATTTAATACATGTATCAGTAAATGAAGTATTACACATCCATCCATCCATCTATTATCCAACCCGCTATATCCTAACTACAGGGTCACGGGAGTCTGCTGGAGCCACACCCAGCCAACACAGGGCACAAGGCAGGAAACAAACCCCGGGCAGGGTGCCAGCCCACTGCAGGGCACGTACACACTCCCACCCACACACCAAGCACACACTAGGGACAATTTAGAATCAGCAATGCACCTAACCTGCATGTCTTTGGACTGTGGGAGGAAACCCACGTAAACACGGGGAGAACATGCAAACTCCACGCAGGCAGGACCCGGGAGCCAAACCCAGGTCTCCTAACTGCGAGGCTGCAGCGCTACCCACTGCGCCACTGTGCCGCCCAGTATTACACATAGAAAGTAAAAATGTTAGGTTTGAATACACAATGGGCGGTCTGAGAATTGAGAGTACACCTTATGAGAAGGGTCCCTGGCCTCTGCCCTTTGTACCCATGCGTTGAGAAGGCCCTGGATGGGATAACAGGAAAAAGCTCTCCCTGAAATCCATGGGTCACAGCACACTCATTATGTGAGTAGTCCAGCCTGTGGCCCAGGGATGTTTGAGGAAGGGCTCGCTGAATCTCTGCTTTGGACTCGTCCCCTCTAAGACAAAGTCACCAGGAACTTAAACACCACTTTAAGCGGAAACTAATATAAAGTCAGCAATATGGAGGTCATCCAGAAGTCCAAATCCTGGCTTGCCTTTCTAACTCCTGTTTAGAGCTGGAGGGGTTAATGGAGATCTTTGCCCATTTGCCTTCAGTTTTTGAATGTGCTTTGCATGCACTCCGTTAGTCACAATGGTGCGCTGTCTGCTCGGATTTGCATACTGTTGAGGCGTTTGTCTCTTTTGGAGCTAAACAAACGTCTTATCTGTAGCTGCTGTGGGATATCATAATGAAGAGGCTGATAAAGCAACTTGGAATGATTAATACAGTTGTGAGCTGTTTTAGATATGAAAGTGCTTTCTTGAGTGGCACATGGCTCAGCTTGAATTAGCAATGCTCACCTCCAGCTTGCTGGGGCTCTTCAGTGCCATAAGTACAACCTGGCATATGCCAAGAACTCCTTTAGTGGGTGAGAATAATATAAGGCCTTAGAACCCTGCAGACCGTAGAGTGGCACCTCTTCAAAGATGCTCACCATCTCTTTGGGTGAATGCCATTATTTCTGGGGTAACACAGTGGCATATTGGTTAGATTTGAGAGTGGGAAAGGTGTTATATAAATAAAACGTATTATCATAATACAGTGCTGCTAGCTAACATCTCATCAGGCCCAAGTTCAATTTGCAACTTGAAGTATTTGGAGTTTTCATTTTCTGTTCTTGACCCCTGAGCTTTCTCCCAAGTCTTAAATACGAATAGATTTATTGGTATGAATGAGTGTAGGTGTGCACTTCAAACGTTCCCCTAAGAGGCTGGCGTTCCATGCAGGGTTCATTCTAGCCTTGCATTGGCATTAAAAACAGACTTTGAGCAAGGGTGGAATACTTTGCTTTGGAATGCAGAGGAAACATTAAAAATGGTGACAGCGCTTTCATCTTCTCTAAGAAGAGCATCACCAGGTTATCTCTTAGGTTTGTGAAGATGTATTTCATGGTATGACAATAGGCTAAAAAATGAACTCCTATACCTTATGTGGGATAAGAAGCCATACCAACAGCAGTGACTGCAACTCAAGAACCAGTCAAGGATGATGTTAGACCATCCAGGAAAAGCTTGGGTTGCTGCTAGAAGACGTGTTGGTGGTGTCAGCAGGGGGCTCTCAACCTGTGGTCTGTGTGTGTCTCCCAATGCTCCAAAGCAGTGACAGGGACACTGTGCTGTAAAAATGGGTGCTGTCCTTTAGATGAGACATTTCGAGGTCCTGACTCTCTGTGGTCATAAAAGATCAGGGTGTTAACATTTACATATTTAGCTGACACCTTTATCCATGGTGACTTATGACTTTTGAGATATACTTGGTTATATTTATTTTGTTTTTCCAGTTGGAACACATTCAGGTCACACAGTAGCAGGACTTGAACCAACATCAGCAGGTCTGAAGACCAAAATCTTTACCACTACACTACACTGCCTGCTATATAAATGCTTCCTGATGCCCTGGCTAAATTGTCCACCAAGACCTGGTCATTCTGGTCCCCTAAACACCCCCATCCCTTAATGTCAAACTACAGGCATTTTTCCACTGCTGGAACTTTGTTTTTGAGGACCAATGAGTTCTTGTATGATGTAGGTCCTGGGCCATGTGTTGTCCCGGGACGTTTACAGTAAAGGAACTGTAAACTTTACATAAAATGCACACCATGCAAAGATGAGTGATGCAGTGTGAGGTGAGGTATGCTCAGGAGCTCATGGTGGACCCCAGCATGGTGCATATCATTGCACACTAGTTAATAATAATAATAATTCATTACATTTATATAGCACTTTTCTCAGTACTCAAAGTGCTATCCACACAGGGAGGAACCGGGAATCTTCCACAGTCTCCTTACTGCAAAGCAGCAGCACTACCACTGCGCCACCTGTGAGGACTTAGTTAGATGGCTATTAAGAGTGATGCCATGCAATATGTGACACGATGGCCACCACAAGGTTGCATGACATGGCACACTAGTGGCGACGTGTGGCACGATCAAGAATTCATGTGAGACACATTCACCCTATTTCTTCAAAACAATGGTGACTTCACGGGGAAGATTATTGATTGGTTGTGGTGCATGGCATAGTGCGCCAAGGAGGAGGCTATGACAGGTGATGCACTGTGCAGTGTGGTGCTCCATCTTCACCAATAACTTTTCAACATCCAACCTACTAACAGATTTGTATGATGGCACCAGTGATTGTGGAAAACCAGTCCCACTCACAGTAGCTCCTGGTTGAACAAAAAGTACATACCTTGGAGTAGGAGCTAAAAAAAAAGTATCAGGAACTACAAATGGACCAGGTTCTTGTGGTGGGAATGCTACAAAAGTTCCTGAGCTTCTAAAAAGTCCTTGGATCCTGAAAAAACAGTTGCTGTGGTGGGACTGCACCTTATGCCTCTCATCTCTTCACCACCCATTAACTAATGTGTGGTGAATGCTCAAGTGCAAGAATACCTGCAGCCGCATCATCTAGATGGATGCTACAAAATTGGTGGCGGTTGACATTGTTTCCCACTGTCAATGTAAAACACTATGAGTAGGTCGGAAAAGAGCTATATCCATCCATCCATCTATTATCCAACCCACTATATCCTAACTACAGGGTCACGGGGGTCTGCTGGAGCCAATCCTAGTCAACACAGGGTGCAAGGCAGGAAACAAACCCCGGGCAGGGCACCAGCCCACCGCAGAAAAGCTATATCAGTGTAATTAATTATTATGTGATGAATGGCAATGAAACAACTCAACGTGGACCATTTATCTTCTGAACCGGTTAGCTTGACTCTATTCTGTTCTACACCTTGAACAAAAAAAAAACATAAGGAATAGGCTCACTGGCCAAACTCACTTGCTCGGGGTTGCTCATGAACGAAGGACCATGTCACCCCACTGTAATAAATGATTCCATGGGAATGCATGGAGAACATTCAAGCTTCACACAGAAGGTATGTCAGCAGAAAATCAGTCTGAAGAGCTGCACAGGGCAGTTTCAAGGGGTTATGCGAGACCCTGTGCTGGTGTTCTGGCAATACATAACAGTTTAAAAAAATTGAAAAGTATTATTAATATGCGTGTGTGGAAAGGGGTTATGGATTTTGGAGGGGAGAAACTTTGTCGTTGATGCCCTCCGAAGACAACTGACGCTGTATTCTGTCAATGCCCAGTCCTGTGACAAAACGCTACCCAAGAATTCTAAAATGAGCATTTTATATTACGCTGCTTCATGAGTTGGAGGTGTCCATCTGTCACAAATTCCTCATTCACACCAAACACCTGCGAGGACATTGTCAGTTTTTGCAGACTTAACTTTCTGTGGCGCTCCGTTTACAGCCTGCGCTCGGCACAAACTTTGAACTGGAGCCTGCATTTCTCAAACTTCCAACAGAGGGCAGCAGTGAACTGCGTAATCCTGTCCCAGAGCGACAAGCGGAGACTGCAATGAATGATGCGACGGGACTCCCACAGCCGTTAAAAAAGCACTGGAACCAGAAGAATCAGGGCTCGCTTTTTTCCCCTTTCTCGCATGCACATCTGCTTTGAATTTTGAGCCAGCAACGGATTCTGTTCCTGAAAATACAACGCTATCAGAGTCATCGTGTCATCAACAATGGGCAACACTGAAAAATACTTGAACTTGAAAAAGTGTTTTTTCTCAATTTGTATTACAAAGCCGTTTATGCACGCATTGTGGATCGACAACATACGTATATTGTATATCTGTCAAAATATTCAACCATTCATTGTATAAAATCGACTTTTCCTTCACGCCCTGTCCAAGGATGTTTCCGGTCGTGCGCCCAATCCTGCCGGCCGCGACATTAAATTAAATGGGGTGGATTGGGTTTCTCCGTAACAAGAGAAAGAGCGAAGAGTCCGTGTGTAAAAGGTAATGAAGTAGGCTACATGTGGGAAGTGACACAAAAGGGAAAGAAACTATGAACACTGGTTAACCGCAATGAGATTAGCGCAGCGGCCATGACGAGTCAATGTCAGTGGCCAGGGTAAGCTCAGGTAGGCTTCACCAGCTGCTCATCGTGTCAGGCTGTCAGTAGAAATGGACATTGTGTCACAAGGCAAGGCCTGGAATTGAGAACTTTGTGAATCATTATAATGTAGTGACCATAAATGACCAAAGCTCATCTCCATCTTCAACCATCTTTCTGGCCTTTCCTTCCAGCATCAGAGACCGGTAGAACCCCAGCCTACTGCAAATCACACACATTAATTCTTCATCTTAACTTGCACTTCCTCTGATTACTGAGGAAAAACTACACACACTTGGAATGAATGTGCAAAGTCCACACAGGTTACCACCCTAGTAGTTCAGGTAAGTGCTAACCATGATGATGGTAAGCATGGTGTATACTCTTAAAAAATGAAGGTGCCAAAGTGCTTTTTCAGAGCAATGCGATAAGGGAACTGTTTTTGCTTTCCAAAAGAGCCATCCATCTTTTCAAAACCTTTAACAGCTTCCATCAACAGAGTTTTGAAATACAGTTGCATACTATACAGTCTAAACTCATGTTTTCTTGATCTGTTCGCACCCTGCATCGTGCCTACCATATTTATTTATACATTTCATTTGTGAAACATCACTGTAAATCAAAATTCAACAATTCAGGAAAATCAAACAGTTTATCAGAATCATTGGAACAATCAAAACGAGAACAAAGCCCTAAAGTCCGCACTACTTGGTCACTTATTCCATGTGTCTATGGTTCTCTGTGTGACTTGCTAATGTTTATCTGAAATTTACTCTTAAGTTTCCCCATGTTCATGATGAACTCATTTTAAAATATGGACTACTTCCCTTCATAATTTTAAACACTTCAATCATGTCTCCTCTTAATCTTCTTTTGCTTAAACTGTATAGGTTGAGCTCTTTTAATCTTTCCTCATAATTCATCCCCTGTAGCCCTGGAATCAGCCTGGTCGCTCTTCTCTGGACCTTTTCTAGTGCTGCTATGTCCTTTTTGTAGCCTGGAGACCAAAATGGTGTACACAGTACTCCAGATGAGGCCTCACCAGTGTGTTATAAAGGTTCAGCAGAACCTCCTTGGACTTGTACTCCACACATCAAGGCGCTATATAACTTAACATTCTTTTAGCCTTCTTAAAGGCTTCTGAACACTGTCTGGCAGTTGATAGCATAGAGTCCACTACAACTCCTAAATCCTTCACACTTTCAAGTTTCAGACCTCCGGCTGAGTATTCAAACCTAACCTTTTTACTTCCTCCAACTAATACTTTACATCTTGTACTGACATTAAATTTCATCTGCCACAAATCTGCCCAAGCCTGTATGATGTTCAAGTTCCTCTGTAACGATTCAAATAATTCAAGATTATCTGCCTATCCACCAATTAATAAAATATAAAGTTAAACAACAAAATACTTATAAAACTATGAGAATGCTGTTCTAAAAACATATGTTTTTAGCAATTTTTGAAAAGTTGGAAGTCCACAGGGATAGAAGCAGGGCATTCGACAGTCTTGGACCATCTCCACTGAGTGCCTTGTCACCCCCAGAGTGTCCCCTGGATGAAGGTACACAAAGCAGTTGTGCTCCACAGGACTACAGTGCTCAAAAAAAGAAATTTAGGGGCAGAGGAGGTTATGGAGAAAGAGAGGGGCCAAATCATGAAGAGATCCGAATGCCAATAAAAGTACCTTCAGCTGTATGTAACATTGCATAAGGAGACAAAGCAGATGTTGGAGAATTGGAGTCGCAGTGGTAGCGCTGCTGCCTTGCAGTAAGGAGATCATGGGTTCTCATCCCAAGTCCTCCTTGCGTGGAAGTGGTTTGAGTAGTGAGAAAAGAGCGGTATAAATGTAAAGAATTATTATTATAATTAATATGACTCGACTGCAGCTGAATTGTGGACATACTGCAGTCTACTCAATACGCAACAAGACACTCAGAGGAGAAGTGCTTTGCAGTAGTCCAGCCATCAGGTCACAAAAGTATGTATGGGAGGTCTCAGTAGCCACAAGATTAATAAAATAATGTAATCTAGCTATGTATTTAAAATCAAACAATGCTGTCCTAGTGACATTTATTTATGATGTGCATCAAATGAAAGAGTGGGATCCAAAATAACACTAAGGTTTTTCACCTCTCCTGTGTTAAGTATTAGAAACCCAGGGATAGACAGTGGTAGGTGGACCATATCTTGAGTGCAGTATGAGAGCTTGATATTTGTCGTAATTTAGATTCAGAATGTTTTCAGACATCCATACCTGACTATCACATAAACAATCTGCCAATCCACAAGAAAGAGCCAACTGAGTAGGTATAAAGTTCATACACAGTTCATTTCATGATCATCAGCATAAACATGAATGATCTGGCCAAGAGGTAAGCAGACCCAACACAGAAACACCACGTGGCAAACAAGATGAAGCCGACCTGAAGTTACCAATAGAAACAAACTGAACTTGACAGACAACAAAGGTAAGACTTGAACCTGGACAGCACTGCGTTAGTGACACCAACTAGATGTTCCAAGAAATCCAACAGGATCTTGTGGCTAGTGGTGTCAAACACAGCAGAGAGAACTAACAAAATATGAATCTGCAGCCGACAGTAAATCAGTAAATATTTTGACAAATGCAGTCTCGGTATGGTGTTTTGACCTGAAGCCCGTTTGAAATTTCTGAAACAAATTATTATTACATAAATCAGCTTGTAGTTGTCTAGCAACCGCACATTCGGGTAATTTTGACAAAAATGGCCAGTTTGAGACTGGTAGGAAGTTGCTATAGTCCAATATACTGTACATTCAAGAGTTCTACATTGTCCACGTATTAGGATGCTTTTCAAAGCCCGAACAGCCAACTTCATATGCAAAGAACCCTACTTAGAATGTAACGAATCTTTGCCAAGCAATGGTCAATGAAGAGCCACACAGCCCAGTAAAGTTCCAGTAAAGAAGCAGTATTTTTAAGAGTGTAGTCAGACTGAAGCGGTTTGTGTAATATCACACATATGTTGGTACGATTAGAACCCGTGTCAGGGTGGCAGTGAGAATCGCTAATTGCTGCACCATGGCGCCACTCACACTTTATTATAAGCTTGCCACTTTTCTCATGAACCTAGAATAATATGGAAATGGTGTCAAAAATGTGTAGCACCAGTGCAAAATGCCTTTAAGCAGCACTTCGCAAATATTTATTATTTAAAATATTTACATTTTTGACACATATAAGTGTCAAGCAGTGTGGCCTTTTGATTGAAATACCAGTAGATTACCATTCCCCAAACCATTTAATCCAATTTAATCACAGGGAGCTGGAGTCTACCCTGGCAGCACTGGTAAGAAGCAGAGAACAGTCCATCACAGAATCTGATTAACGTATTGGACTTTCAATTGCAACTTAAGGCTCCGTCACTGACTCACTAAATGTATAACCCGAGGAAGTCACTTAATCTGCCGGTGTTCCGTTTCTAATAGAATTCAAAACATTATGTTACACCTGTCAAATGCCTAGGGGTGGTGTGAACTATGGAAGGTGCTAATAGAAAGCAGAAGGTTTTTCATTCGCACACCACTTGTGTCTCATTTTGTTGCATTGGACTAAACATTGTCACACACATGCGTTGAGGAGGCAGTCAAAAAGCCTAAAAAGGTGAGTGAAACATCTCAAGACGAGGGGTTGTCACGTGGTACTTACCTAAATCTCCTGATCGCCCAACAGAAAAACCAAAGAAAAAAAACTCCATCCATTTCTGGGTTCCAAAATGGCCACCATGACATCACGTCCGGCCACCATAGATGACTTCACTTCCGGCTCCTGAATTCAACGTCATTTCCTGCCAACCATTTCCTGTACTCATTTCCCATCTGTATTTAAACGCCATCTTGTTTCATGAACTTTGTCACATGTTACTGATTCCAGTACTTTTGATCATTTACACTGTTTTTCATTGCTTTATTTTGTCCGTTGGATAATATACGGGGACGGTCCCCAAAACTTCATTTTTGTGGAGCTTCTTTTTTTCATTATTTCCACAACATGTGACTCGGCGGCATTTTGGTTATACAGGGCTATTCAAAATGAAGGAGCAGATTTCAGAAATGTATTTCAAACAAACTGTATAAGATAGAAACATCACTGGATAGAGGAAAGTTCAAAGTTTGGTCCTATGGTCCTTGAGGTTGCATGCACTCAACAAGAGCACCATGTGTAGCGTGACAAACACCAAATGGTAGACCATTTCTTGCCACCCACGAGACATCTGGTCCCTAGTTACTGAATTCACAGCTTCCTCAAATCAAAGATTAGCTGGGACAGGTGGAACAAACACTCTTTCTTTAATGTACCCCATAGATAAAAATCGCAGGGGGAAAGGTCTGGAGACCTGGGAGGCCATAGACGATGAGCAAGATCTTGTTCTCCACCTCTTCCAATCCATCGTCCTGGAATAGTGTCGTTCAGGTAACGCCGGACCTCCACTCAAAATGATTTCTCTTGTGGTGTTGTGGCCATTTTACTATTAATGAGAAACAGCGCTCAGTGGCATTCACTGGTGGGCTTTTAAACTTTGAACTTTCCTCTATCCAGTGATGTGCCGAATGTGTTTCTGTCTTATACAGTTTGTTTGAAATACATTTTTGAAATCTGCTCTTTCATTTTGAATAGCCTGGTATTATGCTTGCAATGTGCTGTAAGAAGACCTGCACGAAGAAATTAAAAGCGCATACTGTCATGATGATAATTTGTTAAGTCTGATACTGAATTTCAGTGTGTAAGCAAATTAATATATAATTATGTATATGCTTATATGTTGTTTTCTCATTTGCTGACAAAAATAATGTTAATAAGGCATTATGCTGTCAAGATTTGTTTAAGATAAATCATGAGATTCATTATGTTTTATTGTGTTTAACTTGATTTGTGTATTTACATAGGTAAATGCTGAATTGTTTAATAATTTACTGCTAGCAAATTATAGTTCTAAATATGCATAAGTGCTACGATCCTGTACACATTGAGTGCTATCACAAAAATGCATTTAATTGAATATACAAACCCATCCATCTGTTTACTGTACACATCCATTATTGACTTTCAAATTTACATATCCCTTTATCCATCTATACATATTCATGTTGACGTTCTTAATCCTATTCAAAATGATGTTATGGTGGAGCCTTTCCAAGCACTTTCAAGCACAAGGCAGGAACTAAAGCTTAGCTGAGCTTCCAGGACATTGCCATGCACACTCATTGCAGGCTTGTAGGAATGTAACTCTATAATATTTAAAAATGCATAATACACTTTAAACATGTGCTACATAATTATAAATTTAATTGAGCAGGATTCCTAAGCGTGGCACAATGGTTAGCTTTATTTCCTCACAGCTCCATGAACCTGGGTCCAGCTCCCTTTTGTGTGGTTTTCTGTGGGTACTACGGTTTCCTCTTAAAGACTTGCATATGAGGTTAGCTGGTAGCTCTAAGCTGGCACAATAAGAGTGGGTGTGTTTAGATAGATAGATAGATAGATAGATAGATAGATAGATAGATAGATAGATAGATAGATAGATAGATAGATAGATAGATAGATAGATAGATAGATAGATCGATCGATCTGCGGTGGGTTGGCACCCTGCCCAGGATTGGTTCCTGCCTTGTGTTCGGATTCAGCGGGTTGGAAAATAGATAGATAGATAGATAGATAGATAGATAGATAGATAGATAGATAGATAGATAGATAGATAGATAGATAGATAGATAGATAGATAGATAGATAGATAGATAGATAGATAGATAGATACTTTATTAATCCCAAGGGGAAATTCACATGCTCCAGCAGCAGCATACTGATACAAAAAAACAATATTAAAGAGTAATAAAAATGTAGGTAAAAGCAGACAATAACTTTGAATAATAACGTTTACCCCCTCGGGTGGAATTGAAGAGTCGCATAGTTTGGGGGAGGAACGATCTCCTCAGTCTGTCAGTGGAGCAGGACAGTGACAGCAGTCTGTTGCTGAAGCTGCTCCTCTGTCTGGAGATGACACTGTTTAGTGGATGCAGTGGATTCTCCATGATTGACAGGAGCCTGCTGAGCGCCCGTCGCTCCACCACAGATGTCAAACTGTCCAGCTCCATGCCTACAATAGAGCCTGCCTTCCTCACCAGTTTGTCCAGGTGTGAGGCGTCCTTCTTCTTAATGCTGCCTCCCCAGCACACCACCACGTAGAAGAGAGCGCTCACCACAACCATCTGATAGAACATCTGCAGCATCTTATTGCAGATGTTGAAGGACGCCAGTCTTTTAAGGAAGTATAGCCAGCTCTGTCCTCTCTTGCACAGAGAATCAGTATTGGCAGTCCAGTCCAATTTATCATCCAGCTGCACTCCCAGGTATTTATAGGTCTGCACCCTCTGCACACAGTCACCTCTGATGAACACGGGGTCCATGAGGGTCCTGGGCCTCCTAAAATCCACCACCAGCTCCTTGGTTTTGCTGGTGTTTTTTTTTTTGGTGGTTTGAGTCGCACCATTTAACAAAGTCCTTGATGAGGTTTCTATACTCCTCCTCCTGCCCACTCCTCATGCAGCCCACGATAGCAGTGTCGTCAGCGAACTTTTGCACGTGGCAGGACTCCGAGTTGTATTGGAAGTCCGATGTATATAGGCTGAACAGGACCGGAGAAAGTACAGTCCCCTGTGGCGCTCCTATTTTGCTGACCACAATGTCAGACGTGCAGTTCCCGAGACGCACATACTGAGGTCTGTCTTTAAGATAGTCCACGATCCATGCCACCAGGTATGAATCTACTCCCATCTCTGTCAGCTTGTCCCTAAGGAGCAGAGGTTGGATGGTGTTGAAGGCGCTAGAGAAGTCTAGAAACATAATTCTTACAGCACCACTGCCTCTGTCCAAGTGTATTTTATGTATGTCATGTCATGAACTGGCACCCTTTCCAGGGATGGGTTGGTCTTGGGGTTAGCATCATCTCCTTAAGCTCATAACACCTTTAAGTTCTGTAAAAATAGAAGCCATGTTTGAAATGACTTTACAGTGTTCATTGCTTTTGTGTTTGTTCTTGTGGCAGAGCGCATTGTAATAGTTACTTTAAAACATAAAAGCAGAATACAAAAGTAATGGTTGGACTTTGACATGAAAAGATTACAAAATAGTAAAAATATGTTATAAAAATAAATTCAAAGGTTTGTTTTTCAAGGCAATCATAAACAGAATAAACTATAAGAGAGTTACATTAAAGAGGATGAGTATAAATCCCATTCTTTTACTTTCTAAGGAACAGCATTTCAAGATAGAATTGTGAATCAATCACAAATCACCTCTGGACTAGACTTGCTGGTCCATATTGCTATTTTCAATGTGCCATTTTTTTCTGTTTTACTGCTGTCTTTAAATTGTATAATAATTTATATATTTGTTGCAGGTGGCATGATTAAAGCACGTGATACAAAATGACACAAATAATTTAGAATACATGCAAAACTGTCTTTCAGTTAGTAGGGTGCTTTTCCATCTTGGACATCCACCATGGAGAAACGTCCAAGAGTTTAATTTAGTAAACATGTTCACAATAGAGGAAAAGATTCTCCTGCATATTAAAATGTTATTAGCTTAAAGTTTGTTATTTATGATGACTTGCTGCTGCTCTTGAAGAGCTTGTGGATGCTTCTCCTCCAGAGCTAGAGGGGTTCAAATCAAGACATGTCCAGTTTAATTTCCCTCTGTAACAGTTAATGTTGCCCAAAAAAAGTTACCCACACAGCCCTGATAAGGCCCCATCCCTTCTGGTCACAATGATATAAAAATGAGCTGTTCCCAGAAGATCGTGTTGAATTTTGATCTGACGAATAAGAAGGACAGACTCCAGAAAGCTAATTGTTTATGTTTATTCTTGGGCCCTTTCGGCCATCTGTTTGTTTTAAGTAAATCAAGTGACCTGGTTGGTACCCCAACTATTTTCCAGAAAACTCATGTTTTCTTCTCAGACATGGTACAAGTTCTTAAGGCCATAAAAATACAGGAAACAGTCCTGGCTTTAACCTGAAGGCTTGCCACAGTGTGCATTTCTTCTGTGCAGCTTTGTTATCATGTGCTTTTGTCAACGCATAAGTGAAGAAGCACACTTGCGACACCAATACTTAAGACAGAGCTCTTCAGTACAACACCCATTAGATTTCTTCAAGTTATGTGACTGTGTTTCTCAGAGCTTAAGTTCTCACAAAATATTGTGAAAAAAAGTAGAAAGTGAGGACCTGGACAATAGATTGCATATTGCCAGGGAGGTTAGATCACAGATATTTTGGCACTCTGCTTCTCGAAAGGTATTCTTGAAGAAATGCCAAGAAGCACATTACCACAACTATTTTGTAATATTACCTTCAATATAAAAGCCTTAAATACCAGAATCTACCTGCTTGGCAATTTAAAGTCCAGTGAATGCGTTGTGATCCTTGTACACTTCAAACAAGACTCCTTCAAGGACAACTTGTCTGTTGTCCACATAACTCCCAAACAATCTTTGCCTGTTGTGGAAAGACTGAGCCCAGCGCAAAGAAACTCTTAAGATACACAGGCAATAACTCCCTTAACCAAGAAAGCCCCAATTACGGCAAAACACGTGTACTCTATAACATGCCTATGATCTGCTTCTTGTAAATGAGAGGGCATGGTAGATGTTTACTGAATAATATGGATTATATTGTGATTGTGATTCAGACCTATATATATATATATATATATATATATATATATATATATATATATATATATATATATATATATATATATATACACACTAGGGGGCCTTGCCCACTGCTCGCTTCGCTCGCCAATCCCCCTGCCTGCGCTACGCACCAGCAACTTTGCATCTCTGCTGCTCGCAAACAATAAAACTTTTAATTCTCGCAGATATGCCTCTTCATTGGGAAGAAACACTACTTTTCCCTGATGGCAACATGAATTAGATCATCTACAAGTCTCTGACTTAAAGTTTAAAACCAAACAATATCTACATACTTCTGTCATATCACCTATGTCCATATATTCAATCTCTTTTCGCTTTTACCTTTTCATCAATATCGCATTGAATTTTGAGTCAATTTTTGGAATTACATCGTGACAATGCAATGTATAACTGCCCGTGAGTGAATATCGTTTCATTCTCTCTACACAAACTGTGTCTGACAATAGCGTTCACACAAATGAGAAATGATTGAACCGTGCGTGTGGTTGTAAATGTTTTAGATGTGGACAGGACTTTTCCAAATCTCTTTGCATAAAGTTTTGTCTCGTGGGGCTTGAAATTTATTTTCTCTTGCGGGATTTCACTTCCACCAAACAACAGATCTTTAAATTCTCACGGATACGCCTCTTCATTGGGAAGAAACACTACTTTTCCCTGATGGCAACACAAATTAGACAATCTACAAGTCTTCTACTTAAAGTTTAAATCCGAGCAATATATTCGATCTCTTTTCGCTGTTCCGTTATTTCACAGAGTAGTAATTTAATAATGCGATCTTTACTGTCATTTTTTTGAGACTTTCGAATTTTCGTACTTCCATTATCTCTACCCTGCTCTGCATGTGTATCGCGCCAACGTTTTTGAATTCTTTACGACATTCTACTTTGTCATCTACTCTTTGTCTTTTATTTCTGGCTCCGGGCGTGGTTAAATCTCTTGGTGCAAAGTCTCTTCTCGTTGGATGTGAAAGTGTCCCTCTTCAAAAGTTCACATCTCGTCGCCGGATAAGAAGTTTCGTCGCCCAAGATTTTTTATTATAATAGAGAGATATATACAGGGTGAGTCAAAATTATGTTAACACTTGAATGGCGGAAACAATTTATTCACAAAGAATACTTCATATGTGCAAGATGATTTACAGGAATATCTTAACCTGTTCGCCATCATATGTGCCACATAAATTGTCCACAAGAATTGTATATAAGTGTATACATAGGAGTACCATTAGTGTTAACATAATTTTGACTCACCCTCTCTCTCTCTCTCTCTATAGATACTGTATTAAAGTCTGAGATCTCTCTAGCCTGTCTTTCCCACCACATAGTACAGCAAAACAGCCTGTGTGGAATGAAATAAGAAGGCAAATTAAAGCAGCTGATAAGTAGATTGTCAACGAAGTAACAAACAAAGAAAACAGCATGATAGCTAATCATTAAAAAAATAAGTATATCAAACAAGCATATGATCACAGGGCACATTGAATAAACAAACACCTCAGAATCCTTTCTTTATGCAAACAGTTCAGTTTGTGATTGTGATTGCAGATGTAACGCAAGCCGAATATGAATGAGATGTCAGAGGCGTCAGTTCCAAGTAAACAGAGATTCACTTCAGTCTCACCCAGTGTGTAGCTCAGCTACTGTAACTGCAGTTGTTGTCCTCTCCCACACTTGTGGTAACACATGACATTTGTAATAGCAGGGTGCTTGGGCTTTTCTCTTCTGGCACTTTCAAAAAACACTATAATACATCTTGTTAGCTTTGCTATGCCACTGCAGTCTTTATTTTAAGATGAGGTATGATTGCCGGCACTTTCTCTTACAGACTGCCACCTTCTTCTCCTCTGTCTTGGTATTAGGTTGTTATTGTTTTATTGCTAATGTCGTCTCCATCTTTTTTGGGTTCTTTTTATGTTACCCTCTACCAAACACTTGATTTTTCAGTTGAGCTATGAAAGGCATTCGGGTATCAAAAGTCAAAACAAACACACAGACAAAATTTCAAATATGCTTAATTGCAGTTAAGAAGATGGCAATGCTATACAATAATGTAACAGTATTTCACTCCATCAATATAGAAGAATGCCAAAGTGTCATATTTAACAGAAAATAAAGAATAAATTAGACTGTAAATTTGCATTAGCAATTTAATGTTATTTATGCTGAGTGCTGAATTATTTCTAGGAGGTCTGCTACAGATCCTATTTTGGCAGTATATAATTTTCTTTATTTTTCAGGGCTCAATATTGTATTTTTTCTTCTATGTAGTATAATACAAAGTCATAAATCTCAATATTGAATTTTCCAAGGTTTTATATGTTATAATTCATCCTTAGCCCTGATTTCATTACTTTCAACACGTGTACATGTGTGTCTGTGTGAACAGATCAATGGTCATGATAAACCGGGCATTCTAATAACAACCTTGAAACAACAGAACTCGACTGATTTTTAACAAAATTGAATCAAGGTAACTAAATACGATTTCTGTTTTTCTACTGGAATTGACCCCAAAGTTTCCTTTACAAAAAATGCTTAAAAAAACTTCACAGAAAATTACAATGTGTACAAAATTTCATTCAAAGCATTTTTCGATTTCTCCAAATTTTTTGTTCTGCCTTTATTTTACCTTTACCCTGAAGGAGAATTATGTTGTTCATGGCACTGCTGCATTGTTATTCAGAAATGTAAGTGGTTGGAAAAAAAAATATTTACGGTATTTGTTTGAAATGTTTTTTTGAAATCCTCAGCCATTTGGGAACAATGGATGAAATCAAATCACGAGCGAGGAGGCCTGACATGCTCACTTTGGCGACACCAAATCCTTCTCAGCCTCTTGTACTTAACAGATGTTTATTCTGTGTTTACTTCTGTCAAGTGAGCACTGATGGTGGTTTTGTTATTTTTAAATTTAGGTCTTGGAACATAGATGAGTTACTAACAGGAGGAATATGGAAAAGGCTGCATGACCACCTGGGTCATATTTTGTCTTGTATTTCTTTTAAATGAAAAAGTGATACGCTTTGGAGTCATGGTACAAAAATAGGGAAGGAGGACAGAAAGAGCAACAACATGGCAAGGAACAAGGAAAAAGTACAGAAGGTGAAAACAGTCCAGAAGGTAAGGAAGATTTGCCTAAAAATACAAGTAACTTCAGGGCTTCAGTTGTTAGAACATTGGAAATTTTTTTGTCCAGAACAGACCATTCAGCCCAGCAGCAAAGCTCACACATCCTATTAACCTAATTCCTGCAGAATAATATCAAGTCGAATTTTAAAGGTCCCTAAAGTCCTACTTTCTACCACCCTATGTGTAGCTTATTCCAAATGTCTACGGCTCTCTTTGTGAAGAAAAATTTCCCAACATTTATGTGAAATTTACCCTTAACAAGTTGACAACTGTGTTCCCGTGTTCTTCATGAATTTATTTTAAAGTAATAGTCTTGATCCGCAGGACTAATTTCTTTAATAATTTAAAACCCTTCAGTCATGTCACCTGTTACACTCCTTTACTTAAACTGAAAAGGTTCAGCTTTTTTAATCTTTCCTCATAACTCATCTCCTGGAATCAGCCTGGTCTCTCGTCACTGGACCTCTTCTAGTGCTGCTATGTCCTTTTCGTTCCCTGGAGACCAAAACTGCACCCAGTACACCAGATGAGGCCTCACCAGCATGTTATAAAGCTCAAGCATATTCTCCTTCAACTTGTACTGTACAATGCATGTTATATAAATGAATATTCTGGTAGTCTCCTTAATAGCTTCTGTCCACTGTCTGGATGTAGATAGTGAAAAATTCACTATGAATCCCAGGTCCTTCTCATGTACAGTACTTTCCAGTTTCAGACCTCTCATTGTATATTGAAATCTAACACTTGTACTTCCTATGTGTAATACTTTACATTTACTTACATTGAATTTCATCTGCCAAAAATCTGCCCAAGCCTGTTGTCCATGGACCACGGACAGATGATTATTTACTGAGCTAAACCAGCAGAAGAGTGTAAAAGTGAAAGCAAAACAAATAGCAATAAACCTGGCTACCAAATCGAGACAAGAATCGAGGTTGAGAAAACAGGCAAAACCAAACGAAACACACGAGAAGCGCTATAAGAAAAGATTTCTTTTAAGTATTTTTTAGGATGCTTGTATTTGCGGATTGGATACCGAAAGGAACCTTTTTTCCTGTTGTGCCGATTACCCATGGGTCATGACCCTAGAAGCCACACTCCTAGCAAGGCAGGAAGCTATACCAGTGATGGCACTCAAAATCATAACGATAGAAGGAACTAAAAAATCACATTCAAGACGTTACAAATGAATTTAGACAAATCCTAATCACGACACCGTGTTTACTGATTCAGCGGACTTTAGATTATCTGATAATCCACCTCCCTTGGGATCATCTGAAGTCTTAACCAGCTTATTCACCCAAGTCTGATAAGGTCCCTCACACCACAACCCTTTGCCTTCTGTGTTTTAGCCTATTCTGCAGCCATACGAATGCACACTACACCCTGAACTTTCAAGTCTTTAAGCTTGACGCTAGGGCTGGGCGGTATGACCAAAATTCTATATCACGGCATTTTTCAAAATTATACCAGTTTCACGGTATTCAACGATATTTTTTTCCCTATGCATGAGTGGATGTTAACCACATTTTCTTGAACAAATTTTGCAAACAACTTAACCTATAATTTTGACAACATATTCTCAACCATCCAAAGAGGCATTTAGACTTTGTAAAATATCCAGAGGTGCTTGTCAAAAGTTGTATTGCACTGAACATGTCTTAGAAAAGGAATAAATAGTAAATATTTTTGTAAACCAAATACACTTTCTGTTAATATCAACAATCTCTGTCTACTGACACGTTCGCTGTATGGATTATAACGGCGTTGGTTATCTCGATCCACCGCTTGCTTTTTTTGTTGTAGGCAGTCCTCTAGCAAATGCGTCTACAAGTAACGTCTGACTTGAATGTCCTCTAGCTTTATCAGTTTTACCTGAGGATGTGGAGGGGTCCAAAGCATGTTTGCAGCTAAGGTGGTGCAGCAAATTGCTCGTGTTACTGCCTCCGGCAACAACTTTAGCTCAACAACATTTGCAGTAAATAGTTGTTTGGTCCACATCCGACCTTTTAAAACCAAAATCCCCAGACAACAGACGCTGCTCCTTTTTTCGGCAAAAGTTCTTCTGTATCATCATGTTCAACTTTATCGTCTGCTACAGCTTCAGCTTCGGAATGTTCTCTGCCAATTTTCCCCGCTCAATACCTCCACTAATGCATGTACTCCGTTGCATGCATGTTTAGTGGTGTAGCAGTGAAAAAAGTCCCCCCTTAAACAGTTTCCTGCTGCGCCACGTTCCGAACGTTGTTTAGGCTATTTAAACCGGTATTGCGGTATAAGAAAAATCCATATCATAACAAAAATAAAAAATGGTTTTTGGTATGAACCGGTATACCTCCCAACACCACTTGACGCCCAACGTCAATTGGAACCTTATCAAATACTTTCTGAAAATCAAGATAAATGATTAGTTCTATGTGCTCTCCAAAAGTTCTATGGCCTGGTAGTGCAACCATTTTGAGTAGTGTGGCGGGTGGCTGGGGGCTGTGCCCAGCCAGGATGCCTAGAAGGGCCAGGAGAGGGACTATACCTCCCCTGGACCATGAGAGGGCAGCCACCTTGGCTTGTATGGGGGCCTTGGGAATTGAGCGTGGAAGCTCAACCCTATAGGGGCCTGTGGCCACTGCCAGGATGATTGTGCGGCCTTGAACGTCAGCACTTCCGCCACACTCTGAGGTGCTGGTGGAAGGAATACCGGGGACACCCGGATGGCTTCCAGGGGGCTCATGTGGAACTTCCGCCACACCAGGAAGTGCCGCCAGAAGGACGTCAGGAAGCACCTGGAGCACATCCGGGTGAATATAAAAGGGGCCGCCTCCCTTTAGTCGGAAGGAAGAGGACAGAGCTCGGAGGAGAGGAGTGGAAGGTGGTCGAAGGAAGGCATTGGAAGGCCTGGACTGAAAGGTGATTGATGCTGGGGCACTGTGTGTTGTGCAGGATTTTGCAAGTGTAAATATTGTAAATAAACACGTGTGTTGGACTTATTGGTGTCTGCCTGTCTGTGTCTGGGCTGAACTTCCACAGTAGGAAGAGATTTTTTGAAAGCTTCCAGAAATAAACTCCAAAATGGTGATTCCAGGGTAGTTACCTGCCAAAACACTTCAGGTCAATAGTAAGGTGAAGGCCAACTAGCCCGTGGGTCAAGAGTTAGCTGTGAGAGAGAAAGTGATTGTTGAATTTTTGACATGGAATATCAGGGAAGCCACCACATTGTTTGGGTAGATATTGACATGTTGCATAACCAAGCTAAGTGAGGCAATTGAAATGCATTTATTTTTTTTAATTTATTACCTTGTCCTTGTTTATTTATTGCTCTAATTTTATTTAAACTGCTCTCTCCTCTGGACTGTTTGACTGTGCGACTGTGCACCAGTAGGAGGCACTCTGTTACAACAGGATTAATAATAATTAGAATTACATTCAGCCTGGAGGTCTGGATTCAGATGAGCTCTGAGCACAATAGTTGCTTCACCGTTGCTGCGGATTAATATGTGACAGGCAAATCTTCACCTGTACATCTCCTCTGGCACATATAATTAAGTAGGCATGGCTTTTGTCTAATTCTTTTTCTGGGAACAATTTGGAAAAAAAGCAGCCATATATTTTAATCCATATGTTTCAGCCAAGCCAAAGCTCTTTGTCTTGTGTTGTCACTTAGCTGGCTAACGTCTCTCTGACCTTAATGAGTTTCTTCAAACTGTTGATCAGACTCATAACTGTGCTTGCTAAATCATATTTATCTAGAGAAATAGCTTCCCATCAAGACCGTTAATATCATCTCCAAAATCTTCCACAAAAGACACAGTGCCTGCCTTGAGTGTAGCACAAAAAAAAGTAAATTGCATGAAATATAGCTGTAAGCTTTGAAAAGATCTTATTACATAGGCCTGTGATAGAGATCTCTGTTAAAATAATATTTAGCACATGCTGCACTTTTAATTAACTATTAATACTTTAGCAAAATTAAAAACAGAGGATGTCTAAACCCAGGTTTTTATTTGGCGCTGACCCCTGTCCCCCAGCGTGCGTGTCAAGGGGATGTTGGATGGTGGGGGTATTCTGGTACCGACCTGTCAAGTGTCATCTCCATGCCTTGCAGATGTTACTGTTCAGCACTGTCATTTTTGAAAACAGTGCCTGAGGATGCCCTGCACCTCCCCTCAGTGTCCTGCCAGTGACCCAAGTAAATAAATGATGATATCAGGGGGTCTTACTAGCCTGGGGATGCCCCACATGTCCTCACAGTGCCCTTGTAGTGACCCAAAAAAACAATACATGTGGCAGAGTAGTGTAAGACGGGGTCACCTGGCATTTCATCTATGCACGCAGACACTGGTGACCCCACACAAAGCGGTGCTCTTTGAGGTTTGCTCTAAGACTCTGATGACCTACAGTAGTTTGTCTTTTCTTCATGGTGGTACTGGGGACCACAGGTGTTCCCTGAGGTGCCATCTAAATAAGGGTAACCAGCAATAGAATGTCCTCTCTTTGTCCTGGCACTGGTGAGGTACACAAAATAGTGCTGTCTGAATTGCAGCCCAGATCTGAGGTTAGAGTCCAGTAGTATGTCCTCCTCAAGTATTGGTGAGAAATAGTGAAGTCTAAGTGTGGTGGGATTTTTGGGACTACCTTTCTTCCACATGCTGCTGCTTGTGACCTTCATAAATGGCTGATCCCCAAAATACAGGTGAAACTTGGAGTGATCCTCAGCGGAATGTCCTCTCTTGACATTGGCATCGATGATCCAAACAAAGTGATGCTCCCAGAAATGTAGACCAATTCTGTGGTGATGTCCTAAATTATCTGAACAGGTGACCTATGCAAAGTGTTGCATTCTAAGCCTGAGGTGACTTGAGGTCGTATTTCCTCTCTTCATGCTGATCTTGGTGACCCACATAAAGTGATGCTGTTTAAGTGTGGCTTCTCCTCATTACTAATACTAATTATCCACACTAAGCACAATGAGGTGCAGTCTAAATCCTGGATAGTAAAGTAAAGAATTTGCTGGAGCCTCACTGTAGGGTTATCTAACTCCAGGGTGAACTCCATTGGTGTCTCCTGTCTGTTCTTTGTCAATCAGCCTAAAATGATAATCCTTAAGGGGCAGCTTAGATTTAGCGTGAACTTTGCTAGCATGTCTTCTCTATAGTGTGATGCTATGTAGTATGAGGTAGTGGTTAAGGATTTGAACTTCAAATCCTAAGGTCATGAGTTCAAATCATGATACTGATACGGTGTGACCATGACAAATTCACTCCACCTGCCTGTACTCCAAATGGAAAAACAAATGAAATGTAATTAATTGTATCTTAGATATTAGAAGACACCTTGGATAAATGTGTCAGACAAAGACAAAGACAAAGTCCACTTTGACTCCTAAATACTCATAAGGTGTACTCTCAATTATCAGACCGCCCATTGTGTATTCAAACCTAACATTTTTACTTCCTATGTGTAATATTTACATTTACTGACATTAAATTTCATCTGCCACATGTCTGCCCAAGCCTGTATGCTATCCAAGTCCTTCTGTAATGATATAACGGATTCCAAATTATCTGCTAATCCACCTATCTTGGTATCATCAGCAAACTTAACCAGCTTGTTACTTATATACCTATCAAAATCATTTATATATATTAGAAATAGCAGCGGCCCTAGCACTGACCCCTGTGGAACACCACTCTTAACATCGGCCAATTCTGATGAGGTTCCTCGCACCATCGCCCTCTGCTTCCTGTGTCTGGGCCAATTCTGCACCCATCTAAAAACATCACCCTGAACTCCCACTTCTTTTAATTTGATGCCCAACCTCTCATTTGGCACCTTATCAAATGCTTTCTGAAAGTCCAGATAAATAATATCAGATGCTCCACTTTGATCATATCCTTTTGTTGCCTCCTTACAGAATTCCAACATATTAGTAAAACACGACCTCCCTCTTCTGAACCCATGCTGAATGTTCAGTAAAACTCCAGTCCTTGCCAGATGTTGCTCAATCTTATCCTTAATAATTCCTTCCATTCATTTTCCTGTGATGCATGTTAAGCTTACTGGCCTATAGTTACATGGATCTGCCCAGTCACCCTTTTTATATAATGGGATGATATTTGCCATTTTCCAGTCCTTCAGAATCTCTCCAGTGTGCAGTGACTTCCTAAGAAATGTGTGTCAAGGGTTTATATATGTACTCACTAGCCTCCTTAAGAACTCTAGGGTAAATATTATCTGGTCCTGGTGATTTATTTGATTTCAGCTTATTTAATGTGAGTAGTACTTCTCTCTCTACAATTTCCAAATCCCTCAGTACCTCCTTAGTAGTCCTTGTTACCTCTGGGAGGTTCCCTTTTTCTTTTTGTCTCCCTGTTTCTTAATTCCATTATTCCCTCTCTTTGTGTCTAAAGTGATTGTAATGTGCTACTATTTGTTTCTTCTATTTAAATAACTGAAACGTGATCCTCTACTTTGTCCGTGTCAGACCGCTCTTTTTTAAAGCTGTTGCCTACACCTTACATTACATTGCATTTACTTCTTTGACTGATGTCTTTATCCACAGCGACTTACAACATTTATGATACAAGTGGTTACATTTCTTCAGTTTGAGCACATGCAGGTGTAGTGACTTGCTGATGGCCACACAGTGGTGTCCATAGTGGGATTTGAACCCACAGCCTCTTTGTAGAAGAGATATGGAGTGCCTGCTGTTATTAGTCATTAAACGAAAATTATTGTCTTAAATACATTTTGTGGTTGAAGGTCTTTCTTTTCTATCTGTCCATATTGTTGTGGATTATTTACTTTTGGTATCCTATTAAATAAGAATTAGAGTTCGCTTTCAACTTGGGAACATTTTTCACATTTTTTTTGGCAGTATAAAAGATTGCATATTTTTGTATTAACAAGTAGGAATTGGCAAATTAAAATCTCGATGTTAGAAAGCCATTCAGCCCTCGTTGGATAAACCTGCTTAGGCAGCCCATGTCTGAGTATCAGGTTACATCCCAGTGGTGTAACATGTCAAAAAAATAATAACTTACTTCACTTTTAACAACCTATACAGTGATACAGGTGAGAAGTTACAAAGCAGACATGGAGATGTCTTTAGTTTTGAAAACTGAGAACAAGTCTAATTAGTTAATCCATTCATGGCGGCCTGCCAGAGTGTTCATGCAAGGCCTGGTCTCAGCATACTTCAGCTATTTAAGGTGTCAGTGAGACAAAGCTTCTGAACATATCAGGGTTTTAGGACTGTACAAGTCCCAAATGACCTCACCTGCTAAAGGCTTGGGTCGCCGTGAAGAAGCTGCTGGAGACAGCAGTGGACATGAAGAAGTTTGGCGTGGGCTGCCCAGCCCTTTGCCACAACAATCATCACCAAGAAAAGTGCTATAGAAAGGGAGATGAGATCAGAAGGAAGTGATAAAGAGAAAGATGAAGGACTTGTACAAAGCTATTTTTGCAGAACTTACAGTATGCAGATGATAACTTTTATCAAAAGCAGGGCTGCATGGTAGTGAGCACTGCTGTACCACAGATCTTACATACCTGGTATAAATTCTGTGTCCGATCGTAATCCATGTGTTGTGCGCACATTGGGGTTTCCTTTGGGTAGTCCAGCTTTCCTTTCCCATCCTCAAATAACTGCAAGTTGGGTATAGCGGTGACTACAAATTAGCCTTGTTTCAGAGTGTGTGTGTGTTGCAATAAGTTTTCTCAAATAATAAAGCACTTTCACAAAGGACAAAGGTACAAAGGACATCATCAAAGGTGTACCAGAAGTGAGGTAATGACGGAAGTGATATCATCAGATGGAGCCGGTAGTATCGTCATTTGGAGGTGCCGGAAGTGACGTCCTAGAGGCCATCTTGGAACCCGAAAGTAAGTAATGTTTTATTTTTCTTCTTTTTTTCTGATGAAAAGAGAGAGAGAGAGAGAGAGAGGTTAGAACCGCACATCAACCCCTTGTCTCGCAATGTTTCACTCACCTTTGGGCTGGTTGACTGCCTCCTAAGCGCACGTGTGTGACAGTGTGTATGAGTGAGCCCCAGGATGGACTGGGGCTCAGTCAAAGAGTTAATTCCTGCCTTATGCCCAGTGTTTCCTTGATAGGCTTCAGCTTCCTGCAGCTCTGAACCTGATCAGCCAAATTTGACAATGTTTTGTTATATTATTTCAATTTGATTGTGCCCTGAAGATCCCATTTGCTCCCTATTTTACACTGGGGGCACTCGTGGTTAACACAACTTGTTCAGTGTCAAACAAAGAGTCATCTCGCTTTGCCCCAGTTATGTACAAGCAGGGAAATGACCGATTCTGGACCTGTTTGAAGAATGGCTTTAGGCTACTCTGCTATCTTAACTTGCTGCACTCTAAAAAAGAAGAAAAGCCAAATGGGAACAAGTGAGAAGAAACATGCCAGGCCCTTCATCAGTCTATCTTTATATAGCAGCATTGGGAGAAACACAGGAAGCAATCTTGGACAGGACAGCAGACTATTGTAGTGCACACTTAAGTACACCCAATCTTACATTTTCAATATGTAACGTGCTTGTCTCTGGGATGCTGGAGGAAAACCAAAATACCCAGAATAAAATTCACATAGACACCTAGACAAAGAGAGAACATGCAAAATCCATACAGGTAGTGCTCAGGCTTAATTTCAGACCTAAGATTCTGGAGCTGTGACGCAACAACACAAACCACTGTGCCACCCCAGGCAATTTACATTAGCTGCTTATTTAAATAAATTACTTTTGTATTTAATTACCTTTAATTTAAATTTAGTTTAGCACATTAGATTATTAATACATATTCATATAAAAAGATATATTAATCCTGTACTTGGTTCTTTGTCAGCATTAGTCTCATGACTTAGTTGCTAATGATCACTGAATATGAACCCCTTAAGTGAACTTCTGTGGTGATATTAATGATTTGGCAGAATGGTGTCCCACAATGGTGGGGAGACAGTTGGGCACTTGGTCACAGAAAGACTCTTCTGCTCTCCGTTCTACCACTTTGATTCTTTCTTCTTCATAATAGTTTATAGCCCTAGTTAGTTCAACCCCAGCTAGTGATTCTGTATCATCCAAACTCTGATGGACTCTCGCAAATGAATAAAGAGAAAATAGGTTTCCTCTGCTTTATTCCGTTCTGGCATTATGCATGTTACGGACCGCGTCACACATGTGCATATGGGAGACAACCTCAGGGCTCATTTAATAACTGTTATACTCCTAGCCAGGGGGTGGTGCTGTTGTCTAGTGGCTTCTCCCTTCTCCCCTCTACAGAAAGGATGATTGGCAGCTACTTTGTATCTGATGTCACTTCTGGTTTCGGCCTTCTGAACCCGCCCCTTCTGGTGTGCAGATGTCATAACTGGCTGCAGCGCCATCTTGGGGCAGTGTGAAGAAGGCTTGCATTTGAATAAGACAAACTTTATTACTGCAATCATTTTTTCTGTTCTTTTTGGCCATAAAATATACAGGCTTCACCATTTCTTGTGTCTCATTACAACAGGCAGACATTATGACTACTGTATCAGTGCAGTTTTTAATTTATCTTACAATCTTAGCAATGTAGATTGCTAACTTTATTTGGCAAGATCAAGAAAAAATAGCAGATGCAAAAGCCAGTCTTAAAATGTTAATGTTAATGTTAAAGAGCGTATAAGTACAGTACGTAGCTGAGTAGACAGAATGTTAATTTCACATAGTTATATAGATAAAGGTTGATTCTTTTAACCCCATTAACTAACATGAAATGGAACATTCTCAACTATTTAATGTAATGTAACAGTAGAAACAGCTAGAAAAACGGACTGTTAGACAGATTAGATTGTTTACTTGCAAGTGGAAAGATACAAAGACATGCATTTATTGACCCTATGTTGTGTTCATGTGCACTAATGTAAAGGATGATATATAGAAACTTAAGAAAATGTAACCAAGATATGTAAGCCTTAAACACTTTTTCTTTTATTTGTGTGTTATTCTTTTTTCTTAGAAAAACTTTTAAAGTGAAGATGCATGGACAGTGGAATTTGTTGTGTTCCTATCATACTTAATGCCTTAACTTTTCTATGAAGCTGAAGCTGCAAAATCTTAGAAACCATAGACAAGTGCAACTACAATGAATGTCGTAGTTTTTTGGAACTCCAGCCCACACTGTAGATACCAAAGATACCAGATACTGTAAGATACCAAAGCACACAGCATGCATATTATAAAACGGATAAATACAACAGAGAAAAAAAAATCAAAAAAGATCCATAAAATACAAGTAAAAAGAACAAAAACAAACCCCTGCTGTCCCTCTGGGCATGCCTCTCTGTCCAGTGAGATGTCTTGTCCACTTGCCCACAAAGCACTTCCTTCACCACCATTCTCTCTGCCTCTCCTCTCTCTTTATCCCTCTTCCCGACAGTTGATTATTTGCCCCATCTCACCTCCAGATTCTACACTCAAAAGATTAATGGCGCTGAAGAGACTTTATTCCTAAGAACAGAACTTTCTCTCTATGTCTTTATCGACCCTCTTCTTCTCACAGGACACCAAACAAAGTTCTCCAGGCATCTCAGTCCTGAGCCAGAAGGTTCAGTTGCTCCCAGGTATAACCCAACCTCGTAAAATGTCTTGGCCTCTTTCCTTCTTCCCTTGGGGGTTCCATGTCATGGTTTTTCTGGTTATGCTAGACACTGGTTTGTGGTGGGTGTGGATTATCCACCTCCATTGTCACCAGAGAATCCCTTCCTTCAGTGGCTCTGCCTTGTTCACTTCCAATTCCTAGTTGTGGAATATATCAGGCCTAGCTCATCTGGAGGATCCTGCTCAGACAAGTGTTATTAAAGTCTGGACTTTCTTAGTGGTGGTAACAGTAGTTCTCCATGCCTACACAGAGTGGGACAGTCTTCACACAGAGTCCGATATAATTGCGATGAACAAGTTCTTCTTAGTTGAAGGTATGCTGCCAATGCCTTGCTAATCCCGACTCTGGTGTCATAGCTAGACTACTTCCAAGCAATCTTAGAGAAGTACATCTATGATCAACAATGTCTCCAGGAAATCCTAAAGTTCTCTGCTAAATTTCCCACTGATGTCCCAAGATTTTCATGCATCCTTGGCACCTAAACCTGTTTGGGGTAGAAATCCATTCTGCCTCTGACATAGGCTGTTTTACATGCAGTAGCACGGTACTGGACTCAACATTCACCACATGGTAGTCTTGTTCAGCTATCTGAGTGTACTTGGAGAACTCTCTCTCTAACTCATGTCATGCTTCATATGCTGTCTGTTAGTTTAGATCCTATGGAATAGTTAGTTTTGTGGCACTACAGAAATTTATGAAGTTCTCATCCTTCAGGCAGCTGATTACTCACACTGACATTTTTGTCAGCTTCTACCACTAGATATAGATGGTTGTCAAAAGTTGGTACCACTTTGCCAGCTAAGAAAACTGTAAAACAATAGAATAAAAGCGATTTGGACTATCACACAGTGTTTGCACAGAAGTATTGCCCATACATTTACTCAGTGCATTCATTAAGTAAAATGTGTCGGGAAGCCACAAATTTAATAAGCCCAAAACGTGGAGCAAATTGGCTCAGTGTGTGTGAGTGAGTGTGCCCCGTAATGAGCTGGTATCTCAATCAGAAATGGTGCTTCTCCTGTACTTGTTCCTGCCGAGTTAGGTATTGTGGGCTGATCATGAGTATGACTTGTTTGATATTTTGTTATGCCATACTTTTTTTCTGTTACAGTGACTTGAGATAACAAAACCTATCTTGGCAACACTGGGTGCAACACAACAACCAGTCCTGTAGGTTGCCAGTTTATCGCATGACGTATTCATATAGGACCCATGCCCTCTAACAGCACAAAGGAATTCTTTAATATTCTGCACAGACATGGAAAGAATGTGCCAAATTCACACTAAACAGTCCGACAAATGAACCCAGGCCAGAAAGATTGTGAGACAGCAATGCCATAGCACCTAACTAGTATAATAAAAGTTTTTGTTTTTTTTTAAATGAAGAAAGAGTGGGCAAAAAGTGTCACAAGGAGAGCTAGGGTGTAATTTGAACATGTAGCCTTGTTATTTCATGTCCAAAGAATTAGCCTCTGGGTCACACTGTCTACTCCCTTTTATATGTAAAACTAAAAGAACATTGAAAAGGAGACAGAAAGACAGATGGAATTTGCTTTTTTGGGAGGGAAGTCGGGAGTTCGGAAGGGTAGATACAGAGAAGGGCGTCAGTGTTTATGTGAAATGACACCTAAAGCCCATCTTTACCCTCTTCCAGTCTAGATCAGCAGTAGCTGTGTTTATTTGACATTCTAACTGACACACGTGTAACCACAAATCTACTGAAGCAGACATCAGTGTGCTGTTTATCAGGTCTTATTATCAAAGTATCCTTGTTTATATTCCGTTTATCTCTACTTGAATTGGCTCTTCCGATTGTTTTAAGCCTTTTTTCTTTATCATGTAACAGCTCTTTCAATTGTAGCCTTTAGCTGTTTAATAATACTTTTAGCATTGCCAGCATTTAGTATTGTGAGTCTGTGTTACAGTACAATCTCAATAATTCAAATATCTGTCCATCCATCTTTCATCACACCTGCTCAATCCAGTCCAGAGTCTCTGCCAAACCTGGATGTATAATTTATTAAAGATATAAACATTAACCTTACAAACCATGCGTTGGCCACATGCGTGTGTTCTGGCATGTTCAAAAGTACCATTGTGTGTCACACCATTACACCTTAACTGAATGCCTTTGTCCTTGTTAAATGCAGAAAATAAATCAGACAAAGGAGCAGGAGTTGTTAAAGCTGGTAAATGCGTAGCTAATGGTGTCTTTCCTTGTAAAAGAATGAACACTTGGCTTCACATCACAAACCTGATGGGATTAATGGCAGACATACATTTTTGGGGTCCTGAAGCTTGAACTGTTATGGGAGCCTCTCTGCAACCAACAACGAGATCTGGGTAAGCACTCTTATCTTCTTCAGTGGGGTTATTCCATGACAGATCACCACAAATTGTTTTAAAATTTAACCGGTGCATCTCAGATTTTGATTAAAATTGCTGTACTGGCGTATCTCACATGTAAAGGTCACTGGTGTGAATAAAAATTACCCGAGCCTTATAGTTTGAGTTATGGAAGGTTGAAAATTAAAGTCGCTTCTGGGGACGCTCCAGGATTAGGGACTCTCCAGCTTAAGCTTCCTTAGTTTCATAGTAGATCCTGGTTGGGATCCATCTCTGTTCCCTGTAACTCTGTCACGGAAATTAAAAAAAAAAAATCAGAACATGGATGGATACTTACACAAACACAGAAACCTATTTTATTTGTTAAAAAAAAAATAAATTAAAAAGCAAATTTTGTTGGATAGCAGTCTTACCAGCCTGGTCATCCGCCTCTGTTGATTCTTATTACTTGTCTGTTTTTTGGCTTGATTTCCTAGAGCACTTGCATGTGCTTTCTAGTCATATTAATTCATCAATTCTTACATTCATCTTGTGTTTGTAAATGTTTTCTTGTGTGGGTTGTAAAGCACCTTCAGATGGTGTGCTCCCTGACTGATGTCATTCAAGATAAAGTGTGATTGATCTGTTCTGTCAGTATATCTGAAATCTGAGAATGGAGCATATAGTCAGGAGTTTTTTGTAATCACTGTTTAAACACAGACACAATTGTGATAAGACGGTCTATGTGGGCCACTAGTTAAGAACCCTTACAAATATTGTATGCATTTTGAGAAATAGCCTGTGGTAATTATGACATCCCATTAGTGGGGCTGAACGGAGATCTTACTGGTACTTTGGAAATACAATAAATGAGTTACCAACAGAGACTGGCATCACTTAGGACATATATATCTTAAGCAGATGAATCATACACATGTACACAATCTGCAAGCATAAGCCACACCGCCTTGAATTTCTGACCGCCATCACAAAGAACTTTCACGTTTCATGAGACATATGCAGTTGGACACAGGTGTACGCTATGATGTTGCAGGTTAGCTCCACTTCTTGAACCTGCCACCGTCTGTAATGTAATCTAGAGATGTGCCTAGCAGATGAGGACACAACACACAAAGCAAGGGGTAGGTGTGAAAGTGACAAGTGCTTTTATTAAAATCAGTCCAAACCGAAGTGTCCAAAAAGTGCAGTGCATCAAAATTCAATAAATAAATAATCCATAAAAACGTTGTAAAGTGGAGGTTTAAAACCGTTCCAATAAACATCCATTAAAAGCCAGAGACGACCCACAAAACTGAGCCCTGAATACTGCCCTTTTAAACCTGGCGCCTCCTCCCCAGAGGTGGCCTTAGGGGTATGAGGGGCCTAGGGCTGACCAACCCCACACAGGGCCAGTTACGTCAAACACTGTTACCGGTATGTGTGGACTGTATAAACTTGCGTGCAAATTTAATAAAAATAATGTTAACATACACCGGATTTTCTCATTACAGTATTCTGCTAAATTTTTGCAAGATAACTTTATCAAAATATAACTGGAGAATATAACTTGACAAATCCACTCGAACGGGGCACCCTAAGGCACGGGGCCTGGGGCGGTCGCCCCACTTGCCACCCCCAAACACCACTCCTGCTCCTCCCCTTATCTTGTTCAGACTTTGCAGAAGGAAGAGACGGCCACCGACAGGCGCAGTCAAATCATATCCTGGCTGAGGCCTACATTGACTGGCCATCGGCAATCCTGGGGTGCAAAGTTGCCCCCGCTGCCTATCTCTCAGTACATGTGGGAGATACTGCATATCAGGTTGCTCCTACTCCCTGGCCATTGCTCAATACGAGCTCCCTTTCTTCCACCTTAGGCTCCTGCATCCCTGAAACTCACTCCTGACCACCTGCCTCTTGCTCCCTGTACCACGGGTGCACTCACTCGCTCACTCTCTCTGTCTCTTCCATTTAACCTCTGTCTCTCCTTTGACTGTCTTTCACTCATTGGCCAGTCTATTTACTTCTTCCCCCATTCATCTTTGTTTCTTTTTCTTGTGCCGGCTCTCCCTTATATGCCTCCTTGGGCACAGCGCCTGAATCACACACCACAGAAAGCCGATGAAGCAATTGAGATAGACCACACCCTCACATGCAGATGCGTCTCGCCTCAACTACCTCACCAACCTCCTACAGCTGCTCAAGCACGCACACCCACGGAGATCGAGTCGGCCATTCAATTATTTGTTTATTTAAAATGGGCTCCTAATGTCCCAGTTGTGGACCTGTCATTATACCACATACCGCAATCCAATTCGCCACTCTACCCAAGACCAGATCAGCAGCTCTAATTAGTTAAGTGTATGCAACGCTGAAGCATGTCAGTTCAAGTATAAAGCATTATCAGCAATCTCCACTACATTCTGTTATTCACTGTCACACTCTTAGGCCTGGTGTACTGTATATATGGATAATAAATTAGACTGGACTGCCAATACTGATTCTCTTGTGCAAGAGAGGACAGAGCCGGCTATACTTCCTTAGAAGACTGCCGTCCTTCAACATCTGCTGCAGATGTTCTATCAGACGGTTGTGGCGAATGCCCTCTTCTACGCAGTGGTGTGCTGGGGAGGCAGCATAAAGAAGAAGGACGCCTCACGCCTGGATAAACTGGTGAGGAAGGCAGGTTCTATTGTAGGCATGGAGCTGGACAGTTTGACATCCGTGGCAGAGTGACGGGCGCTCAGCAGGCTCCTATCAATTATGGAGAATCCACTGTATCCACAGGAAGCCCAGAAGGATGCAGCGATTAACAGATTTAAGATGATGTTTACAACGGTCTACTTTAATGGTAAAATAAACTACGAGATTTAAGCTGAAATTTCCACTTTAATCACAAAATACACCTTTTCATTATGTCCCTAACTTTTTTTTCTCTGTGGCTCAAATACGCTGCCGTACATTCTGATGCTGTTGTGAAGTTGCAAAAAAAAAAAGACGGCACAGAAGATGGTATGTGAGACCTTTAAAATGTATCGTGTCATTACGATGGGGAATATGCAACGCTTGAATGTAAAAGCACCACGAATGCATCTGTATGTCGGCATTTTGCTTCACCACATCGAACCATTCATCAAACATCGAAGTACACACATCAATCCTGAAGGATCTGCAAAGTGGCTTTCTGTCACATGTAGATAGTAAACAGAGACTCAGATGTCACGACTTGATCACACTGCGCACCCCAACTTTTTGCTGGTACTGCAACTCGCGCACACGTCTTGTTAATATCTGAGGACCTGCTCAGAGGACGCCTCAAATGAATGCTGGGAACGAATGGCAGCCATGATGAAGTACAAACCGGGCTTTAAGCATCATTAAGACTAGGCAAGCACTAAGAGCTGCATTGGTATCCATATTTATTTTTTTTCTTTAAAAAATATCTCCCCTCTTTGTCAAATCCTGCTGAGGCTTGTCAAAGGAAGTGGCTGCAGTCACTCAAACATCTAACTCTGCCCACCTGCTGCCTTCCCGTCAAGCATTTGAAGAGCTGTCTGTAGGCTGCTACAAGATTTTCTTGCATAACTCAGTAATGGCCACCGAGTGATTTAGGACATTATATAATTTAAAAAAAAAAAAATTCTGGGTCCAAAAGGAAAATTAGGGGGTCAAAGATGACTCAGTGTCCCTGAATTTCAATAAGGAATCTTATACTTCTGTAAATAATGTAACAAAACATCTTCAAACTTAACATTCTCAATCTTGATTAATTCAGTTTCGAGTCACAGATTATTTCTTCAGCAATGAATACAAGAAATCAACCAACCTTGAAAAGGGTGCCAGGGCCACTGCATGGTCCACTCACACATGCAGAGGCAATTTGGAACTGCCAGTTGGCTTAATCTGCATGTGGTTCTTTATTAGAAATCTGCAGTACCAAAAAAAGTTATGTAGATACCGTAGGAGGAAAATGGGCAACCCATCTCGGAAGAAGTCAAACGACAGATGGATTGGCCGGCAAGACGGAAAAATGCCTTTGTGTCCGGCCGGTATAATATATTGGATAGACCAGCGGAAGCCGAGAGTTGGGAGCTGTTCCCCAAACAACAAGTGGCAGTGGTCCTCATATGGCAGCTCAGTCACGACACATGCATGGGTGCTTGGGAGTTGGAGTCCAGAAGTGCAGCCTGAGTGCCAACAGAGGCCACTGTCGCAGGAGTACCTCCCAACTTCCAGGGAGACATGTCATAGCACAGGAAGCATTCCTGGGTCTGACTTAAAACGGAGCCCATTGCCTTACATCAAGGAGTCAGAGCTGGGAGGCAACGGGCAACACTCAATGGCAGGAAGAGAGGAGGAATTATTGGTTTGAGTATTTTGTCGACTAATCTTTGGAAAAGTGCTTTGGATTGTGCTTAAGTTGTCAAAACACCTTTTATTTAAACCAACAACTGTGTCGCATATTAAAGTGTCTTGGGTTTGGGGCTCAGTGGCGCCTCCTGGTGGTTACCATATGTGGACATAAACGTCACATTAATGATGAATGGGCATGCGACTTGAATCTAGGATAGAAAATCCATTAGAAGGCAATTGTAATCACTGCCTCAATAATAAGGTATATCAAAAAATCTAAAATTATGCCACACTACTGTAGTAAATAAGAATGAAATTTACAAGTAAATAATATGAAGACAAACTTGTCCGGGCATCACTCAAGACCCTTACTCCCTAGGTTATTCCTCATATATACATTTTCTGTAAAACTAACAATTTCTACCTTAGATACATTTCTTATCTTTTCTGGGACTGCATAACTACAGGTCCAAGTTGCTTGCAACTTTCCAGTGTTCCACTTTTTAATCTTATTGTTTTGACTTGTACTCTTCTGATTTGTAAAGCACCATGTGGCAGTGTGCTTATAAAAGATTAAAGTGATTATTTCTTAAAGCTGCCTAGCCATTGATGTGCTTGTGTTTATTTTAAATATAAACATTGCCTTGGAAACATTCATATGATTAATTGGCACAGCTTTTGAAAAAAAAAATTTACATAAAGAGATGTCAAAATTGTTCATTAAAATGCTGTACTTTTTAGGATTTTTACAGAATGATAACAGTTAAAAGAAAATAAATAAAAATAGTGCCAACAATTTGCAGTGATTAGGCAGAAGCACGTTGGTGACTTGGACGCTAGTGCAGCTCTGTCACTGAAGACCTAAACTTGATACAGCGTGCCTCCCAATTCTGCCACTGATACCCTGTGTGACTCGGAGCCAAACATCTTCATTTCCTTGCGTTTTATCTTTTAGAAGCCAAATGAAAAGGAAGAGAACCTGATGGAAGTGACTTTGACTTGTACATTCCAGGCTTATTTTCTGTGTAAACGGCTTTGGAATGGAAGGCGATGCGTAAATATTTTTCATAGAGCGCGTGCGACTGTAATGCTAATGAGTCTCCACACATACGGCATTAAGCTGGGTGAGTTTCTCAGTTACAAGGTTTGTGCAGGAAGAGAAAAGACAGGAATGTCAAATTAACATTCCACTAAGAGATTTGTTCAGTCAAATGAATATGTATCAGTGAATTAAAAAAAAGCACAGCAAACAATTTAAACTAAGCTCATTTATTCTTGAAAATAAAGCAAAAGCAAAATCAAATACACAAAACAATACTCTGTTCTAAGAGCCAAGAAATAAAGAAATAAAAAGAGAGTAGAGTGCAGACTCAGGTTTGATCCTTGGCTTCAGTGCATTTTGTGTGTAGCTTGCATGTTCTTCTTGTGTTTAAATGAGTTCCCTTTCCTCATGCACTTCCGAACAGGTTGACCACCTGAAGCTAAGCATGTTCACACCTGGCCAGTGTTTGGATGGGAGAACATCTAGGGAAAGCTTGGATTGCTGCTGGAAGAGGTCTTGGCGAGGCCAGCAGGGGGCGCTTACTCTGTGGTCTAAATGTATGATGGGGACACTGTGCTGTGAAAATGTCGGATGAGACGTAAAACCGTGGTTTTCTTCATAAACAGTAGGGTGTATCTCAACGGCCCCTCACAGCCCCCTATCCATCCCCTGTCTTTAATTAGCTATCTCTCTCTCTCACCACTTCACCATCTAACAAATTATGTGTGATGAGAGTACTGACGCAAAAATGGCTGCCATCAAATCATCCATGTGGATGCTACACATTAGTGGTGGTTGAAGTGGTTCCCCACTCACTCGCTTTGAGTAGTGAGAAAAGCACACTATAAATGTAAAGAATTATTGCTATTATTATTTTGGCTTCCAACTAAAATCCAAATGTGTGCCACATGTATAATGAAAAAAAATAAACCTTTCTGCCGTGAAGGCCATTTAAACAACCTTTACAGGAACAGTACACGGCAGAACACGTGATGCCAGTGAGCACTACAAGTGTCATGTGATTCATTTAGGGTTTCAGACTGAATCACCGACAGAAGGTGAACTGGCAACTTGAGGAGTTATGAAGCACCATACAGGCCAGTGCTCAAGCTGTGGGCACAATGAGGTGTGCATGGAGCCCACTTAACACTGGGATGGTCACCGACATGTCATTAAGCTGAGCCAGGCAGCTTGTTTGCAAACCAGGTTACAGTAGGGCAGTAGGTAGCATTGCTGATTTGTAGGGCTTGGGTTCAAGTTTGAGTTCAGCTCCCTTCTCTAAGCAGTTTACAGTGCATTCATAAACTATTCAGATCCCTCCATATTTTGTTTTCACATTTTACTAGATGCCAGCTTTATACTAAAATTGTGTAAATTCATTTTTTCCCTCATCAAGCAACAATCAATACCATGGAACTGTAAAGCAAAAACATGATTTTCCAATCTGTTGATCACCATTGAGATGTTTCTACACCTTGCTTAGAGTTCACCTCTGGTAAATTTAATTGATTGCACGTGGTTAAGAAATGCAGACACCTGTCTATAGGAGGTCCCACAGTTGACAATATGCATCAAAACAAATGCTGAGCCATGAGGTCAAAGGAATTGCCTGCTCAGCTTAGAAACAGAATTATGTCAAGGCACAGATCTGAGGAAGGAGAGCATTGAAGGTTCCCAGAGCATACCGGCCTCCATCTCTAAATATATAAAATCCAACGTCTATCTGTCTGTATGTCTGTCCATTTTTCACGAGAGAATTACTTAATGGATTTAGATCGGGTTTTTTTCCATCATTTGCATGAACATTCCGGTTGATTTTGCGACTTCTCTCATCGTGCTAAGTATCATAATTCGCTTGTGGTACCGATTTATTTGTGTGAATTCAAGATAGATGCAGTGCGCCAAGGGGAGGGGGGCAGTGACCTCCTCACTCAACCACGCATCAGCCTCGGGGCGTATCTTACCTCCGCTTAGTGAGCAAACGAGAGAACTACTTAACGGATTTAGATCGGGTTTTTTTCTAGAATTTGCTTGAACATTCTGGTTGATTTTGCAACTTCTCTCATCGCACAAAAAATCATAGTTCGCTTGCAGGAGTAATATATTCTCGCTAATCCAAGGCAGAGGCTGGGGGCTGAGGGGAGGGGGAAGCATGACATCAGGAGTGGGGAGTCTATCTACCTCTGCCCACGTTTTGGAGTATACCTTGCTTCAGTTTAGGCAACGATACCTTTTTGTTTATTGATTTTTAAAGTTTGTCCTGTTTCACTACTACACAGGCGGAGCCGAGGGGGATGGCTAGTAATTCATAAATGGAAGAAATCTGAAACAACCACAAGCCTTCCTAGAGCTGGTCACTGGCCAAACTGAGCAATGGGGGAGAAGGGCCTTGGTAAGAGAGGTGACCAAGAACCCATTGGTTACTCTGGCTGAGCTCCAGAGAACCTGTGTGAAGATGGGCGAAAGTTCTAGATGGACAACCATCACTGTAGCACTCCACCAATTTGGGCTTTATGGGAAAGTAGACAGACAGAAGCTGCACCTCAGTAAAAGAAACATGAAAACACATTTGGACTACCAAACTATTAGAAACAAGATTCTCTGATCTGATGAAACCAAGATTGAACTGTTTGGCCTCATTTTTAACCATCATGTCTGGAGGAAACTAGGCCTCGGTCATTACCTGTACCATACTATGGCAAAGGTGAAGTATGATGGTGGCAAAATCATGCTGGGGACCTGTTTTTCAGCAGCAGGAACTGAGAGACTAGTCAGGGTTGAGAGGAAGTTGAACAGAGCAAAGTACTTAATGAAAATTTCCTGGCCCGGCCAGAGCCTGGACTTAAACCCAATCGAACATGTCTGCTCTGAAAATATCTAAATATCTGTCCACTGAAGGTCTCCATTCAACCTGACAGAGCCTGAGAGGATCTGCAGAGAAGAATGGCAGAAAATCTCCAAATCCAGGTGTGTGAAGCTTGTTGTCTCATACCCAAGAAGAAATCGCTCCCAAAGGGGCTCCAACTAAGTACTGAGTAAAGGGTCTGAATACACATATCAATGTGAGATTTCAGTTTTTCGTTTTCATTTAAACTGCAAACCTTTCTAAATCCTATTTTTGAATTGTCAATCTGGGGTACGGATGAGAAGAAAAAAAATTAAAAATTAATATAAATAGTTTTAGAAAAAGGCTGCAATATAGCAAAATGTGCAAAAAGTGAAGGGGTATGAATACCTTCTTTAATTTATAACTGCATTGGTTTCTTCTAAACTTCAAAATGGCCATTTGTATCAACAGTCTGCCACCGTACAACCATTTGAAAATTTTCATTAAAAAAGTCTCTGTTACGTCCTCAAATATTATCATATGATGTGTGTAAAACATGAAACAAACTCTCTAAATAAACCACGAATGCCATCTTACTATGCCACTGGTGGGTCTTACCAATAAACAAGATGCTGAAGGAGGGTGAGCCAGCATGGGGGCACAGCGGTTAAGCAGGGCTGCTTCCAAGCTCTTGGGTCCCAATCCCAGCCTGTAAAAAGCTTCTCTGAGTCTGCTTGGGTTTTCATTTGGGTGCCCCCACATCTCAAAGACATGCTTATTGAATTAATAACTCCATGTTGGGATTGTGTGTGAATGTGGCCTGCAATGGGCCATCTCTTACCCAGGTCTGACTCTTGGCTTGCACATAGCTGGCAATGCCTCACTGCAACCATGAAGTGGCCCTTAAGATTAATGGTAGAAGTTGTTGTTATTGAACTGAAAGATACTGTACAAGAATAAAACAATCTGAATTCATTCAGTCTCATTCCTAGAAACATAGTATTACTCACAATGGCACCTGCATAGTATTAGATGAATGTGTCCAGAGTCACACTATTGATATTTTTACAACAAGACTAACCCTGCTAACTTTGCAGGTCAATAATATGTAACTGCTGACAAATTAATTCTACACATTCTCCTAAACTGCTGATTTTAATCTTATCTTAAAATTCTCTGAAATCATCCTACTTTTCCTGCTTTCTTTCCACTTAAGTCAGCTGCTTTTCTGCAAACAGTCTGCATTTTGTTTTCACACAAACAAACAAAAAAAGCAGCATCTCTGCAGGAGACCCCGACCAAACACTGATGCCCAGACAAACCCTAATATGTAAGACTGTACGTGTGCAGAACAGGCAGGGTTTTGGCTTGTGCCATGGAAGCTTGCAGCTGGAGGGGGAGTGCAGGGAAAGGGGTATCAGAAAGTAAGGTGATTCTTGAAGCTCCCCGGGGCATTAGCTTAATCTCCTAGTGACAATAAGATTTAAAACAAGCTTCCTAGATCCTGGCTCAGATAACAGGCCAGCCCTCACTGACACTATTCACCGGCTCCTGCCACAAAGAACCATCTTTGTTGTTTTCTTTTTCTTTTTTGATTTAGTTAATGCTTTAATCAGCAGATCGTGAAGCCAAAACAAAAAGGCTTAAGGGTTGGTGGGGCTAATCAAATCAAAGGAGAGCTGTAAAAAGGCACTGGCTGTCAGACCAGGGGGTGTCAAAGGTTTAATCCACCCCACGTGGGTGTGGCATCTCAGTGGTTGCGGTGCCAGCTTCCGTTTGTCTGTTAAAGGCAGCCAATATGTTTGTGAAAGATTTCTCATTTTGAAACTATGACATTTTAAATGTGTAATCAGTTGTGTTATTAAAATTATATTCAAATTCACTAGAGCACAAAAGATGAATATTTAGCCTTTGCATATGATGGTATTGTGGGTATATGGCTATGCAAAAAGTAGATTATACTAAACAAAAGAAACAAATTAAAACTGATACATTTCCACCCACTTATATTTGTCAGTCTTTCAATGTTTCTTTAAGGTTTATTTTCTTTAAACACAAGCACAAATAAATGAAGACTTTAAAAAATACTTTCATTATTTTTGACTGTACTGTTCATAAGTCAGAAAGCAGGAAACAGAGCTGGAGGTGGCAGAGTTAAAGATGCTAAGATTTACATTGGGTGTGACAAGGATGGATAGGATTAGAAATGAGGACATTAGAGGGTCAGCTCAAGTTGGACGGTTGGGAGACAAAGTCAGAGAGGCGAGATTGTGTTGGTTTGGACATGTGCTGAGGAGAGATGCTGAGTATATTGGGAGAAGGATGCTAAGGATAGAGCTGCCAGGGAAGAGGAAAAGAGGAAGGCCTAAGCAAAGGTTTATGGATGTGATGAGAGAAGACATGCAGGTGATGGGTGTAACAGAGCAAGACGCAGAGGACAGAAAGATATGGAAGAAGATGATCCGCTGTGGCAACCCCTAACGGGAGCAGCCGAAAGAAGAAGAAGAAGAAGAAGTTCATAAGTCATTTGTGTGGCAGCATCAGGAAACAAGGTCTAAATCCTGACCAGGTCACAATCTAGGTAGAGTTTTCACATTACTCCCTGGTATCCTTTCAAATACGTGTTGGTAAGGTTAACTGGTGACTTCTAATTGGCATTGCGAATGATCTTGATGTGCCTTGCAAGTCTGCTAAGACAGACTCTTAAGATTCTCTCTTAAGGTTAGAACTGTTCCTTTACAGCTTATATCATTTTTGTAACCTAATAACCATAAACACACACAACAATCCAGATACAGCGACACAAATGCATTACAAAGTTTTGACACTCATGTGCCTTTATACCCCCTTTATATGTCACATATAAGGAAAAAACTTGCTTCTCTCATCAACCAGCCTGAAAAAACACATGGGGAAATGGGTTGAAAGTCACCCACAAGTTAACCAACCTTCAGTTCTTTCTCATGCCAAGAAGACTCTGAAGAGCTGGATGCCTCTTAATAAAGACAAATAGACCTCTTCCAGTTCAGCCCAGTAACATACGCCACACATTGAGTAATTCTCAACCAATAATAGAAAAGAGGTGGTGATGCTCCAGTCATCAGTAAAAACAGAATGAGAAAAGCAATGGGGCTGTAAAGCCTGTCAGCCAAAGAAAATGAAAATGAAATAAACTGGGTAACCCCCTGGAATATTTTTTTTTTTTTTTAAACCTTTTTGTGCATTACTAATTCACAATACATATATGTTAAACATGGTGTTCCTAAGGGATCAGTACTCCTGGGCCACTTCTCTTTTTTACTCTCTTATACTGCATTAATTCTATACTACATTAATTAATGGACAGATATTATTGGGTTGCATCCATCCATTTTCCATACCTGCTCATCCTGAGTAGGGTCTCAGGGAAGCTTGAGCCTATCCCAGCAAGCATCAGGTACAAGGCAGAGGACACCAGTTCATTGCAGGATAAACCCACTGACACAAAAAGGCACACTATGGCCAATTTCGTGTTGCCAATTCACCTAATCTGCACATATTTGGACTGTGGGAGGAAACCGGAGCACCAGGAAGAAATTGTTGGGTTTCATTTATGTTAATCAGTTTCAAACTTCTGTCTGTTTAAATAAATCCATGCCTTTACATGTACTCATTATATAATTAATCATTTGTAAATTTTGTATTTGCATTTTAACTGAGAACTTGTCACAGCACCCTGCCTCTGCACTTAGTGAAGTGTGCTACACAAAAATCAACTGAATTCAATTTAATTGCATTGCAGGCAGAGGTATGTTATACTGCCCAGGCTGGTGGCACCAAATACATGTTGGAATGCAACATAGCCTACGGTCTTCCCCGGTGCAAAGGAGAGATCTGTACAAAACGTGGTGTAGATACTGTGGTAGTTCAGCCTCAGCACAGACAGACACGGACACAATGTTCCAAAAAACACACTTTTTAATTAATAAAAGTCCAGCACACAACACAGTGCCCCTGCACCAAACACCTTTCTTATCCTTTTCTCTCACTTCCGGACTTCTCCCGCTGCCTTTTCACCTCTCTTCCCAAGCGTTGCCTTCTTCCTCTAGACTCCGCTCTCTCACTTGGAGGAGGTGGCAGCCTCTTTTATAATCACCCAGCTGTGCTCCAGGTGCTTTCTGATGATTTTCCTGGTGTGGCAGAAGAGCTGCATAAGCACCAGGAAGCACTCCGGGTGTCCCTGGAATCTCTTCCGTCAGCAGTTACGGGTGTGGTGGAAGTGTTGACACCCAGGGCTCCACAATCCTCCGGGCACCCCCATGTGGTGGCAATGGGCTCCAATGGTCCAATGGGGTTGAGCTTCCATGCTTTGTTCCCGTGGTCCCCATACAGACCAGGGTGGCCACCCTCTCGTGGCCCAGGGGAGGTATAATCCCTCTCCTGGTCCTTCTAGGCATCCCGGCATGGGTTCTGTCCGTCCGCCACAATAGGTACACTGTTGTACCAGACAAACACACATAGATTAACATCATTTAGAAGTTGTTTTACTAATCATAGATTTTAACAATATTCTTTCTTGTTACTAACATTTCAAATATTTTATGTATTATTCAATGTGATATTGTTAATATTTGTCTGTTGCTCAACACTGTAACCTTAAAGCATTGGGTTTAACTTGCTTTTTTTTAACTTCTTATGAGTCCTTAGTACTAGGGTGTTGTACCGTGTTAGCCATCATGAATGTAATGAGTAGTTAAGCAAAATGACACCTTTCAGATTACAATATGCAAGCTTTCGAGGCAACTCAGGCCTCTTCTTCAGGTAAGATGGGTCCTTGTGGTTTTCCCATATAGAGGGGGGGGGGTTTCTATAGAAATATGACACAATAAATGAAAATTAAAACTATAGAAAAAAAATAAAAAAGAAATCCCTTATCAATAGATTGAGGCTCATTTAGTAGATACACAGAAAACCTTCTTCAGAGTATGTAACAGTATGCAATATCAGATTTTGAATCATCATATTTGAAAATCCTGACATAAAGCATGATTATGAAAATATTTTTTAGAAACACTCAGCATTTCATTGCATTATAACATTATTTGTTCTTCCATTCATTTATTTCCTGAGCCTTTCTCTACAGCATTGATACCAAGGAAGAAATCAAGCCTTAATGAAATGCCAGTGCAGGAACTCACACACTATAAGTCATGCCAGTGTAGAGTTGCCAATATTTTTTTACACACAGCACGCCTTGGGTAAAAGGAGGAAACTCATTTGGACATGAAGAAAACATACAAAATCCACAGAAACAATGGCTGAACCTATGGTCACAAAGCTGTAAGACAGCAATGATAATTACTGTGCCACAACACTCACATTTATATATTAAATTAATCTTTAGTTAATGTTGTAACATTAACAGCATCAACAACCACAAGCCACTTCACAAATAAAAACAACAAAAAAAAATCACTACTCTTTGACAAAATAACTTTGATGGAGGAACAGGAGAACAGTAAGCACTGTCAGTCACAAAGAATGAAACAAAAGATTTTAAACTGTTCAGCTGCAAACTGCAACTGTAAACTAACTGATGCAGTCAAATAGGTTATTTGATCATTGTTTCACATTTCCAAAATAGAGCATAAAGCTTTGCAACATTATCCCTGCATACTGACAAAAGTATTTTTCAGAAAGAAATTGTAAACAAGGCCCAGCCGCAGTGTCTTTCACCCTACTCCACTGATTATCAATCAGGGTGATTTGGGTTCTGCAGATCACTTTTGTTTACCTTTAGCCACACATCCAGAAGATTTATGGGCAGCTGAAACAATTGTAGCAACAATTACACTGTTATTGTTATCCTCCCCACCCCCATACCATGAATACATCTACTCTAGCAAAATTCTTCAAAAAGAGTCTTTCTGCATTTACATAGTCTACATTATTTACCTTGAAATATAATCTATAGTATAAATATAGAAAAATATACAAAAATATACCATTATTTGCTTCTGTACATTGCATAGTGGATACACTTACCACTACATAAACCCATAAATTTTCATTTTCTGAATTTGCTGAGGGCAGCTCAGTATAGTACATCATGCTTTTATACAGTATTGTGTTCCTTTTGTCAACTATTTGCAATGCATTATTTTTCGTGACTCCTTACTTTCACTGACTTCTTAGTGGAGACTTCTGCAAGGTATTCAAATTTAAACTGTGTAAATAAATAGTAAAGTCTAATGTTCCTAAGCAACCACTAAGTGAGGACTGTTTTACCTAGAATTACTTTCTGTTTATTCACCATATTGCTATCCAGTTGTCACAAATGTATTTTTGTTAAGATGGGTAATTTTCCAGAAATGTATAGGGGTTATTACTCAACATAAGAAGCATTATAATTGGTTAAGGCCACCTAATCAATAGATCAAGCATGGTTCTTGTGAATATGTTTTTATCTTACATTTCATTTTTGTCTACTGTATAAAACCATAAATACTTAATTGGGGAAAAATTAGGTTTCCTAGTATATTAGGACCTTTCTCTCTATAACAGATGGATGCTCATAAAAAGCAGGGTAGGTTCCTTTACAGTATGTAAAGAACGTAGAGATATTTCAATGTATAGTAGGTTTTACTGTACTTAAACCCAATACATTCCCAAATTATCAATATGTCTATTTATTTGGTAAATCTTTCATTTGTCCATCCATTGTCATTTATGTTTAATTCAGTTTCACGGACACATGAGACTGAAGGCTCTAACAACTTTAATATGCAGATTGCACAACCTGACACTGATTGGGGTGTCAGCCCATCACAAGATACACTCACTTAAACACTCACACTTCCTGATATTAGGCCAAGTTAAATTCAACCTGACAGATGTTTCTTAGGTGAGTGGAAGGAAAACATTCTAAGACTGATACAAATCAGGTTTGAAAACTTTACTTCAGAATGTGTTCATTTTTAATTCCCTCTAACATGGAGTGCCACATTTAACACAGAGATGCATATATACAGTATATACATTTGAATAAATGGTCAAAAGTTTAAATATTGCCCTTATAACTTTAATTTTATTTTTCAAGATGGAATTAACTTTAACCTGCGCATTCCTTTTGCAGACACATGCTGACCGCAGACTCTTCTAAGCCATACTGTTACTCATTCATAACCATAAGGGAACAGGTTCTTAGTATACAATTGCACTCTTCAGACATCCCTGTGATACAAAGCCATTTTTGGAGTAGCATGGTGTGTGTTGCCTAAGATTACCTGGATTCTGCTTTATTTCTAAGTTGTTACATGTTATACATTTAAAACTACACAGTCATGAAATACAAAGCTCTTTCATTAAGATGACACTGCCTTGGAACATGCACTCACATTTGCCACAGGCAAAAACCACAGACACAGAATTCAGTGATACATAATAGTTTGATGACACCCACCAGTGCAGGTCTCCCAGATTGTTTGTGTTCAACTACAATTTCAATAGCAGAAGTCACTTTAATTGATCAGTCTGTACTGTATACTCTTGGATATATTTAACATTAAGCACTGTCTGAAGATATATTGCAAAGTAAACAAGAATACAGTGGAAAAATAAGACAAGTTATACTAAGTAAAAAAATGAATGCATTAGGCTAAGTTATACCAAGAAGAAATAAAAAAAAGAATGCATTAGGAGTCCCAATTAAAATTTTAGGCACAGGGACAGATTTTTACATATGCTGGTGTAAAGTTAAAATGAAGAAAAAAGTCCATTAATCTATATAGCAATTTTCAAACCTGTTTGTCAAGTTCATAATCACATATTGGAGTCTATGACAATAAGATAACACCAATTGGTGCATCTATTGATTAACACATCTCCTTTGTGGCTCATGGGGAACCAGTGTCTGTTCAGGCTTTGTTTGGCTGAAGGCGGGTACCAATCAATGCTAAAGTGCCAGTCTATTATAGTGCCCACTCAAGAACACACCCTGACCCATTCACAGTGTTCCAATATACAGCCGCAAATTTACCTAATACACGTCTTTGGAATATAGGTGGAAAAACTACACAGAAACTGGGAGAACATGCAAACTCCAGGTTGGGATTCAGATGTAAGATTCTAGAGCTGTGAGGCAGCTGTGGTAACCACGTGTCACCAAGCTAACCTTGAGTAAGAAACAGGAGATTTAAGAAAAAAGGAAGGTTTGCAGACATGTTTTTAATGTTATGGCAAATGGGAGATTTCAACACACTCAGACACAAAACATGAAGAGTGCTTGTGGAGAATTGAATAGTGCCTTTACAAATAGTGAGAATGTCCTCTTTGGCTCATCAAAATAGTTTAATTAATGTATGCCCTAATGACAGGTATTTTGTGGGATATGAATTTACAATTGTTTCTGCATTTCTACAGCAGATGTTTGGATCTAATGTCAATATCAAGACCTACATAACAGTATGAGCGAAGGTCTGGCAATAGGTGCATTTGTAGTTTGTTGGACCAGAATCACATTCTCCTAAATCAGAAAATATGTGAATATACTGTACTATATATCTCAATTCAAAACAAGTCTTATTAAGCCAGATATCTTTATGGACCCTGTGAGAACATTTACTCCAGTGTTTGATCTTTAGGGAAACTGAAAAAGAAAATTGAAGATACCAAAAAAATTAAATCACAACTGACCTGATTCACCAAAAATATCACCAGATTTAATATGAATATAATGCTGTATAAGGTACAGAAGACTGGCCTGATGAGAGCACAATTGACATAATTGTTTTGATATTTCCACACAGTTTGAATCAGATAGGATGAAAGAACCAGGGTGAGGCAGAGGTATTTTAGGACAAAAACAGGAAAGTAGTCTGGGCAGTGCTGAGGTCAAAATTCTGGAGGACAGCGGGATTGGCAAACAGTTCAAAGGGAATAGAAATGCTCGAAGTTAGGGCAAATACTAGTCAGAAACAAAACAAAAATGCATAAAAAATTAAACTTTCAGATAAACTTTCACTTTCTCAGAAAAAAAGAAAAACTTTTATTCATCAAAACAAAGTGTACATGATTAATGATAATCTGCCTTAAATAACATAGCTACAAAAGTCATATGACATATCCTTAAAATGTAGCATCACAGCATTTAAAAATTTTAAATGGCAGAGCTATTAAATCATCACATAATGCTAAAAAAATAGATAATAAAAAATGATAGAAGGGAGTCTAAGAAGAAAAAGTTGAGATTGCAAATAAATTATGACATCGACTTCACACATTGAAAATATGTTGATACTACACCTGGTTTCATGAACTTGTACAGTAGGAAAGATGAGCATATTGATTATTCGGTGCTCCTACCACAAGCTACTGCTACACTCCACTATCTAAGTGCACATTGTTTTTTTTTTACCCACAACACAAAACGAAACGGTACCATACAGTGAAACTAAAAAATTGTTCTTCTTAAATTAAAGTATTTACTGATTTCTTTAAATTAAAGAGTTCACTTTTTGTAGATATGCAAAAAAACACAAAGTAAAAAAAGGAAGGAAACTTACAATCAGACTAGGCAAATATGGAGGTAAACAAAAAGTTTACATAAAAAATGTTTACAAATGATCACAAGTTGTCAGTTTCCAGCAAATGTTAATAGCTTTTGAACCAGATTTGATTATTTTATGTAAACACTCTAAATGATTTTGATGTACCTTAGATGCAGATATAATAGTTGAAGTATGATTTGGTCAGAAAGACTACAGCTTATATGTATTTTTTCAACTACTATTTCCACCTTAACAGCGGGTCTTTCAAGGGTGTCTATTACCTTTGATGTCTTTCTTTTCTTTGTTATATATTGTCTGGTTTCACTGAGAGTTATGCTTGGTACAATGGGATGATGCTTGAAATGAAAGGTGTATACTATATGTGCATCCCAGGAATGCAAAAAGGACCTTAATAATTTTGGTTCAATATACTGTAGTTATGTACCAAATATCAGTCCTAAAGAAAGAAGGCACTGACATTAGCAGTAAATTAACATGTTGGACTGTGAGTTGGTTAACTGGAAAGAAACAGTACAGATAAAAGGAGACTGCGCCACATGTGGTGAGTTAATCAACAAAGTCCCATAGGGATCTTTTACAAAAGTTTTCATTTTTCTAATTTTATTAACTGCACAATTACAGAAGGGATTTGTTATAGATTTTTAAAATGTCAGAAAACTTCTGAGAGTTACAACGAACACCTGAATCATAGATACAGTAAACAAAATATTCAGAAAGGAACAAAAAATAATTCACCATGACCTAGAAATCAGTCAAATTTTTATTAACACTTACAGAATACATTTCAGTGTAGACAAGTTTAAATGACCTTGTGCAAGAAAAGAAATATTTCACTGTATAAAAATCCAAGTCGGCATCTGTGCCATATGAACCTGGAATCCACTCCTCATATCCACCTAACAGCAACATCCCAGACCATACAAAAAGGGTTCTCAATAACATACGTTTTACTCATCATTGTATGTAGTAGTTTTTATTGTTTTCTCTAATGTTGTCTAATATTTTATTTATTTTGTACTGTTTTTTCACTATATTTTCAATTATTCTGCTTTCTTGCATTTCAGGTAATTGTAACAATTACAATGTCTATTTTATTAATGGAAAGCAAATCAATCAATAAATTAAGACGAACGATGTAGGAAAACATGAAACAAATTTTGAAAAAGATTTTATCACTATTCTCTTTTTATTTGCAGATGCCTCTTGCCAAAGTGACTTAGAGAAAATCAATAAAGTTAACAAGTAATAGAGGGCAATATTTTAAAGTATTGCATAAGAAGTTTAGAGTCACAGTTAATTCCAAGGCGAGATGGAAACTAACAGCTAAGAATGTTAAGGTCACTACAGCAGTGGACCCAGAAAAATAACAGACAGGTAGAAAACATAAGAGGTTCTGATACATTTTGAGAAGTGATGTGGTTTGAAAGGAATGTGTCACATTTGCTCAATGGCAGAAACATTGCCACACACATCTTTTGAGCAATAGTACTGTAAGCACTTTACATACAATATGTTTGTACATTTCCAAAAAAGTCAAACACACACACACACACACACACTAAGGCAAAATAATACCTAACATAAACTTAAGGAGTTTATTACAATGTAATCCACCTTTCACGCCAAGGTCAGTTCACACCACAAGCTCAGGTTGCAGATCTCTCATTGGATGGCTCTTGAACATATTACGAACAAAATAGATGCGGTTTTGCACGTGCCTAGTTATGAATATATATATATACTTTGAGTCACAGACTGGCCATGCTAGGGGAATTAACATTCACATACCCACTTAATCTAATTTAAGCTGGTGCCCATCATGGCAGCATATGGGGCAATGCAGGAACCAATAGTAAATAGGGTTCCAGTCCGTCTCATGTACATAACCAAAGACAATTTACAATTACCAATTAGCCCAACATATACAGTACTGTGCAAAGGTTTTAGGCAGGTGTGAAAAAATGCTGTAAACAAAGAACGCTTTCAGAAATATAAATAATGATTGTTTATTGTTATCAATTTACAAAATGCAAAGTGAGCGAACAAAAGAAAAATCTAAATCAAATCAATATTTGGTGTTACTACCTTTTGCCTTCAAACCAGCATCAATTCTTATAGGTACGCTTGCACAAAGTCAGGGATTTTGTAGGATTCTAGTCAGGTGTATGATCAACCAATTATACCAAACAGGAACTAATGATCATCAATGTCACACGTAGGTTGAAACACAGTCATTAACTGAAACAGAAACAGCTGTGTAGGAGGCTTAAAACAGGGTGAGGAACAGACAAACTCTGCTACCAAGGTGAGGTTGTGGAAGACCGTTTCATGTCATGGCAAGATTGAGCACAGCAACAAGACACAAGGTAGTTATACTGCATCAGCAAGGTCTCTCCCAGACAAAGATTTCAAAGCACACTTGGGTTTCAAGATGTGCTGTTCAAGCTCTTTTGAAGAAGCACAAAGAAAAGGGCAACGTTGAGGATCGTACACACAGTGGTCAGCCAAGGAAATTTAGTGCAGCTAATGAAAGACAAATCAAGCTTATTACCCTTCGAAATCAGAAGATGTCCAGCAGTGCCATCAGCTCAGAACTGGCAGAAACCAGTGGGACCCCGGTACACCCATCTACTGTCCGGAGAAGTCTGGCCAGAAGTGGTCTTCATGGAACAGTTGCAGCCAAAAAGCCATACCTCCGACATGGAAACAAGGCCAAGCGACTCAAGTATGCACGAAAAAATAGGAACTGGGGTGCAGAAAAATGGCAGAAGGTGCTCTGGACTGAGGAGTCAAAATGTGAAATATTTGGCTGTAGCAGAAGGCAGTTTGTTTGTCGAAGGGCTGGACAGTGGTACAATAATGAGTGTCTGCAGGCAACAGTGAAGCATGGTGGAGGTTCCTTGAATGTTTGGAGCTGCATTTCTGCAAATGGAGTTGGAGATTTGGTCAGGATTAACGGTGTACTCAATGCTGAGAAATACAGGCAGATACTTATCCATCATGCAATACCATCAGGGAGGCGTATGATTGGCCCCAAATTTATTCTGCAGCAGGACAAAGACCCCAAACATACAGCCAAAGTCATTAAGAACTATCTTCAGCGTAAAGAAGAACAAGAAGTCCTGGAAGCAATGGTATGGCACCCACAGAGCCCTGATCTCAACATCATCGAGTGTGTCTGGGATTACATGAAGAGACAGAAGGATGTGAGGAAGCCTACATCCACAGAAGATCTGTGGTTAGTTCTCCAAGATGTTTGGAACAACCTACCAGCCGAGTTCCTTCAAAAACTGTACCTAGAAGAATTGATGCTGTTTTGAAGGCAAAGGGTGGTCACACCAAATACGGATTTGATTTAGATTTCTCTTTTGTTCATTCACTGCATTTTGTTGATTGATGTAAATAAATGATTAACACTTCCATTTTTGAAAGCATTCTTTGTTTACAGCATTTTTTCACACCTGCCTAAAACTTTTGCATAGTACTGTACATCTTTGTGGATGTGAAGGGAAAACGGCAGAATCACGACAAAAACCCAAAGAAAAAAACTGCCAACACCACATGGACAACAACCGGACATGGGATTTAAACCTGGGATGCTGGATCCATGTGACCGCAGTGCAAAACACTCTGCTAAACAGGAACACAAACAATAATAGAAAAGGACTTAACCAAAACCACTTAATCTAATTGAGGGTTGCAGGTGGCAAAGCCCGCATGGCATAAGGCAAGAAAACGGCCCTGATCAGTATGGCCGTTCATCACAGGACACAACCAAATTGGATAAATACAAAACTGTTAATCAGTCTAACACGCATATCTTTGGGAACGAAGAAGGAAAACCCTATGCAGTAACTAGAAGGATATTTCAATTTAACATGAGCAATAACAGCATTATAAGCCCCTGGGAAAAACAGTGCAGTGGGATCCCTACCTACACAACCACTCAGCAAGTCACAACATACATTGATTAGCATCTATGCTGCCCAGCATTAAGACGGCTCTGCAATAACTAGAAATGGAATTTAGAGTCGGGATGCTCGATCCGTGAGGCAGCAGTGCTTCTCACCGCACCACCATGCTCCCCAAAATGGCAACTACAGTACTTACAAGTAAATAAAACACGGAATTAAATTCTAAAATTGCATTATAGAAATAAAGATACATGATCTCCACTTCCCTTGAGTAGTATGGCCACCTTGGGAATAACGTGTATTTACTCGGCTTTTATGCCACGGAAAATAAATACTACACGCAGTGCAGAGAGGAGCGGCCAACTTAATCACTGGAGTAAATGCCATGTCTTTCTTCAGGCTGAGTTAACCTGAAACGTATGACAGGCCTGCATATCCCAGATCTTCGGATTTTCCAGAACGAAAGCTGATCACACAAATGTAAGGGGTTGTGTATATTCAATATAGCAAGGCAAACTAAAATGAACTATCGAGTCAGGCAGCTGATGCGGTTACTTACGGCTACTTTTAGAAAACTGCTGGATGAAACACTGCAAGAAATTAATAATTAGCAAACCAAACAAGCTCCAAAGACCCCCCCCCCCAAAAATGAATAAATAAATAAAAAAAAAGTCCAGGGTCTGCCCAGGGACATGCACTCGTATGCAAATAGCAAAGTGTTACTTTAAACATGTAAAGCCATGTTCGCGCCATTAATTTGCTTAATTCTCTCTGCAGCCCGCCCCCTTCCACACACGCGCGGGCACACAAAACACACACTCCCGAACGCAGACTGTGAAACGGCACCTGCAGCTGACTGTTTCTTTTTCATTTAAAACACTTCTCTCTCTTTTTTTGCCCCTTTTCTCTTCTTTTATTCGCGCCCGTAACCCGCAGAGCAGCTTTGCGCGCCCCCCTCCCTTTCCGAGCCGCGCTTCGCAACTGAACAAACACAGCTGAGCGCGCGGCTCACGTGCCGCTGCGTGGCGCTCGGACGTCCTGCAGCTGGAGGCTCGCGCCGACCCCCACCAGAGAGCGGCTTAACGCCTTCATTGCATTTAGGAAAGAAAACGTCTTACTCTGCAAGATCTCTACCAGCTGAGCCGAGCTGGGCGACAGACAGCGCCGGAGAGAGAGAGAGAGAAAAAAAGAGCGACAGTTAGAGTCAAAGGGCTCGTGTGGCTCCACGATGATGCCGAACATCTCGGGCGAATCCTCCATTGAAAGAATCTGATTTGCCAAACGAACAGCATGTTGTGCGCCTCTTTGCAAAGAGGAAATGTATTTGCATTTTTATCTGTGCAGATTGTATGCCAATACAATAAGAAATGGTATTGGGCCTGGCCCTGTCAGCAAGGTAACAAAACTACTAATACAAGAGCCAGTAAACCACCATTGTACAGTATACCAGCGATACACCAGAGCTGAATATAAAACATTACTGTATATTGGTGAGCTGAAAGCACCGTGAATACATTAAAATATTCCCATTTTTTTATAGAGGCAGTGAAGCAACAGTTTTTGTGTATGACACCAGTACAACAATTTTCTTAGACTGGTGTGGTGATTCAGTGGTTAAAGCAGGTGCCCTAAAAGTTAAGAGACCCCCTGCCCAGCCATTGTCTGTGTGGAGGCTTCTATGGACTTCTGTTTTTGTAAGTGTACAGTACAACGCCTATAAAAGTATTCACCCTTCTTGTATTATTCATCATCGGCTTTTCTTGGTCCAAGGATTTCTTCCTCTCCTTTGGCCCCGTTGATGGTTTATTTCGTGTGTGGTCAAGCCAATTGTTGAGGCGTTGGACCGGCTATTTATTCAACAGATGAATGGAGCTATATAGATGCCAGTGTGAAGGTTAGCCATATTATTAAGCAACATTAAATCACAGTGGATTCAAATTAACTTACTTGACATTGATCAACAAGACTCTTTAATGCTGTGGACCTCCAAGGTGGGCACCGCCACCCCAACCCGGCATAGACAGACACACAGGCACAACTGCAAAACACACAGGACTTTTTATTTTCTTTTCCCTTGTGGGAAACGTCTTTCCATCTCCCACAAGCCAAACATAGTCCCCAAGCACAAAATACAATTCTTCTTCTTCTTCTTCTAACTCTGTCTCACAGATTAGTGTCTACTGGCCCCTTTTATGAGGCACCAGGAAGTGCTCGTTGATATACTTCCAGGTGTATCGGAAGAACTCTCCATAAGGGCTCAGCAGGAGCTGCAGGACCCCCTGGTGGCACCCAGGGATCCCAACAGGGCTGTATCAAACTCCAACTCCCATGGAGCCCTGCAGGAGTTTGAGGCACTGCTGCAACCCAGAAGGGCTGCCACCTAGCGCTTCGGGGGAGGTAATGCTCTGGCCACGTTTCCTATGCCCCAGCTGTCCACCACAATGCCAAAGTGAAAATATAAAACTCCACATAATTAATAATGTAATTATTCAGGCCGATCAAGTCAGAATTTAGTAGATGCCGCTTTGGCAGCCGTGACAACCTTCAGTCTATGTGCACAGGTCTCTCTTTATCGGCTTTGCATATCAGGACACTACAATTTTATCTTCTTTGTTGAATTGATCAAGCTCTGTCAGGGCTGCATGGGGATCATGTGTGAACAGCCTTTTTAAAAGTCCAATCGTAAATTCTCAATTGACTTGAGATATGGACTCAGAATCGACAATTGAATTGCTGTTTTGGTTTTATTTAGTGTAGCTACATGTCTCATAATTGGTTGCAAACTTATATGCCTAACATTGCATAGTTGTTGTCGTAATAAGCTAATAGACAAATGGATGATTAAATTCCAGTTGACTGTTTACACAGTGTGGCAGGTGCCCTAGCTTTGTATCCTGCACCTTGTTGTTTTCTGTGTGGAGTTTGCATTTTCTCCCCTTGTCAGAGTGGTACTCTGGTTTTCCTCCAGCATCCCCAAAGATGTGCTGGCTAGGTTAATTGATGACGTTAAATTGTTGAATGTGTGAGTGGGCCTTGCTTTGAACCTAGTTTTACCAGTATAGACTCCGGTCGAAAGCAAATCTGACCTGGATTAAGTGAGTTTTAAAATTAGTTTTTTCACCTATAGATATTAGCCTTACACATGAATGCAGTTGTTTTAATTAACACTTGCATGTTTTAAATATGTACGTGTAAAGTAGAGTGCTTCTACTTTTACCAATTTTTTTTTTAAACAAATCCCTTTGAATTCTTTTGACTCATTCAGGGTTAATTCCAAACCTGTACTGACTGTTTCAGTTATAAGATTTAACATCACACAACTCTATTTTTTATTAAAGTCTTAGATGGGTTATTACATTTAATATTATTATAGGTTACTTCTGGTTAGAAATAACTCATTTAGATTTTTATAAATGTGACATGTTTTAATTTTTATAACACAGAACAGAAAACAAGGGTCTTTTAATTTATTTTTGTCTACATTTTTTTAAAATTTAATATTGTGGTTTGTAATTTCCAACTGTCTTCATTTATTAGCGCAGACAAAGTTAATGCAGCCATCTATCTATTTTCCATAATAGCCTTATTCATCACCTGGTTACAGCAGACAGGTGCCTGTTGCAGCTAGCTCAAAGCAAAAGGTGTGCCACCCCTATCTAGACAGAATGCTGGACTATCTCAGCACAGCTAAAAACTATTTGCACATTAATGACACTAATAAATGGACAACACAGAGAGGACCACAAAAGTGTGTTTTAACTTGCTATGAGCTGTATAGATTGTAAATTTTCTGTTTTATCGTTCCATTCATAAAATTGAGATTGAGCATTTATGTGTAACAGCTATACTTTTTTTTCAATTATAATATTTAAAATCTTAGGTTCATGCTATTGGTATAACAACAAAAACACGGCAGACACGGTAAAGGTTTTTTCTTTTCATCTTTTAATGATTATGGCCATTTCTTTTGGCCTACTAATCATTAAATATTTATTTTTGAAAAGTGTCTCTTTTTCCAATCTCTATCTTTTGAACCCACCTATCCATTAAAATATAATGTAGAATCAGAGTTTTGAGGTGCAACACAGGAGCCAGCCCCTGACAGAAAACCAGTTCACCACAGGAGCAACTGCAAAACATGACAACACTTGACCATGTAGGAGGAATTCAGTGTGACCTGTCAACCCAAATTGCTTTGTGAGAAAAAATGGAATATCCAGGGGAAAAAAAACTTAACATTAATGCAGGAATCAAAATAAAAGGAAAGTCTGATAATTGCTATGGTTTGTTTTATTCCATATGTTTTACAATACGATATTAGCTGATAATCTAAGTTCAAACGATATTTTCTTTTACTGTCTCTTTCAAAAATAGATACTTTACCTTCACAAATAACTCTTGAGTATTTTCAGTCTAGTTTTTAATGTACAGAGAGAGAGACACAAGGTATGGGGGCATCCATGTTGGAAATGTCCTACTGTCTATTGTAAATGTGTGTATTTTACTTTTAATATTTATTAACTCAGACTAATCTAATTTAGAAAGTTAAAAATAAATAATTAGTGCAGCATTTGATGGTCCAAAGTGACTTATGTGCTGCCATGGTAAACTCTTGCTCTCTGTCACTCTGAATTGCATTAGGTTGCTTATACGCTGAGCAATGGCACCTCAGGTAAAAATAATCTTAAGTTTATTTTTGTTCTTTAATATTTTTCAGATGTTTATTGGTAGTGTAATGGTTAGCTGCACTGCCTTGCAGTAAAATAACAAGAGACCTTGTTAGAGTGGGTAATGCCTACAGATTCTTTCCACCTTTTCCATAGGTTGTTCCTGATTATTCTGTTTCAAGTCCAAACGATGTGCATGTTGGGACTTTATGTCTCTGAATTATATGTGGGTCAAAGCTACTTTGTTATTGACTGGCGCATCATTCAGTGTTGGTATAAACCATATACATATTACTGCTGTAATCTGGAAAAGCAGGTTTCGGAAATTAATAAATTAATTGAAAGGATTTTCTGGATTTTTGTCTCTTAAAAGCTAATTACATTTAAAATCTAATATTTTTTGCAATAAACAAGGAAAAAAACAGAAAAATGTTTTGTTTTTTTTCACTTTTTGTATTTTAGTCGTGGCATGTAAATAATCCACTATACAGGTACTTTGCAATTAAAACTGAATTGAAAAAATACTCTGAAGTCCAGTGAATGTGTATTTGAGTCAGTCTGTTCTTAATTCTGTTTTCTTTCTTTCTCCAACCATTTGTGGGTCTACTTTATATTTAAAGTGTATTTGTATGCATCACTAATATATAATTGTACATTAGATTATACTTTTTCAATATATACAGTAAATAATGCAGTGGATTGTTATCCATCTGGCATGAGTACTCAAGGAAAAGACAAATACTTTTCCACCTAACTGCTGTGGGACAGCAAATGGCTTCTGCGCCCTGTTAGGGCAATACTCACCTGCTGCTCATGTTTGGCCCTAAGTGGAGTTATAGCCTGGTATCAGTTTGTCCCTGGAAATGGTTCTTGGCCAAGGATGAAGCTTTAAAACCGGTGCAAAAGTCAGAGTCAGATCTTTTGAGCTGTAAGACAGGAGAGTATACCCCTGCACTGCGATGCTCACTTTGATGACTTGCTAATTTGGGGTTGCTGAATGTTCTTTACTTCATTTAGCATTTGGAGTATGTAGTTGTTGCTGCCAGTTTACATCTAAAATATGCCTATTACCACAATTAACAAATGGTGAATTTATACTGCAGTTTTCACCTGTTTTTAAAGCATTTGTAGCTTTGGTACAACTAATGGTTTACTATTGTACATTTATCTGAAAAGTTTATTTGACTGCATTCAGTGCTTTATGCATTTTTAATTATTTTCCACTGGATGCCTCTGATTTGCATGGGCCTGTGTATTTGTCCTCACAAACCATGGACATTCCACCTGCCACTTGCAGTTAAAAAAAAAACATATGTGTGTGTTCAGCCGGAGAGCTGGTCAGCCACCTCCTAACAAGTTTAAAACAAACACTGCATCAAATAGGTCTCCCTGCAAGACTTTTGTCTCAAAGATAAGTATGTTATCTGCTGCCTTCAGATCCTAATCTGACAGCTCATTTGCATGCTAGTCAACCTGGGGGGCTACTGGGGTCAGGTTTTCTATTGAAACCCTCCCACAGCTAAAACATGACCTATCCACAGCCCCATACACCCCCAGGAAAAGGGGGATGACTGCTTTGAATTAATGAAAGAAGCATTGATTAGGGGTTGGTGTGATGGATTATCAGCCTGTTTTTTTTTAAAAGTAAGTATAAATAATATCAAGTTACAATTTGACATGTTTTGGAGGCATGCCTAGGATACTCCCTATTTTATTTATAATATATCTGAATGTTTTGTAAAATTATAATTTTGCATTCTAACCAGGAACTAGAAGTGCAAATGTATATTTAGATGTTCCTAACTTGCAAAAGAATATTTTCTTTTTACCTATTCATTTTTTTCAGTTCTGGCTCTTTGTAATATTTTATTTCTTTTGTTCGGCAAGATTGAGTTTTCCCATTATCTTTTACTGTATGTCCTACTGACTGCATTTTTTGTTTTGGACTATGTGTGCTTCACAAGCCTAACGGTTTAGTGTTGCTAAATCATTAAGATTAAGAATACAATGTTATTTTCACAAACTATCTTAATCCAATTATGCTGATCTTATACTGATATCTCTGTCCTAATAAATTCAGTTGATACTATTATCCACAGTGGTACAGTATAAAAATCACACATGTTCTGGATGGCTATTTCTATATTCCTACAGTTGGAGCAATGGCGAGTTCAGTGACTTCTTGTGGAGTAGATTGTACCTGCGATCTTAGAGCTTGTAATTGTGTACCTTAGCCTTTAGGTGACATTATCTGTTTAGAGTCTGACAGGCTTAAGCATACTGGGCAGTGAGGCTTGGTATCTGCTGTTAAACAAAAGAGATTTTTTTCATTGTCAATATTTCATGCCACTTTTTGTTAGACTCACATTAAGACCTCTTCAGTTATATCATTTAATTGTGATATTTTCTTCTCATCTACTAAAATCTTTTTGATGACCTTGTATAAAGTGCTCTGTTATAATGATAAACATCCATCCATCCATTCTCCAACCCGCTGTATCCTAACACAGGGTCACTGGGTCTGCTGGAGCCAATCCCAGCCAACACAGGGCAGAAGGCAAGAACAAATCCCAGGCAGGGTGCCAGCCCACTGCAGGGCACACACACACACACCAAGCACACACTAGGGACAATTTAGGATCACCAGTGCACCTAACCTGCATGTCTTTGAACTGTGGGAGGAAACTGGAGCACCCGGAGGATACCCACGGGGAGAACATGCAAACTCCATGCAGGGAGGACCCGGGAAGCGAACTAAGGTCTTGATGATAAACAGTAAATGTTTAATACTGTAGAATTAAAATGAATTTATTGCACCTGTACTTCACATTTCTGTTGAGCTAAATTATTAATATTATATATACAAGTATTTATTGATTTATTATTTATAATAGATAGTTGTACCACAGACTAAGATTCCACTAGCTGAACGATTATTCTTACTGTAAGGCTGACGGCAGGAATCATTATACAGCATCAAACAAAAACTTTATTCTATGTTTCCGCTAAGAGTCATGGCCCCAGTGCTCTTTAGCAGATCTCTGCTAACAAAAGTGTGTCATAGTAGCTCAGGGAAAGTGATACTAAATAGGAAATCCTTATCCACACGTGGCTCCTGGCTGACTTCCCTGGAGAGAACACACAGGGGCTTGGCTTCATTTTACAGTAGTGCTGGGTAGAGCCGCAACTGCAGTCATGACACAAATGTTTACTTTGAAAATGCCAGGCACAGATGTTATTATTTTATGCTGCTAGTTCCACCAAGGAACATCACCATTTTTTTTTCCTTATGTAAACAAAAAAAAAGCTAATGCACCTATCACAAAAGCATGGACTGAAACTTGAATTTGAAATAGCAAATCAATAGTTATACATTCAATTTTAATGAAATTGGTTTCACTTGGATGTCAAGGTTCTCAAAACAATATCTTTATTTTCTCATGTGCATTCTGTTTGAGATTCTTCCTCCAGTGTGCTATATATTAACTTAACACTATACTTTATGAAAAAGTTTTTTGATGAGGTGCTTTTAGAATAACTGCTCTTGACAGCAAATGATGAGCAGCAAGGCTTGAGGCTTTTAGATACAAATGATTCTGAACATGGATTAATTATTAAATCAATGGACTGTGGTATAAAGATGCCTTTTTGAGTTCTCAAAAGATGTTTCCATAGCATGTTAAAAGTGATAAATTAAATCAGAATGATGTTTTTGCAGTTTATATATAATTTACATAATGTAGTAATAAGAAGTTAATTACATTTGCAGGTTCCAATAAATTAGATGGTACCCTAGAGTCAGAAAATCAATATTGAAAGCCTTAAACTGCTCATAATTGTGCAGATGTATAGTGGTCCAATGCTTGATCTGTATTTCAATTTTCCAATTAGATTTTTCCTAGTACAGGTCTGCAGGGAGCAAGAGCCTCCCTCTAGTAGCGTAAAAGGCAAAGTAGGAACTAACTCTTGATTTGATACCAGGTCATCTCAGTATCTCATGTACTCTTCATTAATACAATTGCCAATTAATCTAACATGCTCATCTTTGGAGTGTAGGAAGAAAGAAGATCCTTTCAGACACAAAAAATATGTTCAAGTTGCACATATTGTAGATTGTCCATCCCATCCATCCATTTCCAACCCGCTGAATCCGAACACAGGGTCACGGGGGTCTGCTGGAGCCAATCCCAGCCAACACAGGGCACAAGGCAGGAACCAATCCCAGGCAGGGTGCCAACTATTGTAGATTGTGACATTGCCAATAACTGAACTATGGGATCTGGAGCCCTTGAATAGTTTGATGAGTTATTTATCTACTTTGTCATTGAGCAGCCCATATTAAATAATATAGAACTGCAGTTTTATCTATATATATAAAATCCCTATGTGCGTCCAGGTGTCCGTGTGTGGGTGTCTTCTCGTGAAGTGCGCATGCGCGGGGCACGGTGCTATGCGCGATATTACTGTCAGAGAAAGTTACAGGCGTTTTACGGAAATACAAACCAGTATTACTGCGAGAGGAAATTAAAGGTACACAATACAGTGACGCATATTACAGCCACATACAAGCCAGTATTACTGTCAGAGGAGATTAAAGGCATATTACCGACGCGCACGCCTGTATTACCGCCAGAGAAAATTAAAGGTATATTACGGACGTACAAGCCAGCGGATGTACAAGACGGTATCCTTCAATAAGGGTGCACACAAAAAGACGATTGAGGTCGCCCTTTTGAGGCTCGCCTTTTTGTGCGCGTCCTTATTGAATAGAGCCGTACAAGACAGTATTACTGTCACAGAAAATTAGACACACAATACATGGCGGCAGCCCACGAAGAACGGTCAGCTCAGCAAGTAAACATCAACAAAAGAAAGACTGAAAGAAAGAAAAATACGACCAACAAAAAGAATGAGGTCAAAGTCCCTTGCCATTTAATATAGACTGTTTCTACTAATGTTTATGCACTACTGTTCTAGCGCCCGTTATTGTAACGGGCTAAATGACTAGTATTATATAATTGGCTTACAGAGAAATCTTGTATAAGTCTCTTCGGGTGGCTACATCTTAACTCTGAAATCTTTTCCTGTGTTAAAATGTAAATGGCAAATACTTTGGCAAAAGGTGGTAAATGCTATAAAAAAGTGATTCATTACTAGGAGAGAACTTCACAGAGGTGTATTGGTCAGTGTTACTGCCATGCAGCTCCAAGCTACAGTATAGGTTTAATTTCCAGCCCAGAAACTGTATTTATGAAGTATGCACATTTCCTTGTGCTGTTGTTGGTTTTCACGGCATACTCTGTTTTGTGTCTGCACCCAAAAGACAGGTATATTACTGTAGGTGAATGGGCATCTTGAAGGTTTTACAATGTGCATGAATATAAAATATAAAATGGATTCTTAGGTAGTTGTATGGATGGATTTGGTTAAAATGAAATGTTCTAACTGAAGCTTAGTATCCATAAAGAGTATTACATGAAGGTAAATATGACAAAGTAAAATATAATACTGAGTGTCTTAAAGCTAGAAAGTTTAGTTTATGAAATAGCAGAAGCAACTGACGTATCACTAAAACAATATTCTTGCAAAGAATTAAGATAAAATCTTAGTCTCATTCTATAGCTGATACATTTCAGTACAAGTACTGTATATACAGTTTAATAATAATGATATAAATATTTCATTTAATAAGTAACTTCTTTTTGCTTAAATTAGTGGAAGCTGACTAACAGTCCATTTGACTTTGGAGAACACCTTTTCATGTGGAACACTATTACCTATCTTAGACTGGATTGCCCAACAGTATGCAGAGCAGATTGACTTATTATATCTGTATAAACATACATTTTCAAACTCACTTAATCCAATTATGTTTTTTTTTTTTTTGCGTCAGAATCAATTCCTGCAGAATTAGGCAGAAGGCAGTAGGTAGCCCAAGATAGAGTGCCAGTCCATTGTAGGGCAAACTCATGCATGTTCACACTTCGGCCTATTTAAAGTCTCCAATTAAACTAACTGGCATGTTTTTTGGGAGATGAAAAGTAGAATGAGAGGTACCAGAGTACCAGGAGGAAAAGCCAGGCAGAGTTGGGGAAGACGTGCAAACTCCGCACAGACTGTGCAATGTTTGACATATACAGTTGAAAGCATATATGAGGAATTAATTTACACTCAACCAAACCAAATCTGGAATCAAATACCTCTGGAAGAAACCTACATACACAAACTCTGCACAGAATCAAACACTGGACCAAGAAATGTAATCATTTTGCACATAACTTTATTCAAGAACAAATGGAATGCACTAAAAATTAGAAACTAGCCACTTACCTATATTTCATGCCTTTCTTAGGTCTTTTATGACAGGATTGCATCTTCTGTGACAGGTGTGAATTAGTGACATTCTCTGTGTAACCTCAGACTATATACAGTAAAGAAATATGCAATGGAATGAGTTTATATCATCGTATTCATGAATAAGAATATGTAGTCTAGCTGCAAACCTTCCAATGAAGGACATGATGCTTTTGGTTTTACATGTAGCATTTTTGTATCATCATCATGCTGCAATTTACAACACTTGTCCTATGGTTGGCATTATGTTTCAAGAGAGGCCTTTATCAAGTCTGATAAAGAACTGCTATTTTCACTGAGTAGATTGTTACTTTGTTTGGGGAATAAAATGGTGGACCCAGGTTTCACCTCACTTCATGTCTCAAATCACGTCAGAATGTCCTCTTTGTCAAGTCAAAAGTGTGACACTTTTTGTCATTTTGTCTAGTATGGTAATCTTCCTAATAAGAAGTTATGGTGGAGACAATTATCTTCTAAAAAATGTTAACAAACTTTCAAGTCTGACTTATCATGAATTACGTGCAGTATATGGTACAAAGTAAGTTCTACCTTGATGGTTATCCAGGATAATAAAAAGAGAAGCAAAATTCATGTGACATGCAAATGAAACTGCTGCATTGATAACAAAATTAAAAAGCTTATTAGCCAAGCGTACACTTTCGGAGAATTTTCAGAGCTCAAATACGATCAATTCTGTTTCTGTTGATAGATAGATAGATAGATAGATAGATAGATAGATAGATAGATAGATAGATAGATAGATAGATAGATAGATAGATAGATAGATAGATAGATAGATAGATAGATAGATAGATAGATAGATACTTTATTAATCCCAAGGGGAAATTCACAGATGAAGGCATCAGATGACTGAGGCACTTAAGCTTAGGAGGTAGAGACATATAGAAAGGGTGAAACATCTTAATTTCTCCATGGGGCTCCAAAAACACAAATAGAATGTTTCAATAATTTATGCTAACTTTTTAAAAGAGTTTGCAATTAAACTTAGCTTAGAAGTGGCTTTAGGAAATGGCATGCAAAACTCCTTTATTTTAAGCGACCCATATGCTTTTGACTGTTGTGTGTACTGCCAACAATGTTCTTTGTAATCTAGAAACTATTTGTTTGATGAAATTAAAGGCAGTTTGGGAATGCTTATCTAGAGATATTTGTCTGAAGGGGAATGTTGCAGAGCCAGGGCTGAACTATCCTTAGTGGTGCACTCTTTCTCGGCATGGAAGTTTCTGAACCTCTATCTCTGAGCTACATTTATGTTAAAAAAAATTGTCTCTGTTTATAAAGTTTGGAACAAAACAAAATACACTTTTTTTACATTTTGTACCCCATGTTCCCCATAAACAAGTAAGAAGGGCAATTTGATTAATACTTAACAAAATAATAAAGGTAGTTATGCAGTTCATGAATCTTCTGTGAATAGAGTCCATTTGAGATCTTGATCAGGTTTAATTAATAATATAGAAACTTCACCTTATATTTCATTAAATTATATGTTGTAACAGTTGACGTCTTTGTCCACCTCTTGAACCCTCAGGTACCACTCTGATGACCAGGTGAAAGTATAACTATTCTTTATTTTATAATTATACGGTGCACAAAGCACTCTCCACACCACACTCATATAACAATTCTCTCTCTATACCAAACCAATCCTCCTCGCCCAGACACTTTGCCACCCTACCTCCCAGCTCAGCTCAGTGTCTGGGCTTTCTCATAGTCCGTTTATATCCCCTGACCCGGGTCAAGGCAAACAGTCCTCTTCTTCATCCCGGGAGCACGTCGTTTCTTCCAGTCACGTGATGCTGACGTACTCCCGGGTTATAGGGCACACAAGAGCCCACTAGCCCCCCTACAGCGACTCCCGGTGGTCCCCAAGGTATCCAGCAGGGCTGTGTATAGAAACTACAAAGTCCATGAGGCCCTGCTGGAACTCGGGGCACCATCATGCTGTCCGGAGGGCTCCTCCTAGCGGTCTGGGGGTGGCGACCGGAGTCTGTAGCCGGTTGTCCATCACAATGTCTAGATTCCAGAATTAATAAAAACAAAACAAAAAAACACTGACAAAGAGGTATGTTTGCTCATAATAAACATCAGATTCAGTTGTGGTCAAATGTTCTTATATAAGCTAAGACAGCAACACATACAGTATACTACTGTTATGGTATGACAATTGATTTTGTTGTATTTCACCCAAACATGACATTGAACAATCTATCACGATTAAATGTTAAGTCTATAGAGTAAGCAACTATAAATATTAAGAGTATACAGGAAGAAATGTAAAACTGTGGCCCCCATAAAATGCTAACGTTTGAAGTTCTGAATTCTCATTCAGTGAGTACAATTGCTTAGCCACTGAAATTATGTAGGAGGTCAGAGTTCTTTCTTCTTTCATTTACCATTATGAAAAAAATACCAAAGGCAAGTAGGCTCACGTGCAGGTACATAGCGCCAGCAATGTTTTCTTAGGCAGCAACTTTAGGATATTCAATGTCTCTTTCTTTCTTACTCTCCTTTTTACTTGTCCAAATTTCTGCTTTTCCAGCCAGAAGCTAAAGGTCCTTTCTGCTTTCAATAAGCCAGTTCATTAAAAATAATGTTGTCCTTTTCAGAGAATGAAAGGAAATTCCTTGATTTTCATTCCCATATTAAATCATCCGTTTCTCTCTGCCCCCGTGCTTTTTTTTGAGTTGTGAGCACTGAACCATGTCTGGGATACAAAACCCATTTCCTGCATTTCTCTTTGGGTGGCTGAAAAGCCAAAGCTGTTACCTGAACTAAGAAGGAGCCACAAAGATCCATAATCAGAGACGCTTTAGGGCCATGTAGCCCGACAAATAGCAATGGTCTTTTGCTTATCTATATATTGTTTAATCTGTTTGTCTCAGAGCTTAGAGGGCTCACTGTTACTCTGCCAGAGAACCTTCAAGAACAAGAAGTCTTGAGAGTACACATTTGTTCCTCTACCCATGTTTCTTTTGCTAGTATCTTGAGAGCTTAGGGCAATCAACAATTTTCAGAAAGTAAAGCTTTCTAAATATGTTTCAGGACCTGAACATGCTTCACATCTAGCTTCATGCAGGTACTTCCCTGTTAACACCAACAGTCTTCTAACAAGATGAACAATGATGATGATGAACAAGAGGAGCTGATTTGTAAAGTGGTTGTAATTGGGAACAACAATAAAGATTGAAAAAGATGACTGGCTTTTCTTTTTTTATCACCATGGATAACCAACAAGGTAGCACCATATGCTGCATGTAATTCCTGATAAGCCAAACTTGAAAATGTATTTACATTTTTATCAGAGAATTATCTAAAATATAACTTCATATTAAAAAGCTTGCCATCCTAGATGAGATGACAATGATTGTAACATGACAAACAGGACATTTTAACATATTTGAAACTTGAAATCACATGGAACCTTGGTCCTTCACCTCAATCCCAAAGAAAGCTGCAATCAATCTGTGCAAAAAAAGTCCTTATCCCTTTATTAGACTGCTCGGATACTCTGGCTTGTTTTGGAACATGATGCCAACCCAAGGAGTAATGTTCTAAATTTCGTTAGGACTATTTTAAAGTTTCTACATGTAATTGTATGTAAACATCATCTCCTACACTGGAAAGCTCACTACTAGATCACAAATCTTTATACTTGAATTTTGCATAGTCCTAAAATTGGTCTAAGGTTATGCAGGTAGTCTCGCTAACTCACACCTGTCAGTGAAGATGCAATTCTCTCATAAAAGAGCTCAGAAAAGTGTGTAATATTGGTAAGTGACTAGCTTCTAAGTTTTAGTTTATTCCATCCCTTCTTGAAAATGCTGAGTCTAAGAGATGCAACTCCAGATAAGCATGAGGCCTTGCAAAAAGTAAGAAACCCACATATAGCCTTTGGTTTACAAGTCCACATCTATATGAATGACAAGTGCCTCCTCAAGGCCATACTACTAATTAGTAAGCTCCACAACGTGAGGCATGATACAGGGAGCAGTCTTCTTCCTTATAGAGATATGGATCTGTGTTACTGTTTAAAATTACTCTAATCTTATAGCTCCTATAATTTGATGTGAACCTATTTTCTCATGCACAATTGTAACTTTTCAAACTGGACTGAGCAGGCCACCTTATCCCTGGTAACTTCCTACAGCTCTTACAGGGGAATTCCAACACACTCCTATAGCCCAAATGACAGATATAATCCCTCCAGCATGTCTTGTGACTGCCCTGGGTATTCTCCCAGTACTTTGTGTCCAGCAGGCTTATAAGTGGCACCGAGGAGGTGCATTCAGAAAATGTTCAGCCCCATTCACGTTCTGCACAGTTTTTTTGTGTTGTAGATTTAATTTTAAAGTGACAAATTTGCCATTTCAGCCCATCAATCTACATTTAATAACTCTACGTGAAAATGTAATAAAATGTTTTCAGAAACATTTGCAATTTTTAAAAATAACCTGAAATATCTTATTTATATAGCCACTTCAGACCCTTTGCTGTGGCACTACAAATTGTGGTCAGGTACATTCTATTTGTTGTATTCATTCTTTCAATGTGTCTAGAACTTGATTGGAGTCCACCTGTGGCAAAATTAATCGATTGAGTATTATTTAGAAAGGTACACACTTGTGTTTATAAGGTCCCGCAATTCACACAGCATTCCCGGACAAAAACTAAGCCATGAAGTCCAAATAGCTCTCTGTAGTCCTCAGATTGAGGTGAATCATACAGTAGATCAAGAATGTACAACTGTTTCTAAAGCTTTGAGTGCTCCCAGGAGCATAACAGACTTGAGAACTGGAATGGTTTGAACCACCAGGATTCTGCATCCAGCCAAAATCAGTAACTGGGAAAGAAGGGCCTTGGTCAAGGAGGTGACCAGGAATCAAATTGACATTCAGGAATCCTCTGCTGAGATGGGTACACCAATTGGAAGGACAAACATCTCCAGGACATTCCATTAATCAGGAGTTTATGGTAGAGTGGCTAGATGGGAGCCTCTCTTAAGTAAAAGGTATATGACAGCCTGCTTAGAGTTTACCAAATGACATTTAAAGAACTAAGAACATGAGGAAAAGATTCTTTAGTCTAATGGGCAAAAATCAAACTCTTTGGGCAGATTTCCATGTACTAGGTCAGGCCAAAATGAGGCACTGCTCAATACCTGCCTAATACCATCCCTATAGTAGAGCATGGTGGTGGCAGCATCATGTTATTGGGTGCTTCTCAGCAGCAGGCACATGTAGACTGATCATAATTGAGGGAAGAATGAATGCAGCCAAATATGCAGAATGGAATAAACTGTCCAAATCCAGGGGTCGCTGTTGCCCCGGGAAACCCAACAGACAGACGTCCAGGACACACGTATAAAAGCACTAATAAGAATTATTTAATATTTTCTTCAAATACAGTGCACAAAGCACCACAATCTCCACAATTATAATAATCAATAATCAATACTATAAATCAATCCTTCACTCCCAGCATCTCCGTCACACTCCCTCCCAACTCCGGCTCTCCTGCTGGGTCTTCACCAATCCTTTAAACAATTCATGACCTGGAACTGTTCCGTCTCTTTTTTCCGGGTCAAATGCCACATCCTCAGTCCTCAAGTAGCCCGGAAGTACTGCAGGCTTCCGTCCTCGTGATTTTGAAGCACTTCCAGGTTGTAGTAAGAGTATGAGTCCCCAGTTTGTTTGTGAGCTCCCCCTGGCGGCACCCACGGCACCCAACACGGCTGAGGAAACGGACTCCATGTCCCAGGATGCCCTGAGGGAATCCGGGGAACCGTTGCCGTCCAGGGGAGCTGCCATAAAGCGTCCCGGGGAAGGCAGTGTCCTGAAAAGGCTGCTCTTCTCCCTTCTTCCCATCCTAGGACGTTCCGGCTAGACTGAACCACCGACCGTCCATCACAAAGTACTTCCCCAAAAAGACTTGAAGCTGCCAAGGGCATTTGTGCAATGTAATGAATTAAGGGTCTGAATACTTATATGAATGAGAAATTTCAGTTTTTGATTTTTAATAAATTTGCTATTTTATTTGTTTTTACTTTGTCACTATTGGTTATTGAATGTAGATTGATGGACAGAAATTACAAATGTATCCATTTAAAATGAAATCTACAACACAAGAACTAGTGCAGAAAGTGAAAGGGTCTGAATGCTTTCCGAATCCACTGTACAACCCCAAATCACTTCTATTAAAATTTCTGTAGAATTAAAAAATATTGGCAGGACCCAACTAAGTATAAGTTGAAGAAATTTGTCTAATTTCAGCAAGTGTGAATTTTTAATAGTTGGGCCATATTGCAGATTTTTATGAAAATGATCGTAAATGCAAAAAGAATCTCTATAGCACTAATCAAAGTTTAATAGCCAGGGGTACTGAAAGCTGCTGAATGTAAGGGGAATGTGAAGCAATGTTTTTTAAACCCGATAAGAATTGTTAATGATTGCCTTTTAAATAACAAAGCATTCTTTATCAATGAAGCCTTTGATGATCAAGTAGTTGCCTGTTCCCTGCATGTCATTTAACAATCCGTCTGGAGGTTATAATTTAGTGTCAAACTGCATATCAGGCAGAATAAAGTGTGACAATGATTTATCTTCCAAAAGCCCTATTTTTCTATATGTTCCTACCAAAGGTACACCTGAGAGAAGACACATCTAAACATACTTCATCTATCTAAATAATCCACATGTGAGCTGGATACAAGAATGTCCAACTTGATGCGATGTTTATGTTTGATCGGATGTTGCCACACTACTGCAATGATAAAATTAAACAAGACTGAACAGTAATTAGACACAGTGCTATTGCTGTCCCCTCCTGAGACATGAAGGCTGTGTAAAAATATATTTCTGTATATTTGTTTTTAGTTTATTGTTAGAAAAATAAAAGGTGTGTGCAAATTGTTGCAAATATTTTTCTGGGTAGTCTCTATCATTTTTTCTTCATTAATTTTTTACATCTAAGATGTCTCACCTAAAGGTTTTCCAATGTTGTATCTGTCCTAGTGTCTATATTAAAGCAGGGAATTCCAGACTCTGTATTACATCTTGCCTGAGTTGCCTCAAAAGCTTGCATATTGTAATCTTTATAGTTAGCCAATAAAAGGTGCCATTTTGTTCGACTTCTCATTTCATTCCACCCCAAATGAAGACTTTTTTGCCCTTGGATCTTCTGGACACCATGCCAAAATCAGTAACAGTACAAGGAGACTCGGGCTCTATTGTGTTACTCTTTGAGCAAGGGAGCCTGTGAGAGGGTCTCTGCTCGCATCTCCAATACATTTGACTCTTCATCTGGACCATGCCAGACCACACAGAGCTGCTGTTGTCACGACTGTTCATGACAAATGCCGGTGTGCAGGGGCTGCCTTGTCCTGCCTTCTTTCCTAATCTTAACTTCATAAAGCACCTTTTGGATGCCCTGGATTGCAATATTCACAGTTATAACCCTCTACCTCCCAGTGGCCAGCAGCAGCTTCATCAAACCATTCTGCAGGGCATCTCACAACTGTAGACTCAGAAACTCATTGATTCAGTGCACCAGATATGTCAAGCAGTGGTGGCTGCAAGAGCTGGTCAGAAAAAAATACTGAAGGACTGCAAGATGACTCTAGCTAAGGTTCACAATTGTTATTGTTATGCTGTTGTTTTTATTGTTGTACTGTTTTGTTTGATGTTCTCATTCCTTTGATGTTTTTTCAGTAAAACTTGAAACTTTAGCAAAATGAGTGTTGCGTCTCTTTTTCCATTATATATATTATCCATCCATCCATTATCCAACCCGCTGAATCCGAACACAGGGTCACAGGGGTCTGCTGGAGCCAATCCCAGCCAACACAGGGCACAAGGCAGGAACCAATCCTGGGCAGGGTGCCAACCCACCGCACTTATATATATTATATAAAATTGTAATAGTTGTATACTTATAGTCATAAACAATCCACTAAAAAAGTATCTGTCCCCTTTCTGATTTTCTGATTTAACACTAAATGTTTTCAGGCCTATAACCAAAATCTAATTCTTATGTCTGTGTATGGCTAACAAATAACACTTTAGATTTCATAAATTTGAAACTTGCATGTACTGTATATTGCCAAGTAGTACATTGCATAAAATTAAAATTGAAATACATTTTATTATTACATGCATTACAAAATACATTCCAATAGATGGCGTATCGCAAATATTAACGTTGATTATACCCAACTGGGTGTAGCTGCCAGACAGAAGGAAATCAATTTGTATTGTATAGGTACAGTAGTCTTTTTTTCTATGAATTTTTTCCTTTATTAAGTTAGCGTTTCAGTTTGACTGTTGCCACAATTCTACAGCATTGGCTATGGGATTCTCAGCAGCAGTGCTAACGTTTGCAATATGGCCATTATAGGAATGAAAATGGCATTTGATTTTATTACCACATGCTTTACAAAACACATTTTAATAGATGATGCATCACAATCAATAATAGCCATGCTTATGTTTGCAATTTCAATCTGTTGGAATGAAAAATGTATTGCATTTCATTACATGCATTCTAAAATACATTCCAATAGACGGTGCATTGCAAACATTAATGTTTAATACGCTCAACTAAATGTACCTGCTGGAAGGATAGAAATCAACTTGTATAGCCATCCACATGAGCGTAAGGAGTTTTTTGTGGGTACTGGTTTAGGTAAGAATAGGTGGAAGGTTTTGTGTGCGATACCACCATTAACCCAGTGTCTGTTACCTTTAGAATGGAATAGGGCACCTCAAAAGATTTCTAACGTCATTTCTGGTCCTTATTTTATTAGTGCTAACCTTTCTGCTTCCTCTCCTATAAAACCGGCACCCACACAGTACAAAGCTATTCATTTGGGATAATGGTTCTGAAAAAGATGCAATTCTGTTCATTTATAGGGCAAACTGAGAGCTTCAGAAGCCATGAACGTATATTGTGACATGTTTAGCACATAGTTTTGTTATTTTTTCTTTTCATTTTTTGCTGAACATTAAACTGGGTATCCTCTGTAGCCCCAAACCTTCTTCTGTTTACTTCTGCTTATTTCACAATATCTTGTATACTTCTTTTCTTCAGCAATGGAAGTTAATTAAGCCTTGAAAGTGGATGCAAACAATTCCTACAGATGTTCCAACCTTTCATGATTCTTTTAAAAAAACCCTCTGTCTGTATAAAAGCAGTATTGGAACAAACTGTGCTGAAATTTGTTAACCCGTTACTTGTTCTCTAAAAAGACCTTTTTGAATAACTCTGAAAATTACATTATTTTTCAGTTTTTAGATAGATACAGATAGGTAGAGAAAGGCACTATAGATAGAGTCACAGGAGGCTGGGGGTCAGACCCAGCCAGGACACCTGGAAGGACCGGGAGGTGGCTTATACGTCCCCCGGGCCATGAGGGGCCAACTGCCCTGGATGTTGAGGGGACCGCGGGGAAGGAGCAAGGAGCCTCAAGCCCACTGGGGCCTGTGGCCACCTCCAAGGGGCGCCCCGAATGTCGTGGAGCCCGGGAGATCAACACTTCTGCCACACCAGGGAAGGTGGAAGAAGGACCTTCCAGGGACACCCGGAGTGCTTCCGGGTGCGAGGGCAGCATTTCTGCCACACCAGGAAGTGCTGCCAGAAGAGTGTCATCAGGCACCTGGAATAGATCCGGGTGGGAATAAAAGGGGCTGCCTCACTACAATCAGGGAGCTAGAGTCGGGAGTGGGAGCAGGACGAAGCTCCCGTGAAGAGAAGAAAGGCGACCCATGGACAGGGAGAGAAGGGCCCGTGTGCAGGGTGATTGGTGCTGGAAGCACAGTGTGCTGTGTGGGTCTCTGCTGTAATAAACGTGTGTTTTGTATAAAGAAGTGATGTTTGTCTGGTGGTGTTCGGACCCATGTCTCACAATAGATAGATAGATAGATAGATAGATAGATAGATAGATAGATAGATAGATAGATAGATAGATAGATAGATAGATAGATAGATAGATAGATAGATAGATAGATAGATAGATAGATAGATAGATAGAGGGGAAAAGGGGAAATTACAATTGGTAAGCTAAACTTTTTTTAAAACCTCTTGCAGTTTACTGCTTACCTTTACACCATTTTCAGGTTATTCACTGGACTTGAACTGCTTAAATTTCAATAAAACCATGGGAGTGTTCTAAAAATTTTCAGTGGTGGTATATATGATTGATTTTTTACCTATTGGTAATAATTTCATTTTCCATGTGAATACTGTATTTGAATGAAAGAAAAACATGATTTATTTAAATAATTGAAAACTAAATCAAAAATGAAGATTTTTGCACATTCTGTCTTATATAATCTGTATGTTAATGTAAATAATTTAAAAAAGAAGGAAATGAATGAGTTTAGACAATGATGTACTTAAACTGTAAAATAATCAAAATTAGCAAAGGCAAAACTAATGAATAACAGGACTAGCACTGTCAGTGTGTGGAACTTTATGCCTATCTTCCTTTGCTGGTTCAGTGCTGCTCCACTTAGCTGCTGACTTGGCACTGCAAGGTATTTAAAGTTGTTTTGAGGAGGTGTTACACACACGATTAGCGGACAACTAAAGGGCCTGAATAGATGTAATTCCACACCAGACCAGGGGGTGGCAAAATGCACTGATTCTCTCTCTGTATTCCTTGCAGACCATTCTCGGGAAATCCTGCCTGGTTTTCGGGCAACCAACGATGTCACTTCCGGTTCCCGTCCTGATGACATCACATCCTCTGCGAGCATTTAAAAGCCGCCATCTTAAGACAATAGTCAGTTCTGTTTTGGACTCGGTCGTGTGAACATGTCTGCTCTTTTTGATAGATTTTGCAGCCGGGAAATATTATATGGGTGGCTGCCCCATACCTTCCCAATGTCCCTTGGTTATTCTTATTACAGATGTGACTTCTACTCATCACTTCTCCTTCTCTAGAATTTAGAAGCAGTGTTAATGTTTGTGATGCACCATCTATTAGAATGACAAATGCAATGCAGTTTATTACTAAAAATGTTTGTGATGCACCATCTTTTGGAATGACAGAAACATCACATCTGGATGGACACACAGACAAACACACAGACACTTGTCCTTTTATTAAAGCTGGATATTTATGTACAGCTCACAGATGACACTTTAAATTTCACAATTTGAATCTTGTATGTATATTCCCAAAGAGCACATGGCACAAAGCAATGCAGCATTGGTAAATGAATGCAGTGAATATGTACATAGCATTCAACACCCTCTAGAAACTCCAGTTTGGACAACCTGTGGAAAGAATACAGATTTTAAGACTAATGCAGATGTGTGTGTTTATAGCTGTATTGCTGCATTTATTTTTGTACTACATTTCAGCATGCAAGCACGTGTACTGTTTCCTCCATTTCCATCACTCAACAAAGTTTAGATGTTTTTCGCATTAATCATCTCCAGTTTGTACACACGGCCAAGCATATGTTACTTGGTCTAGAGCAACCTCGAGAGTAGTAAAAGTTCAAATACAAGTTTTTGATACAGAAAAGCAATGAAAACGAATTCCAAATAAAGACAGTGTTTAGTTCTGCTTAAATGTTATTTAATTCAATAACGGTAAGCAGGCCAAGTATACAGTATATAAAAAAGAATGTAGAAATATAGGTTTCATGTATATGTGGAAGTATCTAAGTATACAACGTATTTATCCATTTTCTCATCCTTCTTTTGCATTTACAGCTGTAACCTGTGTGCACCCTCCCAATATTATGAGTACAGCCTACTTTACACAAACAGCAGCATTTGAAATTATGGCTACTATTAGGTAAACAGCACCTGAGTGAATAAATAATGCTTTTAACATATCTAGTGTACAAGGTATGAAACTAGCACTGTATGAAAAAAGAATTGCCCCCCTTAGATCAACCCAATTAAAGGGACAGATAGAGTCAGCTGATTAAACACAACCAGGCTTGATCACAGTGAGCCTGCCTGATGTAAACTCACTAATTTTGACCCTTTCTTTCAGAGTCAAATTGCTGGCACAAAGATTCAATAAGCACATTAAGCCATGATCAAAGGAAATTCCTCAAGAGATCAGAAAAAAAGTTGTTGATATCTACCTGTTTGGTAAGAGCTACAAAGCTATTTTAAGGCTGTGGGACTCTTTTGAACAAAAGTCTTCTTCTTCTTTCAGTTGCCACAGAGGATCATCTTCTTCCATATCTTTCTGTCCTCCACATCTTATTCTGTTACACCCATCACCTGCATGTCCTCTCTCACCACATCCATAAACCTTCTCTTACTGTCTGGTGTTGTTGGTGGGAACTTTTCTGAGGGTGTGTCAAATCCATTCCCAATTCTTCTTTAAAATCTCATCTTCTGAATCATTGTTCTCTGCCAAAGGTCATTGTTGCCGATGGTGTGTGGGCCAGCGTCTCTGGAGAATATTTTGCAGACATGTGTTGATGAAGGTCAGAACTTTCTTACTGATTGTAACTATCATCTTCCATGTCTCAGCTCCATAAAGAAGTACTTTTTAGCATCAGCTCCTTGGAATGCCAGATGTTTTTCAGCTGCAGAACTGCTGCCCCTAGCCTTGACTAATTTTTGCCCTAACATTTGCATCCTTCCTGTATGTTGACAACACTGCCCAGGTAGGTGATGACTTCCACCTCTTCCAGTGGTTCCTCTCTCAGCTGAATAGGCTATGTCGTGGTCATGTTGGTCTTGATGACTTTCATCTTTCGTTTTTATTGTAATCACCAACTTGGAAATTCGTTATGGTTGTATCTTGTATCTGATTATGTGTGTGTTTGACAGGAGTGCCAAGTCATCAGTAAAGTCAAGATCATCAACCTGCTTCCAAGAAGTACACTAGATTCCATTCCCCTTCTGAGTTGTTGATGACTTTATGATAAAGTCAACCACAAGCAGGAATAGAAGTGTTGAGAATAGGTAAACTTGCCTTACTCTGGTTCTCACTTGGAAAGCCTTGGTAAGTTGTTCACCCTATATTACCACCTATTTACTCTCTATAATTCATAGATTAATACAGTATTATTTAAAATAAGACTCTTGAAAAAATCTATTGTTATTTTTCACCGTTTTAAATCACATTAAAAAAGGTTTTAGTATGTTTAGTAATATGCACACTGGTAATAGCTGCTTATAATGGATGCCTAAAGTGAAGTGTTACCTGTAATTTGCTGCTTAAGCCAATGTCTCCTGAAAGGTCTTCCTTATGTTTATACAAAGTTTGGACTCTAATGTGGACGGCCACTTTTTATGTGGTGACTGTGATGACATTAAGCACCACTGTTAAGAATTGTGAAGTATAGCCCACAAATTGAAATGAAAAGATGATACCAGGAAGAGGATACACAAAAGGGAAACATGGGGTCATCATCAAGAACAGACAAAGGGTCACAAAACTGTGAGGAAGTCAAAACAATAACCATCAAGGACCAAACTTGGAGAGGATAGCGAAAGCAAAGAGATCCAATGCATGAATGTCAGAAGCTGTGAACCACTATCTTTAATAGGTTTGACATCACATGACTGGCAATGCAAAGAAAATCAGACTCCAAAATGGTGAAAGTAGAAAACAAATTATATATATATATATAAGAGTATTAGAAGTTCAAAACACTGTTTACAATAGCAGTGCAATCACATGTCTAATAATAAACTGCCTCCAAAAACTTCAAAATGATAGAGCCCATGAAGAAAACACCAAACCTGAAGATATGAAGATGTCACCAAAATAACTAAATAACTAAAACATACAAACAACCCATGAATAATTATAAATAAAGCAACATAATCATAAACACATCTAAATTACAAATAAGTAATGTATTACTGATGCTTATTGTTACATAATGATACTCTGAAAAGATTAGGCAAATAGTTTATGGTCACATATTTAAGAATAGTGATGATCAAAATACTGTAGGTACATTGGAAAAACTGTATTTGCAGGCACTTTCACAATTTTGAAGCACAAAACTCACAAAAAAAGAGACGTGCAATGCACTTTTTTAAAAATGCTGCATATTTTCCACATGAAGACACACTAAACAGTACTATGTTTTCTCCACAGAAAAATCTTACTATTTGGGAAGCCAACCCCAACCCGACCATTACCTAGCAACCACCCTTCCTTGCTTCTTGACTTCGGTTGAAGAGGTTGAGTGCCAGTGCAGCTTCAAGTTTCTTTTCTGTCTCAGATGCATCTTTAGAATTTTGATCAAAAAGAGTTATTATAATTGGCAAAGTGGGGATCATCCTACCAGAACATGTCTGTTTGCTCAATAAAATGTCTTAACTGTGACAGGAAATGAGTCTAGTATTTTATTTTTTTACACTAGAGATCTTTATTTAAAAGCTGAATGACAAGCAGATGCATGCGGAATTAAAGTAAGTAAACAATCCGATAGTGGGCTAAACATCTTTCTGCTTTTGTTAATGACATGAATTTCCCTGAAAATGAAATACAATTTGTTTCATTAATTTTTTTGTGCAAATTTAATTTTGCATGAATTGTTTCGTTCATCACTTGTGGGGAACAATACAAGACTATAACCATTTTTTTAGTTTCTGAGAATAACACGTTATGGTTAAAAATGAGTGGATATATTTGAGCTGGTTTGGTGGCAACTGGGTGATGGTCAACTCAGTGAAAGACAACCCAGCAAAAAGACAACTCTGCGAAAGACAACCCGGCAAAAAGACAATTCGGTGAAAGACAATTCGGCGAAGAAACAACTTGGCGAAATACAACTTGGCGACATCCTTTACCAGTTGGGTAATAGTTAGGTTCAAAGAGATTTTGTAATTATATCTAAATGACAACGTGATTTAAAATGTTGAAAATAAATTGATATAATTGATGAACGAACTTTATTCTGCAGATGGAACAAACTCTATCTTACATTATCTTCTGCAACCAAAATTGCTAATCCTTTATATAAATTGTATTGATTGTAATCATATGATATCATTATTTAGAATGCAAACAGTGACCTGTGAGTACGGCTTAAGGAATATCTTTACTCTCAACGTATTGGGACTCTCATAAAGCAGGTGATTCTGTGGATTTTCCGGCGCCCTACGTTGTCATTTAAATATCATTAAAAAATCTCTTTGAGCCTAAATATTACCTAACTGGTAAAGGATGTCACCGAGTTGTCTTTTCGCCGAGTTATCTTTTTGACGAATTGTCTTTTGCCGAGTTGTCTGTCACCCATCTGTCTTTTTGCCAAGTTGTCTGTCGCCCAGTTGCCCCTGAACGATTTGAGCTCTATGGAAGACATAACTTCCTCAATGATTTAGTTTATATTTGCTTATTTGGCCGACACCTTCATATATGGTGACTTACAACATTTGTGATACAACTGGTTACCTTTCTTCTGTTTTTCCAATTGAAACGTAGGCAAATGAAGTGGCTTCATCATGATCATGCAGCGTCAGTAGAGGCATCTGAACTAATGAACTCAAGGTTTGATATCCAATGCCTTAACCACTACACAACGCTGCCTTGATTTGAGAGTCATTGTCTTCTGCAGTAACATCCTTTAAGTATTCTTTAGTACAGTGAAAGGCAACCTTTTTCGAGTTGCGGCGCACTAAGACCAAAAATTTTCTTTCGCAGCGCACCTGAGGGACTGCCCATAAATAAAGTCGTGACGACACAATCTATGGACAATCGTCAATAAAAACAGTAGCTTTCGTATTTTCTCGTTCTATATTTGCTCCGCCTTCTTCTATCCATACAGTGAGCGAGATCTTCTAACAACGAGACTTTTTAAGTCTCACGAGATGTGTTTTTGACACAGCTGGTGTTGATATTATGATGAATGGTGAACAGCGAAAATTTTAACTTGCATTCAAAATAAATACATTCGTTTATTGAACAATCTGATTAACCGTTATCTGTTTTTCCAACATAAAATATATATTTTTTAAACATTATCTTTTTAATCAACCAAAAGTTCAAAAACACTAGCAATTTTAAATATTTTACAAAAGTTTTCGTGGCACTCCTAGAAAATTCCACGGCGCACCGGTTGCCTGACAGTGCTTTAGTACATGAGTTTAGGTCTGCCTAGGCTTATAGGTCTATCTGTTTTTGAAAGAGCTAGATTTGTCGATTCATTTCAGTGATTAAAAACCAAAAATATTTTTTGATCCGCCTTTCATCATGAATGGGTTTAAGGGTTATTGTTCCTTGCAGTAACTTCCTGTAAATCTCCTGGGGTACAGACATATTTATGAGTTTGGGATTGCCTAGGCTTTTGTGTCAATTAGTTGTTACAGATGCTTGATTTGTTTGTTTTCAGCTATTTAAAAAACAATAAAGATGTTTTTCATTAATAAAAGGTTATCTTCCTCTAAAAGAATGCTAGCTAAGCTCTTAAAAGTTACAACTTAGGGGACTGCGGCAGTGTTGGCAGTTCCATTTTAGTCTCAGTATTTACTGGCAGGCCGCGCTGATACTCCAGTGGGCCATGTTTAATCCTTACAACTTGCTAGTAGATAGAAAGGGCAAAATAAAATGGGAGAGATGGTGAAACAGAGAAGCTTTCAATTCAACTTTCACATTTATTTATTTGTTTATTTATTTATTTATTCTTTTTTTTCTCTTCAGAAGTCAGAAGGTCAGACAGTGAGGTGTTTAATTCCTCTTACTTGTAAACACTACAAGAAAAGCCAGTAAATCTTTTAAGGACTTCCACAGTGCTCTCAAGCAAACCTTTCTGCATTGTTTGCAGTGCTGGTAATTTGAGGTTTTGTGACTTCCTCGTCAAAGCAGACAGGCTCTCCCCTTCATTACCCAGGTGAAGGCCTGTCAATACTATCTGAAATGGAAATCTGCTGTTGACAGGGCTAAACCTCAAGTTCCTGTTCCAGTCAGCGCCCCTTGTCAATGGGATTAGATTGAAGGAATGCCTTTGACAAGCACAGTCCAGCGTCCAGTAGCACACCCGCCTCCCCTTGGCGGCTGCACGCCAGGCCAACTTCAAACAGGATCGGCTTTCATTTGTTAACGGAGTAATGAGCTTGCTGGTGACGGCAGGCTGAGCTCAAAGTGCTCCTTTCTCTGTATTTAGAGTCAAGTGTTGGCATTCCTCTCATCCAGCCTTTTTTTCTGCTCTGTGTCCCGTCTCTGTTTGTCATTCCTTATCCCTAGGAGGATGGCCTTTTCAAAGCTCAGGAACCTACGCTTACCGAGCTTCATCCTTTCTAAATGGCTGCTAAACATAAATATTGGTGTTTTGCGCTGCAGAACTGAGCAGAAATTCTGGGTTCTGTGCCAGAAGCCTGAGTAGAGGAAATAATGCTGAAATGATACCCCCTGAACTGTCAGTGATCTATTAAAAGTGAAGTGGCAACGTGTAGCTAAAGGATGCAAACCTTTTTTTTTTTTTTTTTTTTGAAGGTCACTTTAGTTGATCTTGCATCTGCAAATCACGTTGGTCCAGGAGATTTAAGATGTTGGAAAGGTGCCAATTTGTGCCAGGCTTTGTAGGAAGGAAGAGGGAAGCCTTTATTGTTATTGTACCAGGTGGAAGTTCTTCTGCTATGAAATAGTCAGTTGCAAAGCAGTCAAGCAAAGGTTTATATCAGAATATCAGGAGGGGTTTACAAAGGAATAGACCCATAAGAACATCAAATCTATTTTTGTCCTTCACACTGTGGTATAATGAAATTTTTGTGGTTGTCAATTTTGAAACCTTATGCCAGAAGTTATATAAGACTGAGGCTCTGATATACAGTTTGATCAGGGAATCGTCAATGTAAAACTAACAAAAGAGAAAAAATAAGTTGTGGGAGATGGCCAGCTGTTCATCTCGGCCAATACCCCCAGGCCACTAGATGGAGCCCTCCCTGTAGCATGGGAGTGCCCCGAAGACGAGCAGGGAATCATGGACAATGGAGTTTTTATTCCCGACCCTGCTGGACACCGTGGGCCCCACCAGAGGATGCTGCAGGGAGGCTCAAAGACTTATATGTGCCCTATAACCCGGAAGTGCGTCTTAATAACCGCGACAGGGGAAACGGCGTACTTCCACGGTGAAGAAGAAGAGTTTTTATATGACCCGGGGGTGTTCCAAGTCACATGGACAGAAGGGCGAAACACTTCCGGGTCATGGACTATAAAGGACTGTGGGAAACCCCAGACGAGTGAGCTGAGCTGGGTGGAATGGTGGCAATGCGTCTGGGAGAGGAGGATTGGTGATTGAGTATTGATTTATTGAATGAGTAGTGTGGAGTGGAGGGTGCTCAGTGCACGTTATTATAAAAATAAAAAGTCTTGGACTTTTACCTGGTGTTTGGCGTGGTACCTGAGGGTTCAAGGGAGCACTAGCGTCCCCTACTGTTACAAAGTATAAATGGTTAAAAATGAACCTTTCAGGTGTTTTTATAATTTACTGTGTTGCAATTGGAACTTTCATGTTTCTATTTTGCCATCGAATGATATAAAATACTAGTTTCAAAATTAAAAAGATCCTTCTAATTTAGTTAGTGACTGAAGTCATGCAATGTTTAATACTTGGTTGAAGTAAATTTAAAAATTCCAGCTATAGGTCTATATGCATATGTCTCTGCTGCATGTTCATATTTGGATACTCCCCATTTTGTCAATCCAACTTTGCAAAAAGGACCATTGGTAAATATTCATTTTCAGCTCCTACCCCATACTTTAAGACTGAGGTCCAGACTTTAAAAGAGTGACTGCAGAACAGTTATTTTAAAGCAACTTATGCCATCCATGCACAAACCGTTCATATTCATAGCCAAGGATAAATTATATAAAAGAATATAAATAGGCATTTCTATATTATGTAGATATTTCACTTGTGTTGTGTGTTTATACAGCTTTTGTTTCAGACACCCCTGCAAAAGTTCACTCAAAAATGCCAAAATGATAAATTTGTGATTTCACATTTTAATGGAACCCTAGGCAGATTTGTTTTTTGATAACAGTGAACATTTTATATTAATTAAATTAAAAATGTACAAATACACTACAAACTTGATGAAAATATGTGTATGTGTGTATGCCCTAAAAGAACTGATGAACTCATTTATGGTTAGCTCATTTAACAAAGAAGGATTAGGAAGTGATTATACTAAGTATATTGTATATCAAACTAATGAATTTTGTAAATATCTTACAAATCACAATTATTTTTATATTGAATTCTAAAGAATGCAAGCAAGAATTGTAATTATATATTTGTGTGTGTGCATGTGTGTGTGTGTGTGTGTGTGTGTGTGTGTTTGAAGAACATATCAGAAGAGAAAGACTCGGAATTCCAGTAAAAGGTCAGTGCCAACTTGGTCATAATACTGCTTAAGAAAAAATAAACGAAACAGCCCTTCAGAAATGTCCAGGAGGAGAAATGTATGGGGTGAGAAGGGAATATCAATTGAGAAAACTGAGAAGAGAGAATCAGAAGCAGAAGGAGAGAAGAACAGAAGGAGGAGACATCAAAATGTGTAGCTAAAAGTAAAAGTTTCCTTTACAGAACAGACGTGTTAGTAGAGGTTAGTGGTCATACCCATATTTAACACTTTTAGGTTGTAGGATACTGTCTATGCACATGATTGTGGTTATAATTTTTGGAAGAGTGTAAGATATTTTATAACATAGTATTCCAGAATAACAGGAGAAATGGGAAGTCACACTTGGCCATGTGCTTAAGATCATTGTTGTATTGAAGCTGAAGCATCACTCCAGTCATAGATCGCCTGTATTCTGGTGCAGGTTTTCTTCAAGGACCTGTCATGTATTTGGTTTTATTCATCCTTCCTTCAATTCTGACCAGTCTCCCTATCTCAAACAATGAGCAGCACCTCCACAGCAAGATGCTGTCACCACCACACCTAACCTTAGGGATGGTGTTAGGAAGGTGATGGGCAGTGGCTGGCCTTTGATAGATATAATGCTTGGAGTTCTGCTCAAAGATTAAAATTTTTGTCTCATCAGTCCAGAGAATCTTCTTTCCTCCTCCTCTTAGAGGCCAAGCAACCTTTCATATGCCTGTTACTCTAGAGTAGCCTCCATTTAGCCCCTCTACCATAACTGCCTGATTAATGGTGTGCTACTGAGATGATCTTCTTTCTGACATGTTCTCCCACTGTAGCAGAGCCCCTTTGAAGCTCTTTTAGAGTGTCTACTGGATTTTTAGTCACCTCCCTGACCAAGGCCCTTCTTCCTTGTTTACTCAGTTTGGCCAACTCTAGGAAGAGTACTGGGGCCTCAAGTATAATGGTATGTATGCACAAAAATGTTGCATACGCCCATTTCTACACTCACATCATGATGTATAAAAACTAAACTTGGCGTAAAGCTACGTACATTCTCATGACTGCTCCACCCCTTGCGTACAAACGTTTCTGCTCAGTTTTACAAACTGGCAGCACCCAGTGTTAAAGCAGTGCGACTGTTTCTTTGTGGTTTCCCTTTCTTTTTTAGATTCACATCCATGACACAGCCTTTATCAAATACGCTGAAATTAACAGCGTATTGTTTATAAATTTAAGGCACCTGATTTACTCAAACTATAACAATATAATGGTGCATGGAATGGCCAAGCTATTCCAAATACCATAGCTGCTTTAACGTTGCTATTCTCAGTGTACCATTCAGAGTACTTTAACCCATTGTATCTGAGTGTGTAATCACAGCTGTACAGCAACTGATAGGAAAGCTCTACAGTGGGTTGTGTCGAGAGCGAAGAGGATTATCGGGATACACATTCCAGTTCTGGAGGATATTTATAGCACACAGTGCCTCGGGAAAGCCACCAGCTTCTGCATGGATTCCACTTGGTCTTGCACACAGTCTACTTGAACTTCTCCTATCCAGCAAACACTTCAGAATCTTTCCTGCATGGACCTTAAGGCTCAGAAACAGTTTCATCCGAAGAGCTATAAATGCACTCAATCAGTCCATCAAGTACTCCCAGTAGAACTTTTTGTACTTATAACTACAATTACCTCAATGTAAACTTGCACTACAACTGTAATATTGCACAACCTGAGCCACTTCATGAACCATTTGCACTATATGTATATGTGTCCAAAAGGACACCTGAAAAGGAAACAGAAGAGAGAGTAGGGGCTAGTACAGATTTTAGAGCCACCATGAATAGTTATTATAACGAATTGGATATACAGAGTATCAGGATTAAATTACAGTGAAGTCATGAGAAGGCCATGTTAAAATAATGTGTTTTCAGCAGTTTTTTGAAGTGTTCCACTGTATTTGCCTGGCGAATTCCTATTGGCAGGCTATTCCAGATTTTAGGTGCATAACAGCAGAAGGCCGCCTCACCACTTCTTTTAAGTTTTGCTCTTGGAATTCTAAGGAGACACTCATTTGAGGATCTGAAGTTACGATTTGGAATATAAGGTGTCAGACATTCCAATATATAAGATGGGGCGAAATTATTTAAGGCTTTATAAACCATAAGCAGAATTTTAAAGTTAATCCTGAATGACACAGGTAACCAGTGTAGTGACATCAAAACTGGAGAAATGTGCTCGGATTTTCTTTTCCTGGTTATCAATAAACTAGTGTTTATTGATGATGTGACACAGGACAGAAGCAGCCAAATGAATTCTGAGGTGTTCAGAGACATACTGTCTGCTCAAATCCAGCTAAATGCAGTCAAATTGATTGGGCAGCGTTTCATGATACAGATGGACAATGACCCAAAACATACAGCCAAAGCAACCCAGGAGTTTATTAAAGCAAAGAAGTGGAAAATTCTTGAATAGCCAAGTCAGTCACCTGATCTTAACCCAATTGAGCAGGCATTTCACTTGTTGAAGACTAAACTTCAGACAGAAAGGCCCACAAACAAACAGCAACTGAAAGCCGCTGCAGTAAAGGCCTGGCAGAGCATTAAAAAGGAGGAAACCCAGCATCTGGTGATGTCCATGAGTTCAAGACTTCAGGCTGTCATTGCCAGCAAAGGGTTTTCAATCAAGTATTAGAAATGAACATTTTATTTCCAGTTATTTAATTTGTCCAATTAGTTTTGAGCCCCTGAAATGAAGGGATTGTGTTACAAAAATGCTTTAGTTGCCTCACATTTTTATGCAATCGTTTTGTTCACCCCACTGAATTAAAGCTCAAAGTCTGCACTTCAACTGCATCTGAGATGTTTCATTTAAAATTCATTATGGTAATGTACAGAACCAAAATTAGAAAAAAGTTGTCTCTGTCCAAATATTTATGGACCTAACTGTATGTATAAGCCATCTGAAGCATTGGATAAAAGGTAATAATGCAGAAATATTTAGGATTGTTTAAGAAACAAAATATTGCTGTTTCCCACAGAATACTTGGATCTCCCTTATAAATTAATCAATTATGATTTCAAGTATAAAAGAAAGAAAGAAAGAAAGAAAGAAAGAAAGAAAGAAAGAAAGAAAGAAAGAAAGAAAGAAAGAAAGAAAGAAAGAAAGAAAACTTTCCAAGGGGGAAATTTGACTTGTTAGAACTATAGATAAGTTATAAAGATGTAAAAGTGGCTATTCCATCTTTGTCTCTGCAAGGTATTGACACAGTTATAGGAATATGTTTGTATTTTGCTTTTGCAGCATTAAAGGATTTATTTGATAAAACTGTTAAAAAGATTTGTATAATATGTTTAGTCCAATAAAGCTCCTGAAAAAACTGATACCTAACAAGCAAATTTATGTATTGTTGTCCTATTCTTATAATGTTTCTTTTTTTTTTTTGGAAAATTCATTTTGAGAAACTGAACAGGTGAAGACTGGGACTGTCATGATTTACTATGTATCATTAGAGACTCTGCACTGCCCATATGATGATTTAAAAACTGTTTTCGTTGATTCAACGTTCAGAATTAAATGAATGAGTTAAAACAAGTAGAAGCATTTGGTGTAAATCAGATCAGGAGTATTTGTCATAGGGATGGATTGCGTAGGGAGTCTGAAAGCATATCTCCAGTCGGCATGTTTTAAAAGAAACTTAAGCCCTCCACTGTGTCTCCATGCAAAATCCTCCCTTTTGCTCACAGATGACCTACTTTAGGCTGTAAATCAGAGTTATATGTTTGGGGAACTTCCTGCAGACACAGAGATTTCTTGCTCAATTCAAAAGTCAAGCACAGCGTAGAAGACCTTTTCATGTCCTTAAGTACTTACCTTGGGTTGTCTCAACTCGTCATGAACATCTTGCCAAGTGGAGACTTCACTCCCCGAATTTATGAACTCTTGAGTCCTCAGAAGCCTCTGTGTTGCTCAAATATATACAGTATACAGTTTGTCAAAAATATCCTCCTTATATGTTTTGAGTAAATCAGATTCTGCATGTTCGTGACTGGAATTTGGTGCTCCAATCCATTATTCTAAGCCAAGTTGAACCATTGTGCCTTGGAATTCCAGAATTAACTTTAAAGTAGTACTATATGTGCTTTAATTTAATATATAAATAATAATTGCTGAAAACTCTACATCATCAACATTAGGAACATACCCCAGAAGAGTTGTGACAAATTTCCTACAATATACTGTAAATATTTTTTAATTAGCAGTAAGTGAAAGCTTTGGTCTTGTGTTCAGAAAAGTGACATCTGAAATCTACAGATACATACTATGTTATAAGATACTCTTAAACTTTGCCTTTGGTTATTCACAGCATGCAACTTTTTGTGACTACTAACTGCTTGAAGCTGAGTTCAGCAATGACTCAAAATTCTTTTCTTACCAAATTGTTGTCATATTTCCAGTTCTAACAATGCTGTCCAGATCTTGCCTTAAGCTAGATTTTTCACCAGCGTATTATGGGCACATTCAATAGTTGAGTCATTTTGTAAGGCTGAGAGATCACTTCAGTATCACAGTTACCTACAGTGTGGCGTGACTTGTGGCCAATGGCTGTACTTGGAGCCAGTGCCTGAGTAGAATTTCTTTGAAAATAATGAAAATATATATATTAGGTGAATTTTTTTTTCACTTTGCTGTGACAGAAATAGGTTCTGAGCCTAAAGGGTTCCTGCCCCTCTTGCCTGATGAAGGGGCCTTAGCTGCCTTGAAAGCTTGCATTTGTAATCTATTTAGTTAGCCTATAAAAGGTGTCATTTCACCCTACTTTCTCATGTATCAATCTATGGCTAACACGGTACAACACTCTACTGCTATGCCCCTCTAACTGTAGTAGTTTTTTAAAATGTCCTAAATAAACTGCAGTTATTGTCAAAAGCAAAGTACTATGCAGGTTTATCAGAAACAGAAGTAAGTAAACATAATTCCAGCAATATCTTCATTTTCTCAAGTTTCCTAGAAGCTTAATATTTTAAGGTATCTTACATTATGTGAACATGGACTGCTTTCATTTATAAAGTGCATTATTCATATTTGTAATAACAAATCATTTTCACATCAGGTATAGATGAGTCAAACATTATGAACTTCAGTGTAAATATATGTTAAATGTATAGAGTTACAAAGAACAAAAGGTATGAACATTTGAATATGTTTGTAAAACAGAGCAGATACATTTTGTTAAGCATTTCTACTCACCTAATATGTAGTACAGTTTTATACATGACTGAGTAGCAGTGCATTTATTAGTCCAGCTTATCAAGGAATTATAAAGAACACCACATGTAGACATTTGTATTTTCCAACAAGTTAGCTGCAATATGTAAGTTGGAGTTTATGCCGTGACACAGGTTTGTTAAAAGTCTGATGACAGTGTAAGAAAGTAAAAGGCAAAGGTGGGATGGATCAAAATGTATTGGTGGGATTGAGTTTGGTTAGATTACATCTAGACCTGCGGCTTTAGATGAGATGGTATTAAACACAATCAGGCTGGAGAAAGAATGGCTGAACATATGTATTAAACCTTCTTAATTTAACACAGAATTATTTGGGTGATCGTAATAATGCACTTCTCACAACAATTAACATAGACAAACACAAGTCAAATAGAAAAATTGCAATCTAGTGGTGTGATAATCGAGCAGTCCAATATACGTGGTAGAATGTAATTGAACACGATTTTTTAGCATCCAAACCAATCTTTCCAAACATTCTATGAAAGTATATTGTGACGTCCCGTCGAATAACACACTCAGGAGCCGCTTGTCCGGGGAAGTCTTCCAAAAATGCCGACTGGCTTTTTATTCAATCAGCCGCGATATAAACGGTGCCCTACAACCGCCCGTTGTCTGGGTCACGGGGACACCTCCAAAATAACAAAGACTAATCACCTTCGTCCTATCTACCTCTCTTACTCTCCAAACAGTTACTTCCCTTCTTTTCCACCTTATACTGTTCTCCTCACTTTCTCCAGCCTCTAACTCCAACTTCCGGCCACCCACCACTTTTTATCACGCCCCATTAATTAACCCAGATCCCTGTCACTCATCTCTCTCTAGGGAGGTGCCCCAAGCCCTTACAAACAGGGTTCCCTCAAGACTCCACCCCAACACTGCTTCCCTTCCCTATAGCCCATGCAATGGCAAGACACGTCACAATATGTACATGTACAGTGGACCCTTGACTTACGAACTCAATTCGTGCGCGAGGGCTGATTGTAACTCAAGTTGGTTGTAAGTCAAGACTATTTTTCCCATAAGAAATAATGGAAATACCCATAATGCGTTCCGAACCTCCCACTGCAACACTTACTTAACCTTTTCATAATAAAAAAAAGGGTTGTATAATGTGCATAATTTACCAAAACACCAATAATTTTTCTAATGTACTAACCAAAAAGTAATAAAAAGTGCCTAGCCTACCAGAAACAACAATTTCATACTGTACTCACCATTTAATTTGACATCTTTGGGCTGCAGGAAGGGAGGAGGATGATAATGAAACTGAAGGCTTTTTAAAGGCTTTCTTTAACTTGCGCTCAGGCATTTGCAATCATTTCAATAGCTTCTTTTGCGTTAATTTTAATCTCCTCCTGCCTACAAGTTATTCTGACAAGAATTTTTCTCAGCATTTCCTTGCGATGATACAAGGAACTGTTTCTGAACTCTTCTGAGACCCCCCCCCCCCCACTCAATGGGAACGACATGCTGAAGTGCGTGCTGAAGCGCGATTGCCGCGACTGTGGAAGCTTGCTTGTCCATTGCCGGGCAGGGATATCACATGCATATCACCCATCGATATCTTTTCTGTTTGCTTTGGCTGAGAGACTCAGCACAGCTTTAAGCCGGCTGTTAACAGATACAGATAAACAGTCTTCCATACGGAGTTTGGACTTTGAAATGTCTTCTAGTTGGGGGAGGTCCCAAGAGAGTTTACAAACCTGACAATTTTATTGAATGAGTGCCGCATTAATAGGAATGTTTCTGTTTGTTTACAATCGCGCAAGCGGATACACGTGACCGCATTCAGGTCGTAACGCAAGATGTTGGTCGTAAATCAAAATAAAAATTTTGGTCGTAAATCAAGTTGTTCGCATGTCAAGCCGGTCGTATATCAAGGGTCGACTGTATCTTCCTTTTACCCAAACATAGAAACACAGTTTCCAGCACCATGAGTTAAGCACATTTTATCTGCCTAAATTAATTTACAATGCATTCTGGGTTGGATTCGGTAGCTACTAGGCTTATGATGCAGTATCAGTAGGCTATAAATATATATATATATATATATATATATATATATATATATATATATATATATATATATATGAAATAGGGATTGTACAAACCGCTGAACGCTTTACACCAAATTCAAACACAATACAGCTCAACGATACAAACACGAGCCCACCTAGATAAGATCAATGAACGCAGGCGCCTACAATGCGCGTCTGAAACTGTGGAAGCAAAGCAGGCACGGGTTCAAAATGAACGAGCTCGACTGACGGATATACAAACATGAGCCCGGCTGGATAAAATTAATGAACGCAGGTGCCTACAACGCGCGTCTGAAATGCCACAAGCAAAGCGGGCACGGCTGCAAGACGAACGAGCTCGACTAATGTATTTCAGGATACCCAACGCCGGGGGTAGGCGAGCGAAGAGAGCAGGGGGCAGAGCCCCCCTTGTATATATATAAAATACAAACTTGAGTGATTCACTGACTAAGTTACTCATTAACTAAAACCCTATTTTTTGATTAAGTTAAAAACTGAAACTTGGGAGTATATCTAGGGTAGTATGTATCTGCTAAAAAAGGAAATTTCAGTATATTTAGGGGTAAAAACACTACACTAACAAAAAACAAAATATTCCAAAATCTAAAAAATTCTCTGACTGATTTGATTGAAATTTGGTGATGTTATAATAAAAGAATATTGGCTGACCTGTGTTTTTCTATTTAACAATAATAATACGTTAACAAGCAGGCTATGTACAATGTCCTTTTTTCTGAGCTGCACTCATATGAAGTGCATAGAGAGACTGTTTAATATTATCCCTTGGTAAAAAAAAAAAAAACTAAAAATATTACATAAAGAAATGTAATTAATTACATAGTACTTCTTTTTTTTGTGCACTCCATTGGGTGTCCCTACCACTACAGGATCACCAGGGCATGTCTTTATACGGGTCCTCACTGTACTTTAAGGTAGGACTTTGAGTCGTGTTAGTTGCTTCCATCCTCCCTTTTGGAAATCTTTTCTTGTGTAGGCCTCTGACTCTGCATCCCAGGATGAGGCCTTGTTTTTCTGTTGTTGTAAGCCTTTGGCTCTGACTCCCAGGATAAGACCTATGGGAACGGTGCTATATACATAAAATGAATCATTATTATTATCATCATCATAATCATCAGTATTACTTCTGATACATCTGATTAATCAGTGGTAGTAAAACTGTGGTACATTGTCTATAGAAATTACCCAGGCAAAGCTAGGAAATGTACATACATTGTGAAATAGGTGACCCGGACACAGACAGGCAGACTCATTTACAGCAATCACCCCACGTTTATTTACACTATTATATACAATCCTAAGTGCACCGCCATCAAACCCCCACAGTCTCCCAAAGTCTTCTCCAACAGCCACCTCTCTCCGTTCCGGCTTCTTCCATAGCCATCACTCTTTCTCTCTCTTCTCACACACTTCAGGCCTCTCCTTGCCGCCTCCTCTCTGACCTCGTCCTTCTCCTCACCCGACTCCAGCCTTGATTGAAGGGAGGCGGCCCCTTAAATAGGCAGGCGGCTGATGACCACACCCGGCCACCTGCCACATCATATATAATCTAGGTGTTGAAGAATCCATCTCAGACTTGTCTTAATGTAAATGGCCAGTCAGTTTCAATCCATTTGCCCAGACATATTGTAGATACACTAGCCCATACCATCCTCAGTAACACACTCTAGCACATCCTGAGGAGTTCTCAAGCACATCCTGACAAGATAAGACATATAATCTGTGTGCTGTGTTTGTCCAGCTTTTGTCTAGCTTTTCTATATCCTACACATGAAAAGTCACTTAAATGTTGCAATATTTCTAAGATGGAAAAGTGGATCTTAGAAAGTATGAAAATGTGATGGCTAGATATTAAATCAGAGTCAAAGGTAATGTGTTCTTGTAGAGCAGATTTAGCTATGCTAACATTTTAAATCTTGGAATTTACAGTTGTAATTTTGGTCCAAATATTCAGTTCTTCTCCAGGGTAACTGGGATTATTGCATTGTTATTTACAGAATTATCAATAGCAAAATAATTATTGATTTTTCTTCATTTTAGTTTTGTCTACTGTTTTGTCTAATTAAAGCAAATACTTAATGACATTATTGACGTTTTTATTGGTACATTTAACTGTTATTAGCAAACAAAAATATTATAGTATGCTTCTAAATTACATCTCCTAATGACATCAATACAAAAAAGAAAAAGGAATTAGTCACATCATTAAAACTTGAAGTTTGCTTCATCTACCTGCAGATAGAAATAAGGGGGTGTTTCTTCAGACTTCAGTGTACATTAAAAACAATTTTGGAAGTATAAAGTAAACCAACTAAGAACAGTGCATGTCAGTTCAAATAATTCTCAAGAATAATGTCACACATGCATGTCAGTGGATGACTCTCCAGGCTCATTGGAGGTATGTACTGCCACCCTGGGTTGAGAGGGGGTGCTGATATGAACATTGTCCTGTTCTGTTTCCCACCTATAAATCCTGCGGCCTAGTGGAAGGTAGAGTTACTCTGTAAAAAGAGCACACTGCAGGATGGAGCTCCTTCCTGGTGACTGAGAAAAAACCTTAACAAAGCCTGATGCCTCCTTTATTTTGTTTTGCAGCCTGAGTTCATACTTTTATTTGATTAAATGGGCACAATTGGGTGGCGCCCCAGCATTTTTCTGTGGAACTTGTTCTTCACTTAACCACAGTGTGAAGAAGGAGATGTATGCTATGACCAGTAATATGCTTATATCTAAAAGCATCATGATTGCAGAATGTCTTTTGTTTCAGATTATTAAGATATATGGGAGTAACAAAAACAATATTTTTCTCTACAACCTTAAAAAGAAACAGTGTATTTAAAAACTGTTTGTAATTCTTGAGAATATTCTGATCTTAATCTAATCTATTTAATAACTGCTGGCCACCTTGAAGGTATCGGGAGCATTGACAGTCAATAAAGATGTAATCGTTATGTTCACTATGATCTGTGTAACCACTGCTGGATGTAAGGCACAGATGGAAGGTTGAACTCATAAAATGTCTTGCCTTTTCATTATTTTTAAATTTAATTACATGTTATGTACAAAAGATGACATGTTGTGATCATTCAGTACAAGATTTGGAAACATATTGCCCAGTCTGCAGTGTTATATTATGCAGTTTATTATTACAGAATCCTTAAATCCATTACTACCAATTTGTGCCTGACAGCTCTGATTTCTTATTTAACATTTTATATTAAGAGTGGGTGATATCATTAAATCACGGTGTAGCACTTTTCACTTTGATTCATTTTAGTTTTGAGTGTAGCTGCAGTATCTCATGAACATATTTTATTTGTTTATAAGAAGGTCTATATTAAAAATAGTTCTACAGTTTGAGTTTAACATCCTCAAAATATCAAAAAAATCTTAACAACACCACCCATGTTTTTTCATACAGGATATTTTCATAAGTGAAAGACAGGCAAATAATGCCTAACAACCAAAGAGTTACAAAAAGGTAAGTTATAAACGAAAGTACAATTATTTATAAAATATTTTAAGACAGTAAGAATGGTGGCACGGTGGCGCAGTGGTAGCACAGCTGCCTCGCAGTAAGGAGACCTGGATTTGCCTCCCAGGTGTGGAGTTTGCATGTTCTCCCAGTGTCTGTGTGGGTTTCCTCCCACAGTCCAAAGACATGCAGGATGTGCATTGGCAATCCTAAATTGTCCCTAGTGTGTTTGTGTGTGTGCCCTGCGGTGGGCTGGCCCCCTTCCCGGGGTTTGTTCCTGTCTTGCGCCCTGTGCTGGCTGGGATTAGCTCCAGAAGACCCCCGTGACCCTGTGTAGTGGGTTGGATAATGACTGACTGACTGACTGACTGACTGACTGACTGACTGACTGACAGTAAAAATGAGAAAGGAAATGTACAACTTAAAAAACAATACTATGGTCAGATGGCCAGGGAAGAAAAAAATACTGAAGACAATACACCTGTAAGGGTGCCAATGGCACAAGCCTGCCTTCCCTCTTTGTCATTCTAATATACCTAAATAAATATAAATAAACAAGCTTAAAATGCTTTCTTCTTTTGATTCTTAAGTAAGCATTTATCAACAACAGCAGGGACAGATGAAAGATAACATAACATTACATTTTCTAACATGGTTTAAGCAAGAATAGATCTAATGTAAGATGATGAGAGTGAGTTGGACCTTTTACCATTTGAGCTAAAGAACAAAAAAACTAACAATCAGGGATCATAAAGAAAAATGTCTTTTTAAAAATGTCAGCGGCAGAAGTCATTCTAAAGAATTGCGTCATCATAATTGTCAGGTATGTTGTGATTTGTATACATTTTTGCAATCTTTATTATTTTAATATTATTAGCAATCTATAATTTGCACATGGGTTGTTGGATATTAAGGACATTGAATTACAAGGCTAATTGGGAGTATCTTGCTTCTATCAACAGTTCAATGTTGTTTTCATTTTGCTACAATGTAATTTTGAGACATTTTGTTTCATTTCTCTTGTTTGTGACATCATTCAGGTGATGGTATAACGGTCATCCACATTAACCCTTCCGAGTATGACGCACAAATCTCCTCATTACTAAAGCAACTTTATTTTTTTTTAATTACTCCTGGTCAACAAATCCTTGCTTTGAACTTTGACATTTTTTCATTATCATGCTCTAGTTTTGGTGAAGGATTGGTTTTGAGTTTTGGTATTGACCTGGGCCTGTGCCTGACATCCACATCTTTCGTTCATAATCATTTTTTGTATACTGTCTCTGCTGAGAGGCAAACTGAAGGTGGTGGACTTCTTTTTATGATCAAATTGTTTTATACAGCTTTAAAGTTTCTTCTCTCATTAAAGGCAAGGTCCTTTTCCTTTTAAACCTTACCCATCCTTTTAGGTCTAATAAGCGATGAGCAGTGTGATGATTCATTAGAGCAGTAATAATACAAACTCTTCACACATTTGCAATTAAAGTCCGACCATAATGCGAGCAACGTGCTGTAATTTATTTATGTCAATGCCATGACGAGTAACTAAATATTTTTCATATAGTAAACTAGATATTATAACCTAAAAACATTGATTGGCTTGTGTTAACTGATTTCGTAATGGCTGCCAGCAGGATGTGGCTATTGTTCTCCTCTTAGCCATTACTTTTGTTTGCAAATTTCCCTGACTGCTCCTAATAGTGTCTATTTCCTTGCAACATCAATCAAATAGCAGCCATGTGATGGAGGAGCAGGTGGGATCACCTGGTAAATGTGTGCTTGACAAGTGCCCATTTTAGTGGTGAAAGTATTATTAATTAAAATAAAAACAGAAGAGTTCTATTTAAATTGTTGTAATGGCTTGACCCTCCTTCTTGGGAGGGTTGAACTTGGAGCATGATGAAATCATAAGAGAAGAAGGTCTGGAACTCAGAAAGCCTCAGAATGTGCGCTTCTCTCTTTATAGTGGAGGACATTGAAGCATCACATGAAAGGCACACTGCAGAAGAATCAGCAGAAGTGTCAAAGAGGTGACCCTGCCCTTTAGTGTCCTTGAAGGACAGTAGACCACCTCTTCTAATCAGTTAACACAGGCCTGTGATAAAAGAAGCACAACAAAGGGGTAACTTTAGATCATGTCTGACAGTAAGGGTGTGAGAAGTTCCACTTAAGTCTGGTCCAGATTTTTTTCTTCACTGAAGTTTAAAGTAAGTTCCTAGCCTTAAATACTAGGTATTGTTTTATCTCCAATATTGTATATTGCTTGTACATTACCATTAGGGACTACGAACTCTGTTTATTATTGAATTATTATTATTGAATCTCGACTTTAATAGCTGTCCTGCGGTGGGTTGGCACCCTGCCCAGGATTGGTTCCTGCCTTGTGCCCTGTGTTGGCTGGGATTGGCTCCAGCAGACCCCTGTGACCCTGTGTTCGGATTCAGCGGGTTGGATAATGGATGGATGGACTTTAATAGCTGGGAACCTAAATATTCTGCAACTTTGTTCACCCTACTCAATAACTGTTATACTTGTTTTTGTTGAGAAGGCACCTTCTAAACTACCAGAAACATCTTTGTCAATAAGAAATGGAAAACAAAGTCAAAGTCAAAGTGAACTTTATTGTCATCTCAACCATATACAAGTATACAGATAGATGAAATTGCGAAGCTCAGGGTCCACAGTGTAACAACATGACGTGCAAATAATAATAAACTTAAAATGAAAACACAAACAAAACAAGACATTGTGCAAAGACAAGACAAAGAAGTAGCAGCAATATTGATGTGTAGTTAGTAATATGAACATTGATGCAATGTATGGCATTTGCGATTAAGATACATAAATATAGTCAATAGACATGTAATATATCCATCCATCCATCCATTTTCCAACCCGCTGAATCCGAACACAGGGTCACGGGGGTCTGCTGGAGCCAATCCCAGCCAACACAGGGCACAAGGCAGGAACCAATCCCGGGCAGGGTGCCAACCCACCGCAGGACACACACAAACACACCCACACACCAAGCACACACTAGGGCCAATTTAGAATCGCCAGTCCACCTAACCTGCATGTCTTTGGACTGTGGGACCTTGTTAAACCTTGAACTTCATAGACCGGTGTGTCCAATCATGAGATATAAAGGTATTTAAGGTGGTCAATTGCAAGTTGTGCTTCCCTTTGAGTCTCCTCTGAAGAGTGACAGCATGGGATCCTCAAAGCAACTCTCAAAAGATCTGAAAACAAAGATTTTTCAGTATCATGGTTTAGGGGAAGGCTACAAAAAGCAATCTCAGAGGTTTAAACTGTCAGTTTCAACTGTAAAGAATGGAATCAGGAAATGGAAGGCCACAGGCACAGTTGCTGTTAAACCCAGCAGGTCTGGCAGGCCAAGAAAAATACAGGAGCAGCATATACGCAGGATTGTGAGAATGGTTACAGACAACCCACAAATCACCTCCAAAGACCTGCAAGAACATCTTGCTGCAGATGGTGTATATGTACATCGTTCTACAATTCAGCGCAGTTTGCACAAAGAACATCTGTATGGCAGGGTGATGAGAAAGAAGCCCTTTCTGCACTCACGCCACAAACAGAGTCGCTTGTTGTATGCAAATGCTCATTTAGACAAGCCAGATTCATTTTGGAACAAAGTGCTTTGGACTAATGAGATCAACAATTTAGTTATTTGGTCATAACAAAAAGCGCTTTGCATGGCGGAAGAAGAACACCGCATTCCAAGAAAAACACCTGCCACCTACTGTCAAATTTGGTGGAGGTTCCATCATGCTGTGGGGTTGTGTGGTTAGTTCAGGGACTGGGGCCCTTGTTAAAGTTGAGGGTCGGATGCATTCAACCCAATATCAACTTCTTCAGGATAATGTTCAAGCATCAGTTACAAAGTTGAAGTTACACAGGGGTTGGATATTCCAACAAGACAATGACCCAAAACACAGTTCGAAATCTAAAATGGCATTCATACATAGGGAGAAGTATAATGTTCTGGAATGGCCATCACAGTCCTCTGACTTGAATATCATCGAAAATCTATGGGATGATTTAAATCAGGCTGTCCATGCTCGGAAGCCATCAAATTTAACTGAACCGGAGAGATTTTGAATGGAAGAATGGTCAAAAATACCTCCATCCAGAATCCAGACACTCATCATAGGTTATAGGAGGCGTCTAGAGCAGGGATGTGCAAAGTCATTCCTGGAGGGCCGCAGTGGCTGCAGGCTTTTGTTCCAACCCAATTGCTTAATAAGAAGCACTAATTGCTCTAGAAACACTTCTGCTTCATTTTAGTTATCTCCCTCGTTAAGATTTTGAACCCTTATTGCTTATTTAAGTCTTAAACAGCTGCATTCTTGGTTTTTAATTGCTCCTTATTAGCAATAAGATGCAAATGACAAAAGAAACCAGCAGTTATCCATTTTGCTTGTTACCCTTTACGCCTGTGTGTATTTATCATGCACTATTTGGTTTAATTAAATACTTGGAAGGAAAGAGAAGACAAAAAAGTCAAGGATTGAGAATTACCCATCCGTTTTACACTTCAAAATATTTGGATATCTTTAGAATGGAAAAAAAAATCTAGGATTTGAGAATGACTTGACATAGCAGAGTTAAAGCACTAAAAAGCCATGAAATGTAATTATTGGCAAGGATTGTTTTCTAATTAAACAACTGGGTTGGAATAAAAACCCGCGGCCACTGCGGCCCTCCAGGAATGGCTTTGCACACCCCTGGTCTAGAGGCTGTTATATTTGCAAAAGGAGGCTCAACTAAGTATTGATGTAATATCCCTGTTGGGGTGCCCAGATTTATGCACCTGTCTAATTTTGTTATGATGCATATTGCATATTTTCTGTTAATCCAATAAACTTAATGTCACTGCTGAAATACTACTGTTTCCATAAGGCATATCATATATTAAAAGTAAGTTGCTACTTTGAAAGCTCATCCAATGATAAACAAAAATTTAATGAATTAAGAGGGGTTTCCAAATTTTTTCATATGACTGTATATGCAGTTTCAGTGGTTGAGAACAAGTATTAAGTCGACTCTTTTGAAATGTTTTTGTTCAAATGCTTTTATCTGTTGTTTGACACTGGGATGTGAAACTTGATGTGTAATGGAGGCCAAAGAAGACTGAAAACGAGTCACTCATAATTTTGCATTTTACATTTGGCTGGATGTCACAAGTGACCTGCTTGTCGACTGTTGGTGAAGTTTGTCAGCACCGTCCCTGCAGATGATGGGTTGCTGTAGTTGTAAATGTCCTCCTCAAGGAACCTTTTGCCATTAGTTAATTGTGGTTTCAGTTTCTCTGTAATGCTTTAATCATTCTCTGCAGACTTCTTACAGCTTACTGTGATATTGCAAAGCTTGCGTTAAATCTCATTATTCTTGTTTTTTTCAGTTTTTTTATGGATAGGTGTATGTCTTTTCTATTGCTGTTGGCAGATGTAAATATGGTTTATTGACCTCTTCATGGCATTCTAAGATCCATTCTGCCCTTTCTATGCCACTCGGACCAATTTTGTTTCAAGGTGAGGTGGAGCCTAACTTGGAGCAGAGCAAGACAGACCACCACAAGAAACTTTGCCATTATTATTATTTATTTATTTTGATTATATCACTTTATCTCATGTCACATCTTTAAATAATCAATCCTTCAGGTGAAGCCTGTTTGAGTATTTGCACAAATTTACTTTCTCCAAATAACAAGTTAATGCAACAGTTATTTTATTTTATCTACTTGTGGAGCACCTGTTGAATTACAGCTAAGGAGGCAAAAGTGGGATTCAGTTTGTAGTCCTATGTGTTAAACTACAATGTAGCCATCAGAAGGTCACATTAGGAAAATATCGCATGTTAGAATAACTGGTGTCTCTAAATTATTTTACAGTAGATAAGAATGCCATGTGATGGACTGATGTTTCTTCCAGGGTTGATTTCCATCTTCTGCCTGAAGCTTCTAGAATAGTCATTGGATATTGTGAGATTTAACTACAGAATGGATGAAGTACTTTTGGAACTTTGCTTCATTCAGGACTACTATACCTGTGCAGGTTTGTACCCTGTAATCCAGCATGTCGTCTTTTTAAATGCATCGTACTTAACCAAAGAGCATTTTAGAATTAAGGGTAGAAGGTCATTTGGATATAGGGACACACGTAAATGCCATAACATAAGATTCCTAGCCTTTAAATAAACAAAAGAGTGAGGCTGAGATGTTAAGTGTTGTGCTGCTGTGCCTACCATGATATCAAATTCTACTCATTAATTTATTCTGTTTTGTGTTTAATATTTGTATTGTTGGCACTAAAGCATATAGTCTGAAATTGGGAAGATGCAAGATCTGGAAAGATGCAACTGGTCATATGTATATGCAACGGCCTGGACTAGGAGTTTTAGAGAGGACACTAAGAAGGCCTTAGGGATAAGTCATAGGCTGTAATTTGACCCACAAGGCTGCCAGTTCAGTCCCCAGCCTTAACCTTACCGTGTGACCCTAAGCAAGTTCCTTGATCTGCCCGATTCTATTCTTGTCCCAAGGTAAAAACAACAGTAGCATTGTCATTAGGTCTGGCTAAAAGTGTCAGCTAAATAAATAAATGCAAGCAGACTCATTGAATCACAGGCAATTGTACACTCCTCTAACTTAATTTGGGGTCATAAAGTTGGTTTTGGCACAAGGGTCTGTGACATGTTGTGGTTTCATGTTCTTTCTGTGATCAAAAAAAAAGACCAGGTGTGGTTAAATCTACCACCTGTTTAACCCAGAAAGAGTCGTGCGGGTGGTAGATCTGTTACACAGAAGATGGCAGAATTCACCAGCACTTCATGCTAACATTCCTGTCTCTGTTGGCAGCACATTTCCGGCTTATTGCAGGGGTCTCTTGCATAAAGTGCACTCGGCTGACTTTTATCCCCACACCCAATGGCTTCCAGCTTTAATTGTCCTTTTAATGGCCCTTTTATTTGAAGCAGATCCCCACTCTTTCTGAGTAAAATGTCATTATGTCGTATTTTCAATGTATTTACATTCCCTTTGCCACGGGGCCTGACATCCTAATTATTTTCTATGGCCGACAGTGTCTGCATCTGCAGGTACAATAGAACCCCCCCCCCCAGAACTGATTACATGGCCTGTTTTACTTCAAACTGCCTGATGCCTGACACGCGTGGCAGTTTTATTAGTAATTTACGTACCTTGGCTGAAAGGACTTGCTTCTGAAAAGACGTGCTAAGATGTAATTCATTTTGGTGGACTGTCTGTTTTGTTTTTGGTTGTGATGTATAGGGGGTGGGTTTGGCTGGACGTGTAATCCGTTAAATTCTCTAAAATCACCAGGTAGAGTTCATCGGGTGAATCAATGCAGGAACCCCCGGGGTTAAAGTAAAATGGAACAGATGCCACTAGAATTTTAAATATCCAACAGGTCTGACTGCAGTGGTGTTTACGAACCATTTAGTAGAAATTTCTCACTTCACGTTTCTTTAAACTGTTAGAGGTATCATTGCATTTAGATGTCTGTCAATGGCTTTCACCTAATGCACTTAATAGGACGTCTCCCTGAATGGGATTATTTTACCATATTTTTACCATTTGTGTTTCTTGGCACGCATTAGATCATCTGTAAATAGTTTTGAGCTAGTTATTTAATCGTAAGTTTGCAAATTCAATGTTTTACACTGAAAGCTAGTTTGAGACATTTTTAGCCCAAGTACACAGCTGTGCGTGGCCTGCACTCACTCGCTAGATCATATAAATGCTAGCAATCAGAAGCATCGTTTACTATGAAAATCTTGTTTAAATTTACATTTTCCTTCAGCAATTCTCTAAAGTGTTCAGCATATGATTTTCATTTTTAAACAAGCATGGATTACATTTAAATTGGTTATTTTATTTTATAGTGTTAAAAAAAAACAGGCAGTAAATTCTAGCAGTGCTCTGTGAAGAGTAAATGCATTCCGAATTGTTAAATTTGGTTCAGACACAGCTTAGTTTGCTTTTTGAAGCCGAGCTGCTGTATCTCATTCTGATATAGTTGGCAGTCAGCTTTAATCCTGTTTGTACCCCTGTAGCTGGTCTTGCAAATGTGGGTGGCATCTGGTCTCCTGATTAAATCCACAAGTGCTGACCAGTCCATTCCATATGAGCTGTACACAGGATGAAATTCACTCTTTAAATGCCTATTTTTAATCTCTATGGCCTCATTAAAATATAAATGGTATGGAAGACAATTTCCTAACATATTAACACACTATTAACTGACCTGGTCACTCTAACTTCTATAGTTGTCTAATGTGGTTGAGTAGTAAGTGGTAGGTAGTTAATTTAATAGTTAAATCTCCCCATGGAACTGACAATTCTTTCTTATTTAAATAGCTTTAATTGATCTCTCTGGCTGGGGGAGAGGAAAGCTATTTGTGATCATATTACTAATGTTATACACAAACTGGCCACTTCGACTGTGAGGTGTTTGAGAATTTATTAGTCCAGTGAAACACATTATAGTTGACAGGTCCAGCTTAATCACTTTATTCATGAAACATATACAATTTCCTAGTTAAATACACTACGGTTTGTCTACAGTATGTTGAAGGGTTCGGTGGCAACTGAGCAAAAGACAACTCGGCGAAAGACAACTCGGCGAAAAGACAACCCAGTGAAAACACTAACAGGAATAAATACAACTTTGCGAAAAGACAACCCAGTGAAAACACTAACAGGAATAAATACAACTTTGCGAAAAGACAACTCGGCGAAAGACAACCCCGCAAAAAGACTAACAGGAATAATTACAACTCGGCGACATCCTTCACCAGTTAGGTAATAGTTAGGTTCAAAGAGATTTTTTAATTATATTTAAATGACAAAGTGATTAAAATGTTGAAAATAAATTGATATAATTGACGAACGAACTTTATTCTGCTGATGGCACAAACTCTATCTTACGTTATCTTCTGCAACCAAAATTGCTAATCCTTTATATAAATTGTATTGATTGTAATCGTATGATAATGATATTTGGAATACAAAAAGTGTTAAAACAAAATTCTCATAGATGATAGCAAGGTCAAAAGAAATCTAATTACAGTATTTCAATGACAATGTGAGCTAATTTTAAGAATTCTATCGAATTCTTCTGCGAGAACCTTCTCTTAGTATATAATATGTTTGCTTCCTGAATTTCATTTCGCCAAGTTGTCTTTCGCCGAGTTGTCCCTTCGCCGAGTTGTCTGTCGCTCAGTTGTCCTTTTGCCAAGTTGTCTTTCACCGAGTTGTCCTTTCGCCGAGTTGTCTTTCGCCGAGTTGTCTGTCGCCGAGTTGTCCTTTTGCTGAATTGTCTGTCACCCAGTTGCCCCTGAACGATGCTGAAGGTACAGGGTGGTGCACAAAAAGTTTTTCCCAAACAGTATGAAACTTGGCCCTGAGTTTAGTAGCAACACACATAGTCAGATGAAACTAGGCATTAGTCCCTGTGCCTCCTTTTTTGGTTAATTCTGTTTTCTGTGTATTCCCTATAGAGAAGATAGGTTGCATTTATTGGAAGAGTGTACTTCAATTGTAGAGCTTTATGTTCATACAAGATCCATCAAGGTGACACATGAGTTATTCGTGGAATGGTATCCCATTGAATATACTCCTGAAAGTTGACAATTCCACAATTGGTGAAAAAGTGCCGTATTACTAGTTCTATGAGTAATTCATTGAAACCTCAAAATACTTCTATGGATATCCTAATAATTGTTGCTGACGTTGGAGCTCATATGGAAGAAGCCTTCCTAAATTGACATAGTGATTATCACAACACACTAATATGTCATGAAGGTCATGTCAGCTTGTATCATCATGATTTTCGGTATACTTTCTCATGCACCTAAAAAAATAAAATGGATTACAATTTCCTGTCATATAGGATGATTATTGCTGGTGTAAAAGAAGTACTTATGCTGTTAATATGAAGTGTATTTTCAATTTTATTAATCTGTTTTTAATATCTCTGTGCTAATAAGGTAGAGGAGAAAAACAAGGTAATTTACTAACACATTAGAACACCGGAATCTGATTTTGCAATTCTGACAAGGGTATCTCATATAAAGTAACTTGTCAGGATTGGTTGACTATAACTTGGATGAATCAAATCTAATGTTTAAAACTACCAATGTTAATTTTTCTAGTTGGATTAAGGTATTGATGCAATAAAAAGTAATTGTGTATTAAGTTACAGTTCGTTTATTTGACATGGTTACTCTACCTGGGATACAATTAGTCTCTTATATAGATTTCTGCTTTGGACCTGGTCACTTTCATTAAAGATACTAAAACAGGACACTTTCCTGCAAGAATCACTGCCAGAGAATTCACACAAATGCACAATCAGAATGATCACAAGACAGGATAAAAACTTTACTTGTTAATTTTATTACTGAACATGCAATTTACTTCACATAAAACTAACTAACCTTCAATTGGCTGTGGCCTTTGGCTATTTATACTGTATAGCATGACTGTCACTGAGTGAAGAGACATGAGGACACTTATGGTACTAGCTATAGGGCCATTAAGGGCTTCAAGACTTACATTTTCAGACATAAGAGACTGTTGGTTAGTGCCAGTTTTGGCAACAAATGCAAATGTAAGGTGTGCCTATAAACTTTTTTCATTAAGTGAAAAGGAAATTGGAAAATGGTATTTTTGCTTGTTTAATGAAACATATTTGGATACCGTATATACTCGCGTCTAAGTTCTCCTGCATATAAGTCAGAGCTTGATTTTTATCGTGTAATTTCCGGTATTTAATAATTTCAGTCGTATAAGTCAAATGTGGAAAACTCACGCTATTGGTCCAAGAAATTATGATATGCTGACACCCACCTGAGAGAGTAACCACGGAGCACACGGCCTTTTTTTTCTATGTATTGTGCGTACGTGACCACACGGTAATACCCAAACTATTCCAAAGCGACGTTTGCACTGTTTTATGTTTTTGTATCACACACCCTCATATATCTTTATCGTAAGAGCATCCCTTATCTATGATGGAGTGTTCAATCAGAAGAAAATATGAAGCTGGTTTTAAATTAAAAGTCGTAGAATTGGTGAAAGAAATTGGTAACTGTGCTGCTGCAACAAAATGCAATGTGTCTGAGAAACTGGTGCGTGATTGGAGGAAGCAAGAAGATGTAAAAAAAAAATGAAGTGTCGTATTTCTGAACAGGCGTACAAGTCGAGGTGTGATTTTATGATCGACTTATACGTGAGTATATACGGTAATTTAATGCATATAATACATTTAGTTACCCGAATATTATTTTAACTTTTTTCATTCTCAGTCTCATGAAGGAGCTTAAAATAGTCTGTTTAATAAATACTGAGTTTATAATGATGTCACTTGCAATGACCAATTTGTTTTTCATCACATAACCATGAAAAATCACAATTCAGAACAGATACACAATTGAAACGCCAGCACTCTGCTGAGGCCAAGAAATAATGTAGTTATTTGATTATTTTTAATTTGTAACCACCAATTTCTTATATTTTATATTTAAAAGATTTTAATTCAAAAATTGAAAACCTCTTGGTAATATGTGTCTTCTGTAAATATTTAAGCCAGTCGTATACAGTATGCAGTCCTGTGAATTGAACAACTGATCTTCAGCAACAGTAGCACTTCAGAAGAGTTTTACAGACCTGACTAGCTATGAAAATGTATCAGAAGATGAATCAATAGACCACCTGGAGAAAGGGAGCTTTTGAAAAAAGAAAGAAAATGGCAATGGCAAATCAGGATTTATTCTTGCTGGATTAAAATAAGCACACATGCCCAGGTAACAGCTCTTCAGCTTCTTTAGGCTTGAATTTTGATGGTTAAGACAAGCTGATATAGTGTGGTGCATGATTACAGGAATTAAGATGAGAAAGGATTCTGTAAGGCTGGTTAATATGCAGGGAACACTCTGAGGAATCTGATGAATGAACTAAAATACCTTAACATTTTAGGATTTTATTACTTTCTTCTATTCATTTAAAGGATGGTGGAATATGAAAAAATTAATTCATATTTCTAAATGTCTGTCCTCAAAACAAAGGCAACCGTGCTTCACTTGCTCCACATGTTGTAGCACCTACCTCTTTATGATGTGATTTTTAGTTTATTTATGCCTCTTTTTGCTTTTAATTTGTAGTGTTAAGTTTTGTTTGTTTAGAAGTTTACATTAATGTTGTTTTTGTAATACTTAAAAATATTGGGAATAGCAGATTGTACCTTATGGACAAGAAACTGGAGTTCAGGGATCATTTATTATGTTAAAAATTAAGAAAACTAAATTCTTTGATTTAGCAAGTAATCAACTGAAGACAAACACATATAATTGAGTAGGGTCTCACCTAATCAAATTTAAGCCCGCTTAACCAAATAATTTTATAAATCTAATAGTAAATACAAGGAGAATTATCTGAATTTTTAATGTTGATCACAGAGTAGTGAAGAATTTTTGCAGGGTTGGATGTCGATGCTGTTATAACAGCTTGTAATGTATATTGCTATTTAGATAGTCACCTACTGATTCAAATAGTGAGAAGAGCATATATGTACAGCAGCCATTACCCATTAAATGACAAACTCTGGTAGCCATTGTTTTTTTTTAAACTGACTACTACCGGCTTTCTTAGTGCATATTAAACACTATTCCACAGTAGAGAAGCCTAGTTTTGCAGGAACTGTGATAGGATTTAAAGAATATGATTCCTAAGACTGAATAAACTATTCTTGATTGTCACAGAGTTTCATGAAAATGGCCTTGCAGCTGTCTTTATTCTGATTCCTGATGCTGTTGGTAGTCAAATACCAAATATATTTCAGGAAAAGAATAACACTTGATAAGAATGATAATCAAAGAAGGAACAATTATATAATGCCTGCAAGAAATTAAAAAAAGACAGTATGATACTTGGTAGGGAACAATAATTAAAACAAAAGAGAGAGTAGTAAAAAGTAAAACCAAAATGGAAGTCTGCATAGATTGAGAGAGGGAGGCATTGAAGCATGTGAAAATTTCATGAAGAAGGGTTCTGTTCACTTACCTGGGGCATAATATGAATTCTCAGTTCATAGGATATCAGCAGTTCTGTGAAGCAAAGCTGTAGCTGTGATCTACAGAAGTTAGTAATAAGCCATCTATCTATCTATCTATCTATCTATCTATCTATCTATCTATCTATCTATCTATCTATCTATCTATCTATCTATCTATCTATCTATCTATCTATCTATCTATCTATCTATCTATCTATCTATCTATCTATCTATCTATCTATCTATCTATCTAGCAAATATTGCAGCTTATGTGAAAAATTAATTCTTAAGCCTCATTTTGAAAAAGAGGTTGGAAAAGGTTAAGCAAAAATATGGCGAATGTTTTCCAGTGTAACAGCTGTTGCTGCCTTAGTTAAATCCCACCTGGAATTTAACAGTAGCAGAATTGTGTCTATGAACCATTACATTCTGCATTGTGCTGCTTGCATGAGTCTGCTCCCCTTTCAGTTTTAAATGCTCACGAGTGCTCTTCTGTTTTTAAAAAACTTTGAAAATCATATTTGGATGTTCTGTATACCAGAATGTGCAACAATTCAAATTTCGAGGTTTATGTTATTGTACATTCATAATAATGTTGTGTGTTTGTATATCTCTTATGCATGAAAATCTCCATCTTAGCTAATAAAATTTACCAAACCTTAAATATGACAATGGGCCAGCGACATTGTTACTGTATTGTCTTATGTTTGATAATTCAAAATTGGTTTGTTGTGTATTAGGCACTTTTCTTAGCTCCTACCTTACAAACAGACAACAATACATCTCAACTTTGAATCTGATGCCAGGCAGCTGATACATAGCAACCTCAACAGCCTTTCTACATTCTTTCACTTAGATTAACGATATATCACCATATGCCTCAGATCCTAATGTTATGGTGATGACAGTACCCCTGTACTTTACCATCAATCCAGTCATTATCCATACACTAATTCATGGACATCAAAAACTTTATGGACAATGGTTTTCCTAAGCTAAAGTTCTAATCATTGGTCCAAAGTGAAATAAAAACAGGGCATGCAATTTCACTCTGGGTGTTGACATCTAAATGGTCTGAGCCTCCACGCATGGACTTTATTTTATTCTGTATTAAAACCTCTTCTTTGAAAGTTGTTAAAAATGTCATTAATCAGTCTTCTTTCATTTTAAAACCACTGCCTGCCCTCAGACTCTTTCTGACTGTCTCTGAAATTCCCCTACACACATTTTTAAAACCAAGAATGGATTATTGAAGTCAACCCTGTTTCGTCAAAATTTAAATTCACTCTCAGACTGGCTCTGTCAAATATCTCTCAGGTATGCCATCTTCCACCACACTCACTCCATCTGCCTACCAAGGCACAATCACTTCATCCAATTCTGGGTCATCGGGAGCATTTAAATTAGCTTTACGTTTTTAGCTCAATAATGTATTATATGTTTGTGTTTCTTCAGAAGTTCTATATAAATAATACTCCCCCGTTTTCTGAGCCCACTTATCCCATTAATAATATTTCTAATTATTATTGCTAGTAAATCATTTTTACTCTGAATTGTAAACTATTCTTGATATTCTTAAGAAATGATAAATAAATAATGTTTATCCACCTATTGCCCCATTTTCTGAAGTAAATGAATAATTATTAGTTTAATTTATTATTATTATTGTGCTTTTTAATTTTTTTTTCCACTGTGTGTGCTGGTTGCTTTATAACAGAAACCCACCAGGTTCCTTAGGTCTTATAGTCTGATAGTCAGGACTTTAACTATATGGGCAGTTCCTAGGAAGGTGATCTTTGGCACCTTGGCAGCACTTGCCTTACCTGGCATTTCATAGGCCCCTGAAATGAAGGGATTGTGTTAAAAAAATGATTTGGTTGCCTCACATTTTTATGCAATCGTTTTGTTCACCCCACTGAATTAAAGCTGAAAGTCTGCACTTCAACTGCATCTGAGTTGTTTCATTTAAAATTCATTATGGTAATGTACAGAACCAAAATTAGAAAAAAGTTGTCTCTGTCCAAATATTTATGGACCTAACTGTATATTATATTGATATTCCTAAGTGTCATAACGTCAGTGATGTGTATTTCAAAAACCTGATGTGCTAGCTTAATTCCTATTTCATATATGAAATGAGTGTAAAAAACTTAACAAAGAGCTGCTCTGAAATTCCCAGAAGCAAACAAAAAATATTTTTTTGTAGACCAGTGATATGACTGACATGATTTTCTTGCTGCTGGCATATCCTGCACTAGCTATCAACATCCATCTTGAGAAAGTCCTGTGATGATAGCAGGTGTTAAGCACCTGATTGTAAGCTGCCATGAGGACACTCTCTCTCTGGCTCTGGCTCTTCAGATCAGAGCCTAGCAAACAACCCAAATGTTAGTTTCTTGACAATATACTCGTTCGATGTCTATCTGTTCAATTGACCATGGAATAGTTTTGACAAGAGTTTGTTAATTATTTTGTAAATTAGAGATTTTTTCTTTGATTATTATTATTATCTTTATATATAATATGCTACCATGGCAGTTCGTTTGTCTATCCAAGATTTTAAATCACCTGTAGCTCGCAAACCATTTGACCGATTGACCTGAAATTTGGTACACATATACTACATGACGTCTACTATCTGCTTTCGGGGTGACGATTGACCTCCAAGGTTATTCATCTTTTTATTTTATTTTATTTTAGAATCAACACTCCACAGCGCGTAGCAGGGCGGCCGTGTGCCACATGCATATGAGCACCGTTCTCGTTCCCTACCACCTTCGCCGTCATTTCCCCTACCTCTTCATATCTTAAATCATTCCTGAAGACTTAAGTGAAAAATTAAAGAAAACGTACAAAGTAATTGCAACACAAACACTGACTTAATCAGCTTTAACGTGAAAAGAAGAGAAGAAGTGGGCCGCTAGGGTGGAGAAAAGAAGAGCTGCTCAGGAAGCAGCAAGCGCATCAACCTCTGAGCAAACGAATGGTAAACGTACAGAGAAAGAGGATGAAAACTAGGAATGCTCAAGTCAAGTGTATTCACTGCACGTTATCGCACAGTGCGCCGTTACTGGTTATTATATATTATTATTCACCTCAACCTACCTTTAGGATTGAAGATCACAGATAGCATGGATAGCCAAAGGTGAATACACCATGTATACCCATCTCTTTATTCTCTTTTCTAAAGATTTTTCTTCTATCCCATACAAAGCTACAGTGGGATATGGTTGGCAGCAGTGGACAAGGCAGGAATCAACTCCACATGGGCTGCCGGCCCATTATATAGCACGCTCACCCCTTCATAGCAAGCCATTTTAGAGTAGGTTTATACGAGTACATAAAACACTTTCTTCAAGTGCTTACTTTTGTTTAACAGCTCAAGAAAAGCACAACCCAAAATTTAATTTATGGCATTGTGTGTTATGTCAGCTGTGAAATTTGATTTTAAGTAAATATATTTTATTGAAAAAGTAAGTGCCAGGGTAGGAAACATAAATTGTTCAATTATGAGGGTAGAGAGAAAGTAGTTTGTTTAATGACTCTTGCTTTATTGTATCACCCTCGAAGGGGGGTGGTGGGGGGGAGCTCTCGCAGGATATAAATTTCCTTCTCTTTGCTGCTGCACTGATAACCCAGGCTGGCCTTGCCCAAGAGCAGATCTATCTTATTTGTTGTGTCTAGTGAGCGTCACTTTCCCTCATTTGCGATGTAACTGGAGCAACATACAAGTATCCCATCTGAAAGCCGAAGAGAGGCCCGCCTGACGCTCTTTGCCTGTCCAGTACTCAGACCATTAGCTACCTCCAAATTAATTTGTGGACTGTAATGATATTTTCCTTCCTTTGTCACACAATTGCATATCCTCTGAAATATTTTCGCAGGCACTTAACTGAAAACTGATACAAACAAAACAATACCAAACACAGTCCTATTATTTTATTGCCATTTCCTAATATACTCCATTAGGCGGCTCATTTTGTTTTAATCTCCTCTTATGTTCCATGGACACAGAATTGAGCAGATGAAAGCTTGAATGCCAACCCCCCCATGAATTAATAACCTCTCATGTGAAATGTAAGATATGATACACTGTATAAAAAGAAACATTACTAGATAAAGCAGAGTGCAATGGCTTCCTAATTTGGACTCAGGAGGATGCAGAAGACAAAAAGCCATTTTCAAGCTGAAGAAGAACCTTGGTGACCTTTGTGCGCTCTGTACCCATGTCCTGAACCCATTGTTTCTGCAAATAAAGACATGAACAGCCACCTTATGTGCCTTCCCCTCTCCTCACTGTAGGGGTCACTAAAGCGTTATATTGACTGGCCCGGGGAGCCCTGGACTTGTGTCCAGCTTACAGAGAAGCAAACCCTTACTTGTGCCAAGTGGCAGGCATGCCAAGAGCGATTTAGTGCAAATCAGATCCTTATCTGGGAGAGCAGCAAAGCTCAATAGACCCTCTTAGAGAAGACTAAAATAACCCACAATGCAGAAAGGGAACTGTATGTATGATGTTTAGAAACAATATGGAAAACAAGCATTATTTGTACAAGGTGAACCATCTAAAACAGTTTACATGCTCTTTATAGAACAACTGATCTCAACTAGCCTTTACTACAACTGATGCACTGGAAAGCTAAGTGGGATGTTTAGGGTCTGATATTAAGAAGTCTGCAGCTAGGATTTAGGCAGCAGTTATGTGCTTTAGAGTCCCGAGTCTCCAGGGCCTTCTTCAGCATTCCCTAGTTTAAAGAGGAATTGTAGAGTAAAGAGATTAACATAATAATAATCATAACAGGTAAGGGATAGACTTCCATTTGATTGGCTAATTTGGCTGCTGGAGAACATGAAAGATATGGGCCCCTAATCAACATTTTACTACCTAACGGATGTTAACGTGCAGTGATCACAATCCATTAGGAAGTGAATGCTAAATTAAGAAATGTAGGGGAGCCATTCCTCCTGCCTTGCATAGTAGGGTGTTCCTGCTGGTACTTGACACCATTTTCATCCAGCTGTGCGCCCTCTTGCTTCTATGACCCAGTTAAATGTTCCCCTTCTCTGGCTCTTAGTTGCTGCCCTGATTGTGGCCACAGTTTCCTCAGGAGCCCAGGCATATCATAGAAAAATGAAGCTGCTCACTGCGGAGAAACCCTAGATCACTGACAATCTTCTGAGAGCAGCAGAATACCTTTAAGCAGAGTATCTCATCCACTAGGCTGACAAAACATTAGTAAATTAAATGCAGTTATACAGTTTCTAATTATGGCATACTGTAAAGCACAGGTGATGGTTTCTCCTTTCACAGTAATACCTAGGATTATGTTTGCCCTGTGGCTTTATTATTATGGAACCCTTTGGACATGGTTTTGATTTGCTATGCTCCCAAACAGAAAGGAATTCAAGCAGAATGTAAAAAGTAAAGTATGCTTTTTGGACAGGAAGTCTTGGTTAAAGTAAAGATTTTTTAAAATTCTACACAGGCCAAGTATTTATTTATTAATTTATTTATTCATTCTTTTTTTTTTTTTTTTTTTACTTTCTCCATGCCTAGCATAGGAGAAAGCTTTGTAAGTCAGGGTCAATGTCGAGCTAAATTTTGGCAGGGCCAACTTAAGAGTCACCTTTCAACTTAAAACACACACACCTTTGGCATGTGGGAGCAAGCCTGAGAAAACACACACCTGGACACAGGAAGAATGTGTCAGATCCACACAGATGGCTAACTAGTCTGGGTGTCAAACCTGAACTTTTGGAGATGGGAGGCAGACACACATCCCGTGGACTCTTGAGCTGCCCTCATGATCAACTGCATACTCAACTCCTGGTTAAAATGACAAGATAATGTCACTAAAGTTTTTTTTTTATATTAATTATCTGCTCAACTATTTAACAAATACCCAGTTTCAGTATAAGTTAAAAAAAGAAAAAGCTACAGTCTATCCCTGGAACACTAAGCTCAAGGCAGTGTCAGTCCAGTTCAGGACTCTTGACGCTTATTGTTGCCTTTTCACATTCACTCACACTTGCCCATTGTACATTCCCATATACAGTGTCTGTCTAGTACAAAGTGTCGTTCATCTGTATGTCTGTATACATTAGATAGATATGCAAGGATCTATCTATCTATCTATCTATCTATCTATCTATCTATCTATCTATCTATCTATCTATCTATCTATTGGAGTTGAGTGCAGCCCTGTTGGGTCCTGTAGGCACCACCAGGGGGTGCTGTGTTTGGGACTCCTGAGCCCATGTGGGCCGCCTATCTATCACACCCAGAAGTGCAGCTGGAACTCATGATCAAGCACCTGGAGCACTTCCGGGTGGACTATAAAAGGAGCCAGAGACCACCACTCAGCGGCCAGAGTCACGTGGAGGAGGACAAGGTTGCTTGGGAGGAGTGGTGGTGCCAAGGAGAAGAAAGTGCTTTGCTGTACTGGTGTGATTTAGTGTGCTTGGGACTGTGTATTGCCTGTGGGACACGGGGAAGACGTGCGCCCACAGGGGAAGAAATTAAATAGTTTCCTATAAATCCTCACAGGTGGCGCAGTGGTAGTGCTGCTGCTTTGCAGTAAGGAGATTGTGGATTCGCTTCCCGGGTCCTCCCTGTGTGGAGAGTGCTTTGAGTAGTGAGAAAAGCGCTATACAAATGTAAAGAATTATTACTCGTGCCTCCATGTCAATCTGTGTTGGGTCAGGCGCTATTTAGCATCTTCTTACACTATCTATCTATCTATCTATCTATCTATCTATCTATCTATCTATCTATCTATCTATCTATCTATCTATCTATCTATCTATCTATCTATCTATCTATCTATCATCTATCTATCTATCTATCTATCTATCTATCTATCTATCTATCTATCTATCTATCTATCTATCTATCTATCTATCTATCTAATCCTGCCAACTACTCTATCTATCTATCTATCTATCTATCTATCTATCTATGGAAGAGAAGGTCTGTGATACGGTTTGCATATTTGCAGCTGGAGATCCACAAAGGGAGAAAAAATGAATCACGTATCATAAAGTAGTTTTTATTCCTGAGCTTTCAACCCCTGTCAGGGGTCTTCATCAGAGGATAATGCTTAGACTTACAAGAATCAAAGGCAATATATAGCAAAACATTACGTGTCTATCTATCTATCTATCTATCTATCTATCTATCTATCTATCTATCTATCTATCTATCTATCTATCTATCTATCTATCTATCTATCTATCTATCTATCTATCTATCTATCTATCTATCTATCTATCTATCTATCTATCTAATCCTGCCAACTACTCTATCTATCTATCAATCTATCTATCTGTCTATCTAATCCTGCCAACTACTCTATCTATCTAATCCTGCCAACTACTCTATCTATCTATCTATCTATCTATCTATCTATCTATCTATCTATCTATCTATCTATCTATCTATCTATCTATCTATCTATCTATCTATCTATCTATCTATCTAATAATGCCAACTACTCTATCTGTCTTTCAATCTATCTATCTGTCTATCTAATCCTGCCAACTACTCTATCTATCTATCTATCTATCTATCTATCTATCTATCTATCTATCTATCTATCTATCTATCTATCTATCTATCTATCTATCTATCTATCTATCTATCTATCTATCTATCTATCTATCTATCTATCTATATTAAACATATTTCCTATATGACAAACAGGTTCTGAGGTTTTTCAGGAGTATCAAAGTAATGTTATAATCTCTAATCATGGCAACATAATGCATGTTGATTAGGACATGCAAGTAAAAATTTCACTTTATTATGCACATATGGCAATCTTGACCCAATAAACCTAAAATAACCAATTGATGGTACAACACGTCCTCAGATTTTGTGAAGGAATACAAACAAACACAAAGTCATGTAAAGTTTATGGAGCTAAGAATAACTTTTGGGACTAAGAGCTGGGAGACACCACCACTGTGTCACCATTTTATTAATCACAAATTAATAGGATTAATTTCTATTCAGCGGAGCTGTATGTGAACTTCCTTTTTTCATTCTTTTCAAATCTTCTCCACTTTGATATTTGGGCTCTTCTATATTTTCCCGATCTTTAGTGCAGTATGGGGTGAGGGTGAGAATTTCACAGTTCTGATTAGAGTATTATGTGCTGGCAAATGAAGCACACAAAACAGCAAAGGAGGGACTGGCTAAACTGCATAACATCTGCAAATTATAACTTTTTTTAGAAATATTATGAAGATTAGTGATCTGATAGCTTAAATATCTTTAAGAAGCGTTCTCCTCTCAGTGGGAGAAATGATTTTGGGGAGAAAAAAACTTCATTTTGAATGGCCAAAGTTATATACAGTACCTTTCTTCATAAGCACTCTACCAAAGTGTTTTAAATTCCCTGTACAGTTGCGTGAAGTGAGGCAGGTGAACTGAGTTGATCTTATTCACAAGGTAAGCCAGTAAATAAAATAATAATAAAATAAATAACTAGATTCCCAGAGTATGCATGCAGCTTCCCGCTCATTTTAAAGCTATTTCAAATATTTCAGTCACTGGATGCAGAATTTATCTCAACAGTAAGGTAAAAAACTACCACGGCCAAGATGCCAATCCATGTAAATGCCCACACTGAGCCAATTTAGATTTGTCGATTTTGAGTTAATCTATCACACACATGAAATGAGGGAGAAAAATGGGAGTCGCCAGAGGAAAATCGACACAGGCACAAGGAGAATGTGCCAAGTCCACAACAACAATGACAAGGCTGGGGTCAGAACACAAAGCTCTAAAGCAGTGAGGTGTCAGGATTAAGCAATGTGTCATCAAGTGGTTTACTCTGCACGCATCTTTAGTAAAAAATGGAAGATTTACATGTGTGGAAAAGGACCTGTCACTTTTGTATATTATAAGATGTACACGTTGTCACACACGTGCGCATGGGAGGCAGCTAAAGGGCTTGAGGAAGGGCAGTTCCGAGTCATACCGGGATGTGGCCGAGTGCACTGACTCTTTTTCTCCCTTGCCTGCAGACCATTCACGGGAGATTCCACCTGGCCCTCTTGATGTCACTTCCGGGACCGAGCCAATGGAAGAAGACCTTGACGGCTCCGGCCCCTGTGATGTCACATCCGGGCTCGAGCCTATGGCTGAAGACCTTCATGAGCCTGACCCCTTTGACCTCACTTCCTGTCTTCCCCTTTAAAAGCCTCCACCTTCTCCCTATTCCCTCAGTTCTGTTTTGGACTCGGTTTTGTGCACATCAGTGCTATCAGTACTTCAATTTGCAGCCAGGAAACCAATTATACAGGTAGCTGCCCCAAACCTTGCTATGGATCTTTGTGGCTTTTGTGACAACGTATATACTTCTATATATTAACATTAAATCCTTGTTTTTTAATCACTACAAAATTGTTCTACTATTTGATTTATTTACTTATTGTAGTACAGATGTAAATGTAACCCACAGTACAGCATATATTTGATCAAAATTGGATTCTTGAAAAACTAAACATTTTGCAAAATGGGAAAAATGGTTGGCATTGCTGACCCCATAACTTCAGAATTCATGGTCTGATTCCCAGCTTCATCACTATATGTGCAGATTCTGCATGTTCTCCTTATATCCATTTCTTCAGATCCTATGATTTTGTCTGACATCCCACATGCTTATGCTAATCTGTAACTATAGACCTGGTCAGCTGGCATGAGCGTGTCTTACCATGGACTGATGTTCTGTCCAGGCCTGGTTCTGTGTTGCTTGGAATGCACAGGGTATTGCAAAGAAAGAAGCAGATATGGAGAACAAATGAACATAAAAACAACCTGAAGCTTCATAACTGATCTGTTTACTGAAAATCATTGGAGAATTTGTGGCCCCCGGCTTCTCCCATAGCGTAGAAACAATCAATTATGTATTTTATTCTAACATTCCTAGAAATTCCTAGAAATCAATGCATTGTCCTCTTCACACCCTAACAACAACTCATTTTTTTCTTCACATTCTGTTGACTGTCATGCTAATAACACCCAATATGGCCACTTTGACTCTCTGCTGTCTGGTGAACGGTGCTCAGCATCTCTTGTTAATCCACTTCTGTGCAAAGCCTTCACAATATAAACTTTAGGTAAACGACTGAGTAATCCACAATAATGAGAGCTGAAGAAAGACAGTGAAATGGAGCTCATTTTGTTTGGGATTAGTGGTTGAAGGCATTTAATGCTTGCTTACTACTTAGGAATTAGAAGTTTAGTGGTAGCAAAGCAAGGCAGGGCTTTGTTCCATTGGTATTCTCCAATTAAGTGGTACGGATAGAAACTTCAAAGCCTAACTACACACAGAAATGGTGGTGATGAGGAGCGCACAATAGGTGACAGAGCAACTGTTAAAATGGGTCTGAACATTCTTAGTGCCTTCTGGGACAAATGTAATATAATTAAGAAACTGAACAGTGAAAGCGGAAGGTGGTGGGTTATGTTTCAGAGTCCACTACCATGCTGTAATGTGATTGGCTCAGAGTGAATGAGCAGTGGGGTCTGTAATGGACTGGCATCAAATCCAAAGATGGTCCCCTGCCTTAGTATAGCCTCCTAGAGCTCTAGTCTGCATAAGCCAGGTTCAGAGGTTGGTTAGCTCAATGACAGTGACTGGTGTGGTTAGTGCAGAAACACAATTTCTACAGTAGCAGACCTCAAGATAAAGTCTATTTGGGGTACATTATGTTGACCAGCAGTGATTCCAAACAATGTCTTGATGTTAATGTCATTTTAGTTCAGTGAGTAACACCTGAAAGATCATCTCAATGCCTAAGTTATTTACAATTAAAGTTAGCAGCAGAACTGAAGTTCTTATTAGCAGCTGGTCTGATGATCACAGCAGTGGAAGCTATGTCAGACTTCTTAACAGTCATTTTCAGGCCCACTTAGCCCTGAAGGGAGTCATGGAAGGTGCCAGAGCCTATCCCAGCTAGCTAGCGTGTGGCACATTCTTAAACCAATCAAATTTGGGCCTCACTAGGTACAAGGCAGGAAGCAACACTGCATGGTATGCCTGTCCATGTCAGGACCATTCATACACATACTCACACAGGATTACTTTAGAATGGCTCTTTAATTTGACATCAGTGCCTTTGGTGTATGGGAGGAAATCCAGAGTTTGCATAGAATAATCCACTCAGACAGCAAATGGGTGGGAGAATGGAACCCAGCCCCTCTGCCTTCCTACAATGAGCCCCTTCCTCAACTCACTTCCCGAGTCTTTCTTCTAATCTCCAGCCAGGGCCGTACACCTGGAGACTACACGCTTGCTTCAAAGATTCAGGAGTACTGAAAAGACAAATAGACAAATAGAAGCCAGAAATTGAAAGAGATATAAGGTAAAGGTGGGAACGCTTTTAACCCTAATGGAGAAGTGCATGGTTGTTCTACCCCACCTGACAGACAGGAACCATTCATGTTAAACCAAACGTCTGCCATAGTGGTGCAGTAGTTAGCTGGAATTAGACATTAAAGGGATGTTGGCTTTTTCCTTATGTTTACTTTGAATTTTTACTTTGTGTTCTATGTGCATACGTCTGTCGTGTTTGTTTATTTATTTAGTAAAGGTGCTATTTTAGTTATTGAGGGTGCAGCAACTTTTTCCATGAAGGGAACATCTACTTATATTCCACTAGCTGTCCCCTGCGGCTCCGCCCGCATATTAGTGAAACAGGACAGTGAGGAGGGCCCTGCCCGGCTCCTACTCCTGATGTCACGCTTCCCCCTTTATCTCGGAATATATCGCTCCTGCAAGTGACTATGATTTTTAGTGTGATGAGAGAAGTTGCAAAATCAACCGGAATGTTCAAGCAAATTATAGAAAAAAAAACCTGATCAAATTCCGTTAAGTAGTTCTCTCGTGAAAAGCGGACAGACATACAGACAGACAGACGTTAGATTTTATATATAGAGAGATTATATGTAGTATGTTTTTTTTTTTTAATACATGCATATTAGTTTAGTTAGAATTACAAATTGCCCCATTAAATGAATGTGTGCATAAGGCTGCATAGCAACAGAATTCTGTCCCATCCAAATTTGTGTCCTGTCTGATGGAATTACAACACAATAGACATCTCTGTGTCCACATCTCAGAGGACTTGTCTATGGCAATATCCAATGTAAACTCCCATGGATGCTAAAATGGACAGGTGCTTCACATGGGGCAAGCTGTAGCAGAGTAAAACAGCTACATTCCCGCTGCCGCACCATGAGACAAACACCTCCAGCTTTCGATTTGCCGGGCCTCTTCTGTTCTGTCTATACGGTAAACAGCAGGCCGAATCCCATGGTCTGGTACCGACAGAGTCAGCCATGTCGCTCTGAAACAAAATACATCCTGATTTGGACTGTTGCACTCTGCAGAGAGTGGTGCGGCCAGCTGAACACATCACTGGGTGCGCACTTTTCAAAGTTCAGGACATCAGTATTAAGTGATGCTGGACAAGGGCAAAGATAACCGTTCAAGATCCCGACCATCCCAAATGCGGCCATTTCTCTCCGCTGTGGTGATGTGAACAGTATGGCTGTTGGAAGAGCAATTCAGAGAGGCTAAGAAAGAGTTTCTGTCCTCCTTCCATATGTATCTTAAATAAGGACAGTGTCTAGAGTTACATAATGCCCTATTGTTAATCATCTTATATTTATTTATGGGTTGCGCTCTAGTTTAGGTACTGCAAAACGGCATCTAATACTCATATATGCTTATGTAACAAGACTTTAACAAAGTTTTTTTCTGGTGTTAATGACACTTACAAAGCATCAGTAAAGTTTTTACTTATCTCTGCAATGCAACCTACCAACATACTTTACTTTGAAGTGGTCCAAGGTGGCTTAAGCGAGACATCCATCCATCAATTCATTATCCAACCTGCTACATCCTAACTACAGGGTCAAGGGGGACTTCTGGAGCCAATCCCAGCCGGTATCCTTCAATAACAGCGCACACAAAAAGGCGATCTTCAAAAGGGCGACCTCAATTGAGCGAATGTTTTAATATTCTTGCTTTCGCCTTTTTATACGTTCAATCATTGCCTTTATGTAATAAATTTTCTGTAATAATTTTGTTACGTTTGCCTTTATTCGCCACGCCCAATTGAGGTCGCCCTTTTGAAGCTTGCCTTTTTGTGCGCGCCCTTATTGAATAGAACCATCCCAGCCAACACAGGACATAAGGCAGGAAACAAACCCGGGCAGGGCACGCACACACACACACACACACACACCAAGCACACACTAGGGACAATTTAGGATCACCAATGCACCTAACCTGCATGTCTTTGGACTGTGGGAGAAAATGCAAACTTCACAAAGGGAGGACCCAGGAAACGAACCCGGGTCTCCCGACTGTGAGGCAGCAGTGCTACCCACTGCGCCACCGTACCGCCCTTAAGTGAGACATATTTCTCTTAATATCCCATACTTCAGTACAAAACATGTGAATGCTTTATATTAACAAGTCCTTTTACCAGCAGTTTAAAGGGTCTTAATATGCCATACTGTCCAAAGATGAACAACCCGTATAGTAATATTTTATAAGCGTATGGAAGAGCAAAAGAAGCTAAGGTCTTGTTACAGAAGAGTAAATGATTGCATGCATTTTTGCAGTACCTAAACTAAAGTGTTACCTATTAATGTATTGCATATTTTATAACTTTAATACAGTGAATATTATTGTTATCATTTAGCATATAATTTTACTGATATTTATAAATTTGTGTGTTAATGTTTGTTGCCCTTTTACATTGTACTTTATGCACAGTCTCAGAGTTCAGCAAGTAATTATTTCACTACATATTGTACTGCGTATGTATTAATTTGATTTGATTTTGATTTTTCTAGGTATTACATTGTATGGAAAGACCACTGCTTTCCACAGCAGTGCTTTTGGAAAATGCATGAATGGAGGGATGCATGATGGTAAGATACACTGGTGACTCTAAACAGAGTGTGCATGGGTTTGTGCGTGAGGGTGCTCTTTGAAGGAGTAATCATCTGACTTGTTGTTAGCTTTGGTAGGATAATCTCCAGCTCTCCACGAGCATGTGCTTGAGTGGATAGCTTCACAAAAGATGAAAACTGCCTCAGAATGACTGCTGTGTGTGAGGGTTCCTTGTGCTGGACTTGACATCCCACATGTGTTCCTGCCTTGCAACTAATGTTGTCTGAATAGGTTTCAACCTGCTATGACCCTGAGTTTGAACAATGTGCATTTATACCCTAGATAGATGAATGGACATAATTATAATAAATTATTGCCTTATTGTGAGACATCCCTCTCTCGCAGCTGAGCGGCTCAGTAGCAGGGTTGCACATTAGTCAAGATGGCTTTAAAATCCTATTAAGCATACACTGGCAATTGGCAGCTTGAAAATAGGTATCCCCAGTGCGGCTTTAAAGATATTTGCCTGTAATTGGATTGGGGAGCAGATGTCATTATTGTTAAGCAGTTGGCCACTTGATATTTTCAAGTTGTTTTCAGTAATAGTGGAAATTAGCAGCTTTCAGTGGAGCAAAGGTCACCTTCCACAGACACCCCCCTGTTGTGAGATGTGTGTCTCCAGAATAAAGCGCTGCCATCGAGCTATGCAGTCAAAACAAGCAGACACTTGGCTGCCCATCTCCAGTCAAAGGGTTTGAGTGATCTTTTTCGGCAATAGATGAAGAGTTAAAATAACAAGATTGTCCAGGTTTACAGATGTTTAAAGCCGTTTTTGCTTGCCTGGAATATTTTTCTCGTAATTTATTTTTGTGTACGTTTTATTTTGAACGCATCCTTGATGATGTCATCTGCATAAGGTTCACAGTGACACTTTCCTCTTGCCATGATGTCACTATATGCATGTGCTAAGTGGTGGCATGGCTGTCTCCATCTTTTATATGATTAAGGGTTTGTGGCTGCTACCTTGTCTGAATTTTGAATTTAACCACAGACAGAGACTTAAAGTCACTCAAGAAATAAATAAGACTTCCTAAGAATTACAAGTTTTTGATTTAGCATCGTCACACAACCAAGAATTTACTTCCGCTGTTTTAAGAAAGTTCATGTATTGTTCAGCCTTTATTTGTTTTATTGTGTATAATTCAATCTAATGATTCTAATCTCTGCTGTTCAATTGCATAAAATTGCTATGAAAATAGCAGTCCACCATCAGTTTCCATCCAGCCTGACAGATCTTGAGAGGATCTGAGGAGATGAATGGCAGAAAATCTCAAAATCCACACGTGCAAAGCTTGTCATTTTCTACCAAAGCTACTTCAACTAAATACTGAGCAAAGGGTCAGAATACTTGTGTCAATGTGATATTTCAGTATTTTTTGTGTGTTTTTTTTTTTAATAAATTGGTAGATTAAATTTTCCCCACTCTCTCACATCCCTTGCCTCCATCAAATCAAAAGAGCGCCGCAGGAGACTGTACTTTCTCCGGTCCTGTTCAGCCTATATACTGTACATAGCACTTCCAATACAACTCGGAGTCCTGCCACGTGCAAAAGTTCACTGACGACACTGCTATCGTGGGCTGCATCAGGAGTGGGCAGAGGAGGAGTATAGGAACCTAATCAAAGACTTTGTTAAATGGTGCGACTCAAACCACCTACAACTGAACACCAGCAAAACCAAGGAGCTGGTGGTGGATTTTAGGAGGACCAGACCCCTCATGGACCCAGTGATCATCAAAGGTGACTGTGTGCAGATGGTGCAGACCTATAAATACCTGGGAGTGCAGCTGGATGATAAATTGTAAAACCAAAGTGTAAAACCAAGGGGGACAGGGCCTTTGCAGCTGCTGCGCCTCACCTGTGGAACTCTTTACCTCATCATATAAAGGAGTCATCTACAATTGAACTGTTTAAAACAAGATTAAAGACTCATTTCTATTCACTTGCATTCCGTGACCTTCAGTAATACTGATGGTTTCCTCTTTGTGATCATATGACATTACTTCTGTTTATTATGTATCTTATTTTATGTTCATATATTTTATTTCTATTAATGTTTTTATGTTAATTGTTTTGTTCTTCTTTTATTCTATAATTGCAAAGCACTTTGGCCACAGCATTACTATGTTGTTTTAAATGTGCTATATAAATAAATTGACATTGACATTGACATAAATTGGACTGGACGGCCAATACTGATGCTATGTGCAAGAGAGGACAGAGCCGGTTATACTTCCTTAGAAGGCTGGCATCTTTCAACATCTGCAATAAGATGCTGCAGATGTTCTATCAGACGGTTGTGGCGAGCGCCCTCTTCTATGCGGTGGTGTGCTGGGGGAGGCAGCATAAAGAAGAAGGACGCCTCACGCCCTGACAAACTGGTGAGGAAGGCAGGCTCTATTGTAGGCATGGAGCTGGACAATTTGACATCCGTGGTGGAGCGACGGGCGCTGAGCAGGCTCCTGTCAATCATGGAGAATCCACTGCATCCACTAAACAGTATCATCTCCAGGGGATAAACGTTAACATTATAGAAAGGTATTGACTGTCTGTATACCTGCATTGTTATCCCTCTTTAATTTAATATTGTTTTTTAACAGTATGCTGCTGCTGGAGTATGTGAATTTCCCCTTGGGATTAATAAAGTATCTATCTATCTATCTATCTATCTATCTATCTATCTATCTATCTATCTATCTATCTATCTATCTATCTATCTATCTATCTATCTATCTATCTATCTATCTATCTATCTATCTATCTATCTATCTATCTATCTATCTATGTACCGATTATATTTTGAGAGTTGAGACAAACATCTTTTTTTTACCTCTTTTAAAAGTCTTCAGTTTTGGAATGAGGTTAGAAAGATCTTCGTTGCTCTGGATATCACCCCATTAACTCCAGATAACCTTTGCTGTGCTTCCCGGTACCTTAAGTAAGGTGAAAGAGCAAGAGGCTCACAGAGCTGAACAAGACCCAGGACCAAGCAAGTTGGTTAAATGGTCCAAAATGTGTTTCTATCATAAGAAAGAGTGGTAAAATAAATATAACTTGGCATTACTTATTAAAATGATAGCATGAGGGTAGGAAATCACATAATTTGAACTTCTGTTTTAGATTTATTTTTTCTCTTCAGTGCTAAGCACTATGCAGAATGCTCATTTCTTCCAAACTCCTTTTTTATCCTCCAGTTTACTAACCTTTATCATTACAGGCTGGTGTTTCCAAGTCGTGTCAGCTAACATTGTCCTCCCAAACTGCCTATAGTGTTTTAATACATTAACCCTTTGAACCTTACCCTCATCATTAGGCACTGTAATCCTAGAAAGCAATTTTCAATAATTTTGAAAATCAAACATTTTTATTTGTAAAAGTAAAATTTTATTATATTATAAGATGATAAACTACAATATTATAACAACAAATTGATACTATAAAACAAGCTGTATCACTTACAGTCTATTTTACAGAACTAACAGCAAAGCTGCACTTTTGAGTGATACTCTTCAAAGTGGTTTTCAGTGCTAGAAGCAATGGGCAAGGACACTTTGCACGATTTACACCATCTTCTGATCAATCGCTAGATGTTTCCCCCGTGGGGCTCAGGGTTCTGGCTCAGGGTTCAAGTGTCCAGACTCACACAGGCACGGTGCAACCCACTCCAGGGGGCAGCGAAAGTTGAGGACTGGGGTGGTACGTGTGTCGCACTGTCGCAGGGAGGCTAGAAACCTGCTTGTAATTCTCTGCGCACACTATGTGTCTATTGTTTTGAGTTGCTCTAATGCTAAAGTAGAACTGAAATTCTTTCTGTTTCCTGCTGGAAATCTACAAACAAAAACATAATCGGCGTGCAGAAAAAAACAGCAGGGTAACTTGTGTAAGCAGCATAACAGTGTAACTAGACGAGACACATATATTGTGTGTGTAGAGTCTAATATAGTGAAGGTAGGTATGTGGTGTGGTACCCGGATGGGGGTGGTACCCAGCCGGGATGCCCGAGAAGATTGGAAGAGGGCTTGTGCCTCCTCCAGACCTCGAGGGGGTGACCACCCTGGGGTACGCGGGTTCAGAGCTGGGAAGCTCGACCCTGTAGGGGCCTGTGGTCACCCAGGAAGTGCTGGGGGGAAGAGGAACAGGGACACCCAGAGTGCTTCCGGGGAGACAGGCACTTCCGCCACACTGGGGCGTGTCGGTGGGAGATTGCCGGGAAAACACCTGGAGCACATCCGGGTGCTTATTTAAAGGGGCTGCCTCCCTTCAGAGATGGACTTGAGTCAGGTGGACGAAGGACAAGGTTTCTGGAGGAGAGAAGGAGGCGGTCTGAAGACACAGAGAGAGAGAGAAGGCATTGTGTTGGCCTGGACTGAGGGGTATTGGGGCTTGTGAGTAGTGAATTTGTGTAATGGAGACCCTGAATAAACGTGTGTGGGGTAATTTAAACATGTCTGCCTGTCTGTGTCTGGGCCATATTCCACAATGGTTATAATGGTGGATAGGTGTAGCGGCTTTTTGGGAATATGCCTCTACTGCAGTGGGCTGTAAGATTTAGAAAGTAGAGCAGTGAAACAGTGGCGTAACATAACAGGAGTGCATAGACCATTATTCAGGCCAGCAAGGTTATGACAATAGGTAGGTGGGCAGTTATACCAGCGTTTTGGGTTTATACTGCTATGCAGTTCACCCGAAAACCAGCCTGCCGGGTTCAAAAGGTTAATACACCATTATCTAGCAAGGGTACATTCTTCTAAAGTTATTAAAGCTTCATTTGAATGTTAAGTCTAAACCTACATTTCTTTTATTGTTACAGGGTCAGTCAGTCATTTTCCAACCTGCTATATCCTAACACAGGGTCACGGGGGTCTGCTGGAGCCAATCCTAGCCAGCATAGGGTGCAAGGCAGGAAACAAACCCCGGGTAGGGCGCCAGGGGTTTCAGGGTTCATTTTAATAATAATAATAATAATACATTTTATTTATATAGCGCCTTTCCCATGCTCAAGGCACTTCAGAGAGTTTAAGAAAGAACTGCAGGGTATACAGTATATAGCATTGTACTAAAGCATTTTAGAATTTGGGGACCCTTTAGCTAAAAGTTCTGCCTGCTATATGAGGTACTTCTCTATTTAACCTGGGAATGGTGGGAAAGTAAAATTGTAAAATATATTTTGAAGCACAGACGTTAATGCATTTTGTTTTTGTTGGTTTCGTTTCACAGACCAGAAAGAGCTACCATTATCAGGCTCAAACCGCCTATAGTGCTTTAAAACCTCCATGCACCAACATCATCTCCATAAGGAGTACATTCTCCTGAAGAAGTCAACATTCATTTAAACATTTAGACTGGTGTACAGGCCTCGTGTAAATGAGCGTGGGGGTCTGGCCTGGTGTCACAGCCAAACCAGTTTGCTGCCAGTTTTCCATCAACTCCCAGTGAACCTAATTATGTAAGAAATGCACAGGTGTTTTGTGTTTAATTAAAAAAAGTGCTGAAAGCATTTGAATATTTTTCTCTTCTTTTTCCACTGGTGATCCTACTTTGTTTTTCCTCCTTTCTAGTAATATCATTTTCTTCTGTCATCTCCATCTTACTAGCTTTCCATTCTTGGATGATCTGCACACTCAAGACTTTCCATGACGTTTATCTGCTCGCTTCTTTTCCAAGTTGTACATGTCTTTTATTTCTGAAGCTAAGCCTTTTTAGGTGGGCCCAGTGCATTTGCACTTTGTAGCTCAAACCTTCCAAGCTCAAATCAATTCACTATAAAAAGTTAGTTTTAGTTTGTTTTAGGATCGGTTTTGACCAAATCTGAAGGCCATTCAATAAGAACTTCAGAACGTAGCTTTAAATGGAAAAACAAAAAAGATTCATTGGTGCCACTTTGGAAGACAAATGATGAGATGTTTCCCCTTTTTCAGCCAATGTGCTGTGACAAGTGTTACATAAAACATATCTTTTATAAAGAGCAGTGTTGGACTGTGCATCACTACACTGGGAGACATGGAGGATGGTTGACTGGAAGCACCCTGGCTATCAAACACTTCTCTATCCCGAATGACAGAAGATGCTCTGTTCTGTCAGACAGCCTGCACTATAGGTGCCATGAATAGATGCCCGTTTCCCCACCCCAAACTTGTGCCTCCAAGCCCCACTTTTACCAACCCCTCCCCACGTTCACTCTACCTTAATAATGGCTTAAAAGAAGAATTCACAGGCTCTCCAGGCTACCGCTGCTGCTCCTTCACCTCTTCCCTCCTTTCCAAAACAAGCGATCTTATCTGACTGATTTAATTTCAAAGACGGATTGTGATTTGGCCGTCAGAAGAAAAACGCTAATCAAAAGTCACCATCTGTTCCGTTGCCATGGGAATCTTACTCCCAAATAAATGTAATCATTGCCTGAGTTGGTGGAGGAGATGAAAATGACTGGCCTGAAAAACGAAGACGGGCAAGGCAGGTTTCCTCTGGCATGTGGAACACTGGGAAGAATGAAGGGTGTAGTAGGCAGTATGAAAGTGAAAGGCATCTGAGAGGAAATTAGACCACTTCCCCTAGATCAGAAAGCCAAATGACCGCCCAGGAAATCGGGCCTACACAGAGTGTCATTTAGCCATTAGGGCATTCACACTAACCAGCAGGTGACTAGAACCTACCAAAATTTCACACTTTTACTTTGATATCTCAGCCTGTAAGGTATGATATATGAACGTTTTGTCCACTTCTGTAGAAAGGGTCTCTATGCCTGGTTACTGTTCAAGAAGTGGATGTGGAGGTGGTGCACTGCTGCAAGTACTTAGAGGTCCATTACTTTTGTTTCTGCTATAATGCTGTATCAGTCTGTGAGAAAATATTTCTTTGGCTCTTCTAGGAGAAATGATGAAAACGTTTTTCTAGCAAAAGAGATCAAAGCTCCTGGTTATTGTACCAAAACAACATTATCTTAAAGTTATAAAAATCATTGACACACCCTGACACTTGAAAACCCTGAACCCTGAACATATTGAAGTAGCACAACCATTGACTTGGTCAACCCTGGGGTTTTTAAATCATGACCCTCCGTAAACTTACACCTTAACAGTTTCCACAGGCACAGACAGCACCAGAAGAAGATAATGGCCAGAACATACAGTAGACAGCACCTCAGTAGTGAGACAGAGAGAGAGATAAGCCATCATTACCACATTGATCACAGTGCACAAGTTCCAGATGGGGTTTTCCTGGAAGAGCCTGTTGCAGACTGTACGTAAAATGATTATTTAATGCAAGCTTGGTAATTTTTTAAAAATTTGTCACTATTTTGACTTTGAGACCTGCCTTTCAAATGTGCATTTTCTGACAGCTAAGTGGGAGCTCATCATTCTAGGTTTACTCGAAAAAGTCTTCATCAGGGAATGTCATCAGAGTTGATACCCGTCGTGGACTCTGACTTTATGTTCTTCTTTCCGACTCGTTATGGTGGGCTGATTATCTAATGAAATAGTTTTTAAAAGGGAAGTCAAGGGGTGTAGAGGGTTACAGGAAATCATTTTGTAAAGGAGCAGTGTCACTGTATAAAAATGCTCAGACTGTGCTGATAATGGCCTTTCCTTCTTTTAGCATATTTTAAATGAAGCAAACATTATTGTTTGTAGAGAGTCAAATGACACTTAGACTTTTAGGAAAAGATTACCAAGCTATCCATGTTCCTTCTCCTGTCCTCAACTGAGTTTGTTAGTGTAGAAAAACCGATGAATATCGTCATATAATTACAAAATGGTAAACACACATGCATATCTATGTGAAAATCATCAAAGGAGTTCCAATGACTCAAGCCAAAAGCCATTGAACAAAACAGAAAGAGGTTTTAACAGAGTGTACTATTTAGGAAGCGCAGGGAATGTGCGACCAATTATGCAAGCTGTACAGGAGCACAACAAAACAGCAAGTACACTTGAGTGGCTTCACGCATGTGGCAGTCTTGTACGAACACTCTTTCTCTATTCTCTTATTTTCTTGTATTTTAAAAAACTTTTTTTACAGTTATTTCCAAATATAAATATTAATTTGGCCTTTGGATTGTTAGCTATAAATTTGTAAATGGCTCTTGAAATTGAAGGTATGCTACTGTCATCGCAGATCTACCACAAGCTGTGGATTCGTGAGATGTTGAGTGTAGAGGACCTGAAGGCTAACCTACATCTTCAGCATCTGAGAACGTAAAAGACACTGAGGAATGCAAAGTGGGATATAGTAAATACTCTATTCGGCTGGTAGCACTGTGATCACTGTCACGTAAGGGCCTCTGTCACACCTTAATGGAGGAGCAGCTTATCCGAGAATGGAAAGGATGAAGAGCCGGCGTGAGGACATAAGTAAGGTGGAAAGGTTTCAGAACTGGCCTTCCTCCATATAATGAGCAGCAATCGATCACTTATAAATATGTTAGATGAACTGTCATATCTCACGGCAAGCCACAGTGAATTCAGGTACTGTGACATTTTAAGTTCTGCAGAGGACAAGGCTTAAACTTCAAATTTCAGATGCTAGGCGGCATGGTGGCGCAGTGGGTAGCGCTGTTGCCTCGCAGTTGGGAGACCTGGGGACCCGGGTTCGCTTCCCAAGTCCTCCCTGCGTGGAGTTTGCATGTTCTCCCCGTGTCTGCGTGGGTTTCCTCCCACAGTCCAAAGACATGCAGGTTAGGTGGATTGGCGATTCTAAATTGGCCCTAGTGTGTGCTTGGTGTGTGGATGTGTTTGTGTGTGTCCTGCGGTGGGTTGGCACCCTGCCCGGGATTGGTTCCTGCCTTGTGCCCTGTGTTGGCTGGGATTGGCTCCAGCAAACCCCCGTGACCCTGTATTCGGATTCAGCGGGTTGGACAATGGATGGATGGATAGTTAATGCTGAGCAAGTTTCGTCTGAAATGATCAGATGTAGGGAGGAAAAGAATGGAGGGTGGGAGGCATTTATATGAGTAAGCAATGGAAATAAAAAGCGAGCTCAATACAATTAGAAACTAATATGTGTAATCCAGAGATCGAAATACCGACTAAATGTGTCTGCATTTGTCATATCTCAGTGAAGTTTCTTCCCCTGGCTGGGGTTCAAATGCTTGATTTGTGTGTTTTCTGTACAATTTGATATTTTTGTATGTGTTGCTATTTCTTTCATTTATGATTTGCAGTGTTCTTTATGTTTTATATATTTGTATCTGAGCCAGTGTTATGTTCCATGTGTTTTGTGGGAGGTTCCCCAATGAGGCAGGGCCACCTGCCAATTACCGCCAGTAACTGCCCTCCATACTAGAAATTTGGAGGGTCTCTCACAGTTCCTGGTGGTTCGTTGTGAATGCACTCTGGAGTTGATGACGTCTTCTGCCTTTTTCAGTACTTATTGGGAATTTTTGGATTTCAAACTGTTTGCTCTGTTTTTTGACCTTGCCTTGGATTCTGTACTGGGACTTGGTTGACTAGGATTGACTTTGCTTCTGGCAATTACTGTTCTCTTTTGTGCTCTATGAAGACTGCTTTTGTTGCAGAGTGCTGTGTTAAGAAAAAATATTTTATTTTATAAAGACCCTGCATTCGCCCCTGTTACTAGGCTTGACTGTGATACCCCCCTCTAGTGGGCATTTTTGGAAGTGCTTTTGGAACTTTTTGAGACTTGTGTGCTTTGGGACTCCTAGTTCATGACAACATTGCTGCCTAGTGAGATAAGTTGCATTATCCAGATAGTGTGTATTACCTCTGCAACATGATTCACTACGTTACCAACACTCTATAGATGAATCAGTCCGACCGCAGAATGCTGATGACTTCAACTAGGGAACTTCAGAAGAAACAAACTTCTATCAGCAGGTTCCATTTGTAGACACAACAAGGTGGACGTACCCTGTTCAAATGTTAATGCCATTAAATATAAAGCTGTGGTACAACTAGGCAGGTTGGACCACATATTACTGCCACCTTCAGCCCTGTTATCAGATGACAGCAGGTCTCTTATCATCCAAGCAGGAAGTTCTTACGTCATCTTATTTATATTTTTCTTGTGCCTCTGTGACTAACCATTTCACTGTAATTTGGACTGGGTGTATAATTGTATGTGACAAATAAAATTTGATTCAATTTAAATAAGACTGAAAATCAACATCACGCTAAGCCTAAAGGAGCCAAGGCCATCCTCTATAATTAACCAGTCACATGAGGACACTCAAACTTCAGGTTACTTTTATTTTTACATTAACTGACAAAATTAACGTAGGACTTTCTTTTTTTTCCATTTTTGATGAAATCATGATAGATACTTTTGACTAAAGGGAAAAAATGTTTCAGCAGTATGTGGTTACGCCATTTGTAAACCTCTAGCTGACTTTGTGTTATCTTCTGCTACTGATCCAGTCTGCCACTAAGGCTCCAGAAAGTGCTGCTACTGTGGAAAACATCCTGTATTGTTCCAGTTCACTTCTTCACCTAATGACTACAGACCAGTGGCTTTTACTTCCCACATCATGAAGACCTTCAAGAGACTGGTCCTAAACCATAGGGGTCGTCTTGTGAAAGACCACTTGGAGTCACTGATGGTTGTCTACCAAACGGAAATTAGAGTTGAAGATACAGCTACTGCATCTGTCTACTCAACATGTTTTATTTCCATCTGGACAAGGCTGGCAACACTGTGAGGATTACATTTGTTGATTTCCTCCCCTGCCTTCAGTACTATCCATCCATTCCTATTAAGGGGTAAGCTGAGAGATATGTAGATGAATGAGGCAATGGTGCCCTGGATAATGGACTGTCTGGCTGGCAGACAGCCGTTTGTGAGACTCAAGGAATGTGTTTCTGATACCAATGTGAACAGCACTAGAACACCACAAGGAACAGTCCTGTCTCCTCTTCTCCTCACTCTGTACACCTCCAACTATAAATACTATATCAGGTCATGTCACGTGCAGGAATTCTCAGAGGATTCAGCAACTTATGGGTCATATTGATAAGGGGGATGAGACAGAGGAAAGGAGTCAGGTGGAGAACTTTGCTTCTTGGTGCAGAAAGAATTGTCTTAAACATAACATCAGCAAAACTAAAGAATTGGTGATTGAATTTCTTTTCACTGAAGAGTCTCTACATCTGGTCACTGCTCAAGGAGTGAATGTGGAAGTGGTGCACAGTACTTGGGGGTCCACATCAATGACAGGCTGGACTGATCTTGTAACAAATAGAAATTATATAAGAAAGGGGAACACTGGCTATTTTGTCTATTGTTTTCTGCACTCCTTTAATATGGGTAGTGACATCCTTCGCATGTTCTACAACTCTATGATAGCCAGTGCGATTTGGTGTGCTTGGCTGGTAACATCACTTGAATCAACAAGCTAATTAAAATGGCAGACTCATTTAGAGGATGCACTCTTGAACCACTGGAGGTCGCAGTAGAGAGGAGAATGAAGACTTACAATATCTGAGATATACTTGGTTACATTTCCTTTGTTCCTCCAGTTGGATTACAGGAATGTAAAGTGACTTGCTCATGGTCACATGGTGTCAATAGCAGGATATGACCCCATTACCCGAGGTCCAAAGCCTGAACCACTATGCCACACTGCCTGCCTACAGGTCAATGAATTATTCAACAGAAGCGTGTCAAGAAACACTACTGGGGCTCATTTACCCAGCTTTTAAAGGCTGACTTGGAGTGTGGCTGCTCTTTTCATCTTTAGACAAGTCAGAAGTCTCCATTTCTTTTTAGCAATTTTATGTGTATTTGAAGAGGTTGTTGTTGCTTGTTAGTTACATTTCCTCCTTGCGACAAATAAAGTGCTATCTATCTATCTATCTATCTATCTATCTATCTATCTATCTATCTATCTATCTATCTATCTATCTATCTATCTATCTATCTATCTATCTATCTATCTATCTATCTATCTATCTATCTATCTATCTATCTATCTATCTATCTATCTATCTATCTATCTATCTATCTATCTATCTATCCTCCAAGTTTTCCCCAGGCCAAAGAAATTATTTTACCTTTGAAATATTTGGTGAAGCCCCAATACCTCATTCCTACAATGTATTCATCAGGTAGCAGTCACAAGTGCTACACATAGATCAAGACAAAGTGAAAGTATAAAGGAAAGGAAGCCAGAGAACATTATTGATAAAGATCTCAACTTCTGCACTGTTCCCTGTGCATTTTTTGTTTTCTGGTAAGTGTCCTCAGTGTTATCTCTGAATCAAGACAAACTGATAAAAAGAGCAACATCATAAGTGTGGGCTGATACATAGTTTGGGTAATAGCTTTTTATCAGGACCATAATACCAGTTCAGTAGGTATATTACACAACATTCATCAACTAACTGCAAATAAAGAAAAGCCCTGGTGGCCCTGCTTGGTCTTCTTCTACAGCCATAACAAAATGTACAAAACTTGTGACACTGTTTTAAATGTCCTGTTCCTTCTGCCGAATTGAGTTGTAGCCGATGCTTTAACACTTCGATATAACATTTTAAATATCCTCTTTATTTTACCTAGTGATTTGTGCCAGAATAATCACCTTAATCACTTCCTGATTTGGATATATGTGGATCAGCACCTACCATTTTGCATTGATCTATTGTGTAAATCTAGTTCAGGTTTACAGGAAGGTACAATTTTCTGCCATCAACAGGAGCTTGGCAACAACCAACCACCATCATCCATCCATCCATCCATCCATCCATCCATCCATCCATCCATCCATCCATCCATCCATCCATCCACTCAATTTGTAAAATTGTAGTGTCCCATGGAAAATAAACTTATGGTGGCATCACACGTCACAAGTCAAGAGCCAAAGTTTGACAGAAAGCTGTTTATAGAAAGGCACAAATGCACCTTCTCATACTCTTATTGTACCAATTTAGAAAATGCAATTATTCTAATATACTTCTCTTTGGTGTTTGGGACTCAGAGAAGATCCACGCAGGTAGTAACAAGCGCAGATCTCAAGAGCAGTGAGGCTAACCACCGCACCACTCAGTTACCCACCCCAATAACATATTGTTAAAACTTAGCTAATTATCTGTGCTAAATTGCTTTTTCCAAAGTTCCCTATTATGTCGACTTTTTGAAGTCTTTCTGAATTAGTATCTGTTTCCCTTACTCCTCCTCCCTCCACCCAGAGTCTGGGAATTTCACAAGTTTACTCACTGTATCTGAACGTGCGTTGTTAATGTAAATTAGGAGGAGTACTGGTCCTATCAGAAATCCCTGAGGATCACCACTAATGACTGAGTGCGCTCCAATTATCTGCACTCTCTGTTTCCTGCCCATTAACTAGCTTGCAATCCGGATGCCTGTGGCTTCTAGCTTGGGAATTAACTTTTTGTGTGGCATTGTAATGCAGACTTTCTTTTTGTTTTTCTTGTGCTAAATGATCTAATTCTCTCATATAGATTATTATATTTACTTATTTTGTCTGACGCCTTTATCCAAAGCGACTTACAACATTTATGATACAAGTGATTACCTTTCTTTGGTTTTCCAATTGGAGCACAAGCAGGTCACGTGACTTGCTCAGGGTCACACAGTGTCAGTAACGGGAATTGAGCCCCCAACCTCGGGGTTTGAAGTCCAAAGCCTTAACCGCAATTCCACACGGACTATTATTAGTGGACGGTAAAATATCCACATCGTCTATCTCTGTATGTAAAGTAGTAACTTTTCAAAAAATTGTGTTCAAACCCACCATCTCTTTTATCTGTAATACTTTCACTTTATGGATGCTCCATTGTCACCATGTGAGCATTCTTCATGCTGCATGATTTTGTATTTAAACACAAGATGTGCACCCTCTGAGTATCAAAGTAGAAATTTAGGGTTAGTTGAGGAGCTACACTATGCAACAACTGCATTTATTTACATTCACCTTTAATTAAGCAGCAGATTCTTACAGTGAATTCAGAAAGTTTTCAGACTCCTTCTCTTTTTTCACTTTTTACTGTGTTGCTAAAATTATTTAACTTTATTCTTTTTTCCACATAAAGTAACACTCAAAACAGGATATCAGTAGCAATGGGTTGTATTAAGCTGATGTCATTATCAAACTACGCATAAATGAAAACGAGGTGGCGGCCATTTTACCGGGGCGACCATGACTATTGACTGTTGTGTGTTTGGCTGTAGTAACAGCAGCAAGAAAAACCCTAAGCTAAGTTTCTTTTGTATACCTTCGGTTCGTAAAAATCAAGGAAAAGAAACCAAAGAACTAACAGAAAGGTGACGGAAAGCTTGGCTAAAAGCCATCAATCATAAAAACTTGAACGACCATACTGTCAGGAAGTGGCACTTTTTGTGTTCCGACCATTTCCTTACAGGTAGGTTAGATCCACACAAATTTACTTTTATAAACGCAGTAAATATATTTCAAACTGCAGTTTATCTTTCGGGAATGCTATGCTAAGTAAAAAATGTGACGGTGATTACTGACAGCATCAAAAACTGCTATCTGGTCTACAGTTATAACACATACAGTACATACGTACACACTAGTGCCTTCCAAAATAGGGATCTAAAAGTGACATAAGTAATGATGAAATATTAAAAACATCCTGTACTCCATAGTGAGTTTTTGTCTTTAAGTAAATCCATTTTGAAAAGATTATTTGTATTATTGAAATACAATTATTGTATTAATACAATTATTGTTTCTTTTAATTAAATACGAAGTATTTTTAATTCCAAATCAGCAAATTCTCTTGTAACTCAGCAAAGCATCTTTTTGACAGCAGCACCAGCATATATGCAGGATGAAGTCAACCCTGACTGGGTTCCTAACTTAAAACTAGGCTATGCTGATGATTCACAAACAGCAATACTTAGTACTGTCAACCGATATATATTCGGCAAAAGAGAAGGAATCAATGCCCTACAACTAGTGATTCCAAAAAGAGAAAGGTAAGTTTTATTTTTGTCATTCTTGTCTGTGATTAGACTTTACTTGCAATACCACATTGAACTTTCTGCATCTAACTGAGCGACGTACATCTTCGACATTCCCTGGTAAAATGGCCGCTAAACACAAATTGTGACGTAATACGCATGTAACTTAATACAACCCATTTACAAACAAGAAATAATGAGAAATACCAGGTGTGAAAGAGAAAAAACACAAAGAAAATATATCAAGGGTTGCGGGAATTCCCCATATAATGCTTGGCAACGCAGAGTAGTATTACGAGACTGAAACACGGTCGTAACGGTACAAGAATACATTTGACAAAGGCATTGAGTTCTCTGAGGTGTTTAATAGAAAATAAACAGGAAATTAGATGAGGACTGAACGGAACTGAGTTGGCAGGAAGTGAGATGTTGAAATGACAACTTCTTCGATGGACGAGGACGACGTCATCATAGGAAGCTGGAAGTGAGGACATCGGTACTGGACGGATGCAACGTCTTTAGCCAAAAGAACCCGGAAATGGAGTGATCGAGGAGAGCCAGAAGTACTGTGGATGCATGGATTTGAGGTATTTTATGTCTGCTGTTCTTCTGTTTTTCTGTTGGGAGAAGAGAAAAGGCATCGATATTCTGTTCCACTCCCACGTCGTTTGTACTTTCATGCTCGTGTGGGCCCTTTGGCTGCTCCCTAGGGGTGCATGTGTGACACACGATAATCATAAAGTAGAAGACTTTTTTTTTGTGATCAACTTTTTATTAAGCAAAAACAAATTGACAGGAATAAATGGACATAACATACCAAGTAAACCCATCCTCTCCTACCAAACCTGAGCCAAGGGATTATTTAAAAAGAAAAATCAAGGAGTTGCAAGCAAACAACTGAGCTTTCGCAGACCAGGGTTCAATTGCATTCCTGGAAGCACCATTAATGCATGCTGCAGACAACTCCAAATGTGTTAAATTGTAGAAGGAGGACTGTCAGTTGTCAACCATGATGCATTCAGGTGTCTTCCAGCAGGAGACAATAATTAGTTTGGCTTCCAGGGTGTCCCAAACAGAATGACTTGTGTTCAGAGAATTTGAGCAGAAGCCTAGAAAGGTCTAAAAGAAGAAAGATTTGAGGTAGCAGAGGATTACTACAGGAAAGAAAGGAAGACAGTAGGTGACACGTGTGTCCAAAAAGAAAAGACAGGGGGACAGCGCCAGAACGTGTGGAGAAAGGTGCCAGGTAAGCCAAGGGAACATAATTGATGGAGAGGATCAGCAGTGAGGCCCATCAGAAACCACTTGCGGGGAGTAGGAGAGAGTCTGTGTAGAATTTTGAACTGGGAGTGCTGGTAGTTTGAGTTTCCTGAACAAAACCTTACATTGGAGAGAACTGTGCCCCATGAAAGAGGTGAAGGGAAAGGATAAAGGTCTCTGGACCAAAGAGAAGACAAGGGCAGAGGATGCTTTGCACTGTAAGGAAAAGAGGGTAGAGACAGGTTTTTTCTTGGGATAGAAAGAACAAAACAAAGAGAACAATGCGTGATGTGGTAGAGGGGTAGTCAGGGAGATCCCACACATCCTGAGCACTGATCAGAGCTGAAGGTAGAAAAAGAAACCGGAACCAGGGAGATTAAAATGGGCTTGTAAAGACTGGAGCGTCATAAGAAAGTAAGAGACTTTAAGGGACAAATACCAACAGACACAGTTATGTAAAAAAGTTAGTACACCCAATGAAAATTGTTTCAACTTATTTGAACAGGCAAACAGTAGATCTTCATGCAAACAGTGTCTACAGATGCAGGTGATATAGTTGAAATAAAACACTGAAAGTGTGCCTTTTCAATCATTTATTTAACAAATATATTTATAGAAACTTGACAATCAAGAAGAGACCATTCAGTCCATCAAGACCATTTGTTTAGCTAGCAGCTGAGCTCTGCCAAGATGCAAGAAAGTAAGTCCACTCTTTGCCGCAGAAGCTAGCATCATCCCCTTTAGCAGAAATGTCTTCTTGTTGGCATTTTGCATACCTGCCCAAAAGTCCCTGACATCATCTCAGTGAAATTTTTGACCAGCACATCCATGCAAAATTGCTTCATTTGAAACAAGTTTGTGAGTTTTCTTGCATCTACTGCCCACTTCAGATCCTTTCCACAACATTTCAAATCAGGACTCTGACTAGGCCTGTCCATAAGCCTCCATTTCTTCTTTCTGAGCCATTCCTTGGTTGATTTGCTTGCGTGTTTTGGATCATTATCACGCTGAAAGTTTCATTTATGGTTCAACTTCAACTTTTGGACCGATGGCCTCACATTCTCCTCAAGTACATTGTGATATGATGTAGAATTCATAAATGACTTGATGACTGCAAGCTGCCTGGGCCTTGAGGCACCAAAGCAACCACAAACCATCACATTTCCTCCACCACACTTCACAGTCAGTATGAGGTTCTTCTCCTGAAATACTGTCTTTGGTTTGCACCAAACATGTCTACTGTTATTGAAGCCAAACAAATCTATCTTAGATTAATTTGTCCAGACACATTATGGCTCTTTCCCTAGATGTTCAACAGCACCCTGCCATCTTGCTCTAATGTCTTTTTTGTAAAATAACAATTTTTCCTGGTCAGATTTTTTTGCAATCTCTTTCTAACTTCAGATTCATGCACCAGAGTTACCTGCAGATAGTGCAATTAAATTCTGAAGTGTCTCGATGCATGCTCAATAATCCAGGTAAGGAAATTCTAGAAAGTTGATTCAGTCCATCTGGACATAGTTCTTTTCCAGGGAGATACGTTACATCACTCATCCAAGAGACTGAGGAAGTCACTTGGATGAGTGATGTGACGTATCTCCCTGGAAAAGAACTATACCCAGATGAACTGAATCAACTTTCTAGAAATTTTGAAGCAATTAAAGACTTCTTTTAATATTAAACAGTCAGATTGTGAACTGGATTTGCTGGGTCATCCAGTCCTGAACAAACAATCAACACCCATAGAAGTTATTTCTTACAGTGAATGACTAATTTCAAATAATCTGGTGATCTTTCAAATCCCTTACCAGCCTTCTATCTGAGGGCCTTAGAGAGCTCTTTTGATCTTGACATGATGACACCATACATGTCAATAGCAAAGGATATCTGTGGTTTAAATGAGACAGGGTCCACCTACACAATCTCAAAGGAGATTCTAATTTGACATCTAATCTGGAACACCTTATTGTAACATTTTGGATTTGAAGTGATGATATATGGCATGTCAATTAGATGTATCAGTTGTTCAGGTATGTCTGTAGGTACTTGCATGAAGATCTAATGTATGCCTCTTCACATATGTAGAAAAATTCAACAATTTCCATGGGGTGAACTTACTTTTCATGTGACTATGTTACATTTCTATCCCATATGAAAGAAATAGCATGCAACTTACAGTATATTCATTTCTTTATGCAGTTTATCTGTATGGACCTTGAACTTAGTCTTGAAGCTGTGAATGCACGGATGGATTCAAACTTGAACTGGAATCTCCACAAAGTCTTCCACACCAGGCCAATTAACGTCATCCACGTGTCTTTGGGATACGCAAGTAAAACCGCAGATACCATAAAATTCCACCTTGGCAGTGAATGGTTGGGGAATTGAGTTCACATTGCTGATGCTGTGAGGTAACATTGTGAGGGAAAATGTAAGGAAAATGTAATCTTCTTTATTTATTTATCTGGTTTAGTACAATGCTATATACTGTATACCCTGCCGTTCTTTCTTAAACTCTGTGAAGTGCCTTGAGCATGGGAAAGGTGCTATATAAATAAAATGTATTATTATTATTATTATTAAGAGAATTTTAATTTACAGTATTTACCATATCAATATGAAATATGCCAACTCTTAGTAATAATAATAATCTATTTATTTTTATTAATTTATTAATTTATCTATTTACTTATTTTTACCAGTTTAAAGTTTTACTCTGCTGGCCTAGTTCTCTTTCTCATAGATGGGGACTGATTTGTTTCATACCTAGTTTTGTAAAACTTGACTTATTTATATGAAATGTTATTTGATTTTAGTAAATAATAATGATGATGATGATGATGATGATGATGATGATAATGTTAAAATTTCTTATAAGGCCCAGAGGTAGCCCTGATCATGTCTTGGGCCTGATGTGGCCAGGATACGCTCAATATAACCCTAAATTAGTAGATTAAGCAGGTTTAAATGAGTCATGTTATATTATATTATGCTTCTTTACTTTTTGTATTTTATATAATTGTGTAGCTTCAGGTTGCCTACAGGATGCCTAATAGACATACAGCAGTATAAAAGACAGTAAAAAAGACAAGCACATGAACTGTTAATCAAAAAGACTCCCCACCCAGAAGAGGTGTCAGGCCTCAGGACTTGAAAAGGTGGGTCTTTAGACATTTTTAAAAAGCGCACATACAGACAGCTGCTGTGGTCGTGATAATGAGGCAGTTTCACCGCTATGGCATAACCTATTCAATCAACTGCTCTAGTATGACGTCTTTTTAAATTTTCCCTGCATACAAAATATTTCTTTGAGGCAATTTGGCCACCCCAATATAGCCTACGACCTTTTCTCTGGAATTAATAGATGCTCTTTTAAACTTTGGTTGGGCTAGCTTTGTGGTTTTTTGAATATGTAAAGAACAGGCAGTCTTTCATCTTTACATATTATATTTGAATTGTATTTCTGCTCTCAACAGAATGACCTCTTTGTTTCTCCGAAGATGCATTCTACTTTCAATTTTGCTTCTTTATGTTATGTGGCCCAATGTATTACTCTCATAGTTGGCCTTCTTTCTTCCGCTTCCATAATTTTACTGCTTATAATAGTATGCTGTAGTTTGGGAAGTTCTTAGAAAAACCGTTAAGTAATCTTGAGCTTGTGAAGCCAGTATAGCTGAATTTCTTCTCTCTTTTCCTACCTTTTATGCGAATCTCATTTATTTACTTATGTTTAAGTTTTTTTTTTATCATTAATCCACCTTAATAAATTGAGAAAAGTCTGTATGTCCAGCGTTTTGCTATGTCTCTGCCTTTCCAATAGATGGGGCATCACAAACATTAATGCTGCTTTTACAAATCCCATAACAGAGACACGTGCATTGCATGGTGCTCTGCAAACTTTAACGCTGAGGTCTGCATTGATTATTTAGATTTCAACCCATCTTAGATGAGCAGCACAGCTAGTAGTTCTATAAATCTGCTAGTTATTTTATTTCAAGTGGTAAGTTGCTTTTTTAGGCACAAGTGCATGGCAAATGGATGAAAAAAAAAAGAAATATTAAATACCGTTAATTAATTCATTCACTAAATTACCTTAAATTGGTTAGAGCCTATGGAACAAGTTAGAAGTCAATGCTGGTCAAGAAACCGGTTTTGCACTTGCACCCACACTCTTTCATACTGGGATTCATTTGAGTTTCCATTAGCTGCTTTTGGGATGAAGGACAAAAACAAGCGTGCCAGGAGAAACATTCATACAGACACAGGGGGAACGTGCAGATTCCATATAAGCAGTTACCAGGCCAGGATTTGAATCCAGTTTCATGCAACTATTATTTATTTTTTACCTTATACCATTTTATCATTTTTTATTATTAAACAAATCAAATTAAACATGTTAGTAAGGCTTCCCATGTTCCTTTTTAGTGACTACGGCAAACTGCAGTGATCAGATACTGCTACATCTTTCTTATTCTTTTGTGTGGGGGTTGCTTCCACTTTGATCAATGATTCCCTGTCTGTCTTTAAAATAAGACCTCAAACTAACAAAGGGGGTCCAGACCTTCTGTACATCCCACCACATTCAATGACACTAGCCTGCTGTATAGTGCCCATCAAACCTGTCACCAAAACTCAGTCTTCAGTGGCACTGGGATTTTTGTGGGTAAGCACTGGTCAATGTGAATATCCAATATAAAATAAAATGAATTACATTCCTAGCTGCACAAGATGATGTCAAAAAAATGTAATATAAATGAACGGGAGAGATGCTAAGGAGTTAATCAGTCAAGCACTAGATTTAAGAGAAGGTTTATAATGAGAGGTCAATGCCACCATGAGCAGACATCTTACACTCCAGCAGAAGATTTAATTTCAGCAGAACATTTTGTCAGATGCAAAACCAGAGTTAACCAAAGAACAGCATTAAGCCCAGGATATTAAAACACAAACGCAATTAGCCAATAAAGCCATTAAAGGATTTGAACACCCTGGCGGATACTGGAGGCATCGCATATGCTATAAGCAAATATGAATCAAATAAATAATACATTACAGACTATATTAATATATCTATATTGTGAATTTCCCCTTGAGGATTAATAAAGTATCTATCTATCTATCTATCTATCTATCTATCTATCTATCTATCTATCTATCTATCTATCTATCTATCTATCTATCTATCTATCTATCTATCTATCTATCTATCTATCTATCTATATTAATTATTTTCAGTTTTTTTTGTTATAGTTAGTGTTATTTATTTAATGGTATCTATCTATCTATCTATCTATCTATCTATCTATCTATCTATCTATCTATCTATCTATCTATCTATCTATCTATCTATCTATCTATCTATCTAATAACACCCTCAATATCAGAATAGAGCATCATCATGCCAGACAGCACATGTATGTACAGTATATACACAATAAACACTGTGGTGATGTCAGACAGACAGAAAATGAGAGACAGAGGTGAAAATAAAAGCTTCCTCCATTGATCACCCTCAGTAAAGCTATATAAAGCATCTTTTTACAGCTGAACCTTCTTATTAAAACATCCTTCCATAACTTCCTACCACCTGTTATTTGCGTTTTGTCGTCATCTATGTGGAATTCTTCCAGTGCAGTATTAGACTGAAAGGCAGAGTACTTTCCAGCTTTTTCTGTAATTATAGCAGGTGGAGTTCAATTTTCTAATATCCATATTGTTATTTTTTTTAAATGATGCCGTCTGTCTTGTAATTGTCAACAACATACATTAATGACTTTAGATGTATGCACAAGCTTCCACATAAAGTGACATTAAATTACTGAAAGTAATCATACTCACTAAAAGGGGATCAAACAATAGTCTATTCAATTTTTTGTGAATTAGCACACACGCACACACTCACACAAACGCTCACACACACACACACACACATATACTGTATATATATATATATATATATATATATATATATATATATATATACATCCATCCATCCTCTTCCCCTTATCCGAGGTCAGGTCATGGGGACAGCAGCTTGAGCAGAGATGCCCAGACTTCCCTCTCCCCGGCCACTTCTTCTAGCTCTTCTGGGGGAATCCCAAGGCGTTCCCAGGCCAGCCGTGAGACATAGTCCCTCCAGCGTGTCCTGGGTCTTCCCCGGGGCCTCCTCCCAGTTAAACATGCCTGGAACACCTCACCAGGGAGGCGTCCAGGAGGCATCCTGATCAGATGCCCGAGTCACCTCATCTGACTCCTCTCGATGCGGAGGAGCAGCGGCTCTACTCTGAGCTCCTTCCGGATGACCGACTTTCTTACCCATTCTTTAAGGGAAAGCCCAGACACCCTGTGGAGGAAACTCATTTCAGCCGCTTGTATTCGCGATCTCGTTCTTTCAGTCACCACCCATAGCTCATGACCATGGGTGAGGGTAGGAGCATAGATCGACTGGTAAATTGAGAGCTTTGTCTTGCGGCTCAGCTCTTTTTTCACCACGACAGACTGATGCAGAGCCCGCATCACTGCGTTGCCGCACCGATATATATGTGTATATACAGTATGTATATATATATATATATATATATATATATATATATATATATATATATATATATATATATATATATATATGGTCACACAGATAGGGGACAGTTTAATAGCTCAGATAATTGTAATAATCCTCCAGCAATCCAGAGGGTGCTGTCAGCAAATGCCTTTTCTCTTCCTCTCTCTCTCCAGACCGGATGACTGATAACCACGTCACCTCTCCTGTCACTTCCTGTTTCCACATGCCTGGACCCGCCTCTTCCTGCCCAGGACTTTTATCACCAGAAGCAACCCCATCGTGATCAGTCTTATGGAGACTCATGTCGTTTCAAAATTTTTTCTATTCTAAGTGTGCTATACCATGCGTTTTATTTTGAATGTACGGGGTTGGCCCTTGTGGTGCCCCAAAGATTTATAATCTCTCTTTGTTTCATTATTAAAATATATGTGTGTGTGCTATATATACTGTGTATACATTGTCACTATAAGAGTAGCAAGACATCAGAAAGGTTTGGGGCAGCCACCCGTATATTGTGCACTGGCTGCAAAATGTGTAAATTAGCTTGTGAGATGTTCACAGGTCTGAGTACCACGCAGAACTGATCTTAAGGTTGTAAAGATGGTGGCTTTAAAGGCCGTTACAGGAAGTGACGTCATCAGTGGGGCCGGAACCGGAAGTGGCGCCATCACTGGACCTAGAACTGGAAGTAATGTCATCAATAGTACGGGATTTCCCGTGGATTGTCTGCAGAGGATTGAGAGAGAAAGTCAGTGCACCTCGCCACCCCCTGGTCTGGCGTGGAACTACTATTATTGAGGCCCTATAGCTGCCTCCCAATCGCACATGTGTGACAACATACAGTACAAATATATATATATATATTTATTTATATGAGAGAGAGAGAGAGAGAGAGAGAGAGAGAGAGAGAGAGAGAGAGAGAGAGAGAGAGAGAATATATTTATTATGTATTTTGGCCAAAAAAACAGACAGCTTTGCAATAGTGATGATTTGGATAAATCACAACCAAGTATTTCTCAGATTTTGCACCAAACTTTGAACACCCTTATTACTGTAAGGTAATACATAGAACATACATTTGCCCACTACTCCTCGTGACATAATGTTAAAGCAAGCTGCATTCATGCAAATCAGCACACATATAAAGATTATCATCCCAAGTGCTGGATGCGCATGCATATGTAAATCACAAGGGATAACACTTGATGCTCATGGATGCAGCATGCAGTAGCCAGCATATTACCCTGAAGATAGGCAAGGCTGGGTGGGTGAGTGACAGTGAAATGTCTCACTGGTGCACTGAGCTCTGCATTCCATGAACCCTTGGAACTCCTGGAACATTCACACTCATAAGGCAGGCAGAGACTCCTGGGGCATTGCATTAGGGAGGATCATGGTGAAAGACAGACATCGTGTGACTCTGGGAGGCAATCGGTACAGTGCAAGAGTTAATGTAACTTCACTGCAGATATAGCTGTGGCAAGTTTCAGTTACTGCTACTTTCCTGTATGCAATAACAGTGGAAAGGTGATTCATCAAAAGTAGAACTGTGGATCACGCATTATTAAAATAAACGTGGCCATTACTGAGCTTTACTCTCATTCAGTGTGCGTTTCGGTCTTTCCTTCTCAGTGTCCGCTACTGTTATTCATGATGTTGGTAACAATTACATGCAGCTTAGTGCAATATTCTACCTTATTATGTTTTCCTCTTTCTTTTTCTTTCCTTTTCTATCTTTATTATTATTATTATTAGCCTCTTCCTCAGTATTATTTGCTCTTGCAATTCTCTTTTACTCAGTGTCGGCCTGTCTTTGTTGTATGGTCTGTTCTTTGCTCTCACTTGCTTGAGCAATTCTGTTTCGCTCTATGTCAGCCTGTCATAAATGCTGAGTGCGCTCTTTATAGTTTTCATACACTTTCTCTGTACGTTTAGCATTTGTTTTCTCAGAGGTTGATGCGCTTGCTGCTTCCTGAGCAGCTCTTCTCTTTTCCACCCTAGCGGCCCACTTCTTCTCGTCTTTCATCAGCATCTTTTCGCGTTAAAACTGATTAAGTCAGTGTTTGTGTTTCAATTACTTAGTACGTTTTCCTTAATTTTTCACTTAAGCTGGCACTTAAGTCTTCAATCTGCCTCAAGAATGATTTAAGATATGAAGAGGTAGGGGAAGTGACGGAGGTGGTAGGAAATGAGAACGGTGCCTGTACGCATGCGCCGCACAGCCACCCTGCTGGCCGCTTCCGAGAGTTGATTCTACAATAAAATAAAATAAAAATAAAAAGAGTAATAATTTCTAAAATTCTTTGCTTTTAATATAAATCTGTAGTGCAGAGTTTCAGTGTAGTATATGTGTACCCAGGGCCGGATTTATATGAAAAGAGGCCCTAGGCTATTCCACTTATGAGGCCCTTTCACCTTCCATTTTTAAGTCTGTAAATTACATGAGAGATAATAAAATACGTAATACGCGTTGATCTTAACCAATACATTTTTATGTTTGTTTATTAGTCATATACAGTACGTAGAATTTCTCCTTATTTTCGGTTCAGTGTTTTAGTGTTCACTGTTTTTAGAATAGTGTAATTTTAATTTTGCTAACAATTTGAATGTAGGCCCCTCTTGATCTTGAGGCCCTAGGCTGAAGCCTAGTTAGCCTATAGGAAAATCCGGCCCTGTGTGTACCAAATTTCAGGCTACAGGTTATTTGATTGTTGACCTTGACATTCCTGGGTTAACCTTTCACCTTAGAGGACAATCATCACCCCAAAAGCGGACAGTAGAGGTCATGTAGTATATGTGTACCAAATTTCAGGTCGATAGGTCAAACAGTTTTCCGAGCTACAAGTGATTCAAAATCCTGGAGAGACAAACAGACAGCCACAGTAGTGTATTATATAAGAAGATTATTATTATTATTGTGGTGAAACTTCAACATTGGTATTAGAAAACTATAAAATGTCATCATCAGATGAGTAAATTACGACAAGAGGTACTGTAAAGTCATGACGTCATTCATTCTCAAACATGGCCTCCTATTCCATGCTGGCGCTGGGACTTAAATACTTAAATACTTCTTATGTCTTACTCTGAGGTAGGACCAATTCTTATCCTAATGCAATTCCTAAGAGTAGTTCAGGGATGTTTGATAAATATGGGTGGGCCTTTTAAAGCTCATAAAAGTCTTGGAGTGCAGGAGCACTGGGAACCTTTCATTTTCATCTATTGCAAATACAGAGCCAACCTGCCCATGGAAATGACTTTGGGACACATCAGGAAATGAATGTGGAAGGGGAATCAACAGAGCTACTTCATGGCCAGTAGCCCAGTGACTGAGCAGTCAGCAGGAGAGATGGTGCCAAGCAGGAAGGTCAGAATGAGAAAGGTGTGTTTTATGTGTTTTATGTATTTTAAATGTTTCCTGTTGTTCACAGTATACATAGAGGATGTGTCTGTATGTATGTAAATATAGCAAGATTTTAAAATTTTGAGTAAATGTGTACAATACTCAAAGCTTGTAAACATGAAATATATAATAGTTTTCCTACAACTCTGAACTAAATAAGGAGGACAAAGTGGATGGATGGATGGATGGATGGATGGATGGATGAATGAATGGATAACATAAGAAAGTTAAGAGAAGAGAAAAATTATAATTTTATAATTTTACATAAAATCAGTTTTTCCCAAGAGCAGGTACCCAGCATGACAGGTATTCACTAAATTCAGTATCAATTTCTCATGTCATTCTCACACATGAACTACAGTTAAATTTGGAATAGAGGCTGCTGATATTTTCACATTTTTTAACCTTTCATCCAATTGCAGACTTTTATAGATTTCCCTTTAATAGAAACTAACCCTTTAGTTTGAATTCTAAATACAATTTAGACCTAACATCCTTGACGGTGCTCACAAGGAATGCTGTGTTTCTACTATCTTGAAACTATTGAGGAAATTCCGTACTCAAGGCATCTTTCACTGATTTCTTGTACAAACGTGAACTCCTGTTTCCCAGAAAAAGATGTCAAATGCAATAAACAAGGTGTAAAAGTCATCTAGTAAAGCCAAGATAGGCAGCTTTCCACACGGAAAGAATTGGTATCAGGATAATACACGGTGTAATCCCTGCCAACGTTAATTCTATCATTCCAATCAAACTTCGATGTGCAGCTCTGTTCTCAGTCACCCCAGAATGTTCAGCTTTTTGTTCCATTGTGTTGTAGAGGTTACACATAAAAAAAGAAAGACGACGGGGAAAGAAAAAGGTAATTAGAAATTTCTTTTGGGCTCTTTTTAATGTGAAAGTCAAAGATTTAACCTCGAGAAGAGCATCTCATTCATCCTTCTCCTTCTTAAATAAAAGACTCGTATCTCAACACACATTTTCCACTAATCAATTGTTGAGTGGGCCAGGACCACTGAGCGACAGGGATAACGCCTCTAATTAATAGCAGGTATGAAAGGCTTTTAAGTCTCCATAGAAATTTCCACGGGTCAATTATTATGAAAAGGAAAAGTGTGTTTCGTCAGGGTTTGTGATTAAGCTATGAACTGCATTAACATTCGGCAAATCAATGCTAGGGAATTAGGCCTAGAGAAAAAGGCTGATAGTCTTAACTGTTTCAAAGGAGGATAGAGAGTCTGGCAGTGATAAGTGTGACTGAGAAAGAGGCTGTCATGGAAGTTTGATATTTTCTGTGGTAGGAGCCAAACGACAGCAAAGTCTCTTTTCTCTCAGGACTGAAAAAAGGACAAGCAGTGACCCAGGTAGAAGACTGGGGCGAGGGGAATGCTGTTCAGATTATATATATATATATATATATATATATATGTGTGTGTGTGTGTGTGTGTGTGTGTGTGTGTATATATCGCACCCAAGTCTGTAAGTTCCTCACACAAAGTGCATGCAAACTCATTAGAAACAGCCTGATCCTGTAGTCTAGCCAGGTCCAGCCTCATTTTTCTTTTAGGTGGTAGCCTTCTAGACCCAAGCTGGATCTTCAGAGTAGCGACAATAAGTCTGTGGTCAGAATTCACAAACTGGGCACTTCTGTACACCTTGCAGTTTTGCAAGAGCCTCCAGCGTCTGCCCATGAGGATGTGATTGATCTTCTTCACCACACCACCAGTATTGGAGTACCAAGTCCAATGATGTGGCTCAGGGCACTGGAACCATAATGCAGCGATTCGCAGCCCCAGACCTTTTGCAGAGTCAAGGAACATGGAGCCACCTCGGTCACTAGACCCATGGCTTTCCGACACAATACCTCAGAGCCAGTCCTGTTAGTGCCAGTGGTTGCATTGAAGCCACTCATGACCAAAGGAGTGTCACCTCATGGGCACCCATCTGTGACGATGCGGGTTCGACTCCATGCTCCCATCTTCTGTCCGGGAGCCCTTGAAACCAACACCATCAGTAATGTCATCGATGAGCTCGCAGTGAGGCACAACAATGGAGCAAGGGGACGGTATAAAAAGTGCAAAGTGCTTTAATTTAAAAAAGCAATCAAAAAGAAACAGTGTTCAAATAAATAAAGTGCAGTGCTTATCAAAAAGTCTTCATTAAATAAATAATCCATTAAAAGCAAGTGAAAAACAAATGTGGAGGTTAAAATCCATTAGAAAAAATCTTTAAAACAACGAGGTTAAAATAATGCAGAAAGCAGTCTTTTGAAACAAAACAAGCCTGGTGTCTCCTTTCCTCTGTCGGCTCCCCTGCTTCTCCCATCTGGGCTTCTCACCAGGAGAGTCGCCCTACCTGCAGCTGGCCTTCTCTCCATTATCCTACTGGTCGGTTCCCATTACCGATGCCTGGCTCTGGTAGGCTCCACCAAACAGTGACTTGGGATTCCTCAACAACCAGGGCTCTCACGCTGTAGAATACACGTCCCAAGTCCCTTACGCCGAGGAGTCATCCACCTTCCGGTCACTTTGCTCTTCACTATAAACTCAGCGACCACTACAACTACTCCCAGGTGTCGGCTCAACACCCAGGCTACCTTCTCGGCTGCACGCGAGCCTGCACTCACTCACTCATTCGCTCACTCTCCTGCACCGGCTTCCTCTCTCTCTCTCTCTCTCTCTCTCTCTCTCTCCACTGCTTCCTGCCTTCTCCTGCAACCTCCATTTCTTTCAGTCTTTCTTTTTTTCATTTCTTTTTTTCCTTTCTAGCCGCCTTGCACTTCTATTTATTAAGAGGACGTGGGAGTTGTGGCAAATCAGCAGCCCTGAGAATAATCGTGGATGCGGACGGTTGCTCACCCATGCACTTAGGTGAGAAACGCCCACATCACAAATCATCCCGGGAGCTGCTTCAGCCACACAACCACCACACCCTCTCACTAAGCCACAAGTTCGGTGATTATTTATTTTAAAACTGGCCTTAGAATGTGAGCTGTGGACCCGCTATACCACACCATCAACCACAGAGAAAAGTTTCAAATAAAATGTCTCCCTCACTGAGATATCACTCACCGCGGTCGCATAGAGGAGCATGCACTGATATAGCATGTTGCCACATCCACCATAAGACAAACCACCTCAGGATCCCAGATTAGGATCCGAGTGCAGCCATGCAACAGGTGACACCTCAGCACCACACTAGTTCAGATGGAATGGAACAGTGTGAGCTTTTTCAAGGTGGCTGGAGTGCCAGTTCTGCCACCAACTCCTGTAGGTTGGAGGGCCTACATGCAGGACTGGGTTCAGGTTCACATCATACCCAGGATGGAGCAATTGCAGGTTAAGGGTGTTGCTCAAGGGCCCAACGGAGTAGATTCACTTTTGGCTTTAATGGTATTCGAACCGGTAACCTTCCAATTGCCAACTCAGTTCCCTAGCCTCAAAGCCACCACTCCGCCCTACATACTTAATACATACTGTGATGGACGGCTGAGGATCCTGTTCAACCGGGACGTCAATACCTCCCCTGGGCCATGAGAGGGAAGCCGCCCTGGTCTGCATGGGGACCACAGGATCCCTTTTGGGGCCCATGGCCACTGCCAGGGGCCGACAGGACGATTATGAAACCCTAGATGTCAGTACTTGCGCGACACTTGGAAGTGCTGCTGGAATGAATTCCAGGGACACCTGGAGGGCTTCCAGGTGCTCATGCGGCACAGCTGCCACACCAGGAAGTGCTGCCGGAAAATCATCACGGGGCACCAGGAACACATCTGGGTTATTATAACAGGGGCCGCCTCCCTCCAGTGGACAAGCCGAAGTCAAGAGGAAGAAGACGGAGCTTGAGAAGAGAGGAGTAAAGGCGGCAGAGGTGCTTAGAGGAGGAAGCAAAGAAGGGACTGAGACTGGTTGATTTAGGCATTGTGGTGCTGTTTATTATATAGAGTAATAAACAGTGTGTAATTTTGGGACATTCAGTGTCTGTCTGTGCCCGGGGGCTGTCCTTCCACAATACATGGATAGACACAATGATAATTTTCATAATTTCATTGCTGTTGAAATACATATTTAAAGTTTTAAATTTCTATAAGCTTAGCAACCAAATTCTAACAAATAGAAATGGAAGCAAATCTTTCTCCCAGATTCCAAATGCCCTACTTCAGCAGGCCTTTGAATACAAAATTAGTTATGAAATTTCCAAATGCCCTAAGCTAGCATAGTCTGCAAGGCCCGTAACACTTAATACAATACAACACAATACAGTTTATTTTTGTATAGCCCAAAATCACACAGAAAGTGCCGCAATGGGCTTTAACAGGCCCTGCCTCTTGACAGCCCCCCTGCCTTGACTCTCTAAGAAGACGAGGAAAAACTCCCAAATAAACCTAGTAGGGAAAAAATGGTAGAAACCTTGGGAAAGGCAGTTCAAAGAGAGACCCCTTTCCAGGTAGGTTGGGCGTGCAGTGGGTGTCAAAAGAAGGGGGTCAATACAATACAATACACAGAACAGAACAAATCCTCAATACAGTATAAAAATTAAAATTTTAAAAGTACAGAGCAGAATTTAACAGTAGATGATATCACATAATAAGATGTGGATATGTTTAGAGTCCTGGAGACCTCATCCATCAAGCTGCCTTCCCCATTTGGCCATTCCACGGCTGAAACAGCGCTGGGCCAGCCAATCCAATGAAAAGACCCCTCTTTCCCACAATTCCTGCGATCCTCCATCAGGGATGACTTTAGCTTAAGCAGGCAAAACAACTTGGCAGGTGGGCCGTGGCACCAAGTGCCACATTTGAGTACCGAGAAGAGAAACAGAATAGGTGAGGGTTAGTATCCATTTCTAACTATCATGTTACTTATGTTTTAGTGCTAATGACTAACAACAGAGATGCCGTCTGTACAGTTAATCAGCAGCTCTAGTCAGGATATGCTAAACTGAAGTAGTGAGTCTTCAGCCGGGATTTAAAAACTGAGACCGAAGGGGCATCTCTTATAGTAGCAGGCAGACCATTCCACAGTTTAGGGGCCCTGTAACTAAAAGCTTAATCAAATGCAGGTACAGAATATGGATGTGTATGTTTACCTTTCCAATGTTCATTTTTACCTGCCTACTTTATCTGTAAGTCCCCTGTGGTCACTCTCATCATGTGGGTCATTGTTGGTGCCACACACTTCTGCTTCTCTCTGACTGTCCATCTCATTGACTTCCTTTGTATGGCTCCTCATCACCTGTTTGATTACCAGGGGGTTACTCTATAGGCCCCACCAAGGATACCTAATTGCTTTTCTCTTTTCCTTCTTTCACATTCTCCTCCTGTTCTGTGCCCTGATGTTAGTATCTAAGACACTTCATGGCATGTCATTTTTTTCATTTCATATATTTTTTTTTGTTCATTGACCATATGTAATTTTTTTGTTTGTTTTTAGCATCTCTGACAGAATCTTGGCTTCTTGACAGCACGGCGACAATTGGGCTGCTCATCCTGCCTGACATTTTACTTCAAGCTTGCAAGTAAGTAAATTTCTACAAGGCCCCCGAGGGCCACTCACTGTTTCTGCTAATCATGTTAGAGTTGCTTGTGTTTCCTGTATTTGCTAAACAAATCCTTATAAATCAATTTTAAGTGGTCAGGGAGCAGTGGTTAATGTGTCTGAGTGACTTGATTTTCACTGGGCTTTCCAGCTGGATAATGCACATTATGGATTTTGACCAGGGCTTCAGAATGGGCAGGGGGGAGAGTTTGAGACTTCACATTGCTGGCATGATTGGGACAAAGAAAATGACTGTCCTTCAAATGAAAAAGCTTGTTAGAACTAACAAATGGAGTAAAGATGGGCACTCGTGCAAACCCACGTCTTAAGACCACTCTGTTAGTTTACCCCACCAAAAGATGTCTTGCGTCAGGGGGACCTTCCTCCAGGGTGCAGTGAATATCTTGAAATATCACGTACTTCCAAAGTCCATTGTTCATTTTTCAGCACATTCAAAGGTCCACGTAACACAAACACTCACCAGTGAAGAAGATATCTTAAATGCCCTGGGGACCAGGCAGAATCCCTTGGTAATGTACGTAGGTTCTGTCTGCTTGGCATTGGGTCTATCATTTATTTCAGACCTGGTGTTGTTTGGATTTTACTTAGAGGTTAAAGATGGCGGGTTGTGTGCCACTCATGAGTTGTTTTTTTTTTTGGGAGTGGTGCATTGTTTCATAAATCAAATAGACGGTTAAGCTCTCTAAAACATGTGTCTGAAATTTCAGAATTACCCACAGCAGTGCCTTTTTCAGAACTCTTTATTTCAAATAATGTAAAACAGAATATTTATTCATAGTCTAACGTGTCAGACAGCCTCAGAGACTGCTGCTTCTAGGCTTCCGTCTAGCGGACTTGAGACAAGCCATTCAAATCACTTAATTCAAGTCTATTACCAATGTATTACTTTGCATTGTGGTATTTGTGTATTATCTCATCCATCTCTTTCCCAAAATTGCTTCACCCTCAAAAATATAATTGAATGCGCTCATAGTAAGCAGAGTGGTCTTTCATTCTGTTTAGTTTATTTTTTCAGCATTGGTGCTCTTATGTTTTTGGTTTTAATCCAAATGTCCTTCATTGTTACTTTATTACATTTTTTTTTTTTTTTTTTGAAACTTACTGTTTTCTCCCACATATCTAAAACATGCTTGTGAGGTTGACGTTGATTGTAAATTTGCCCTGGCCCTGTAAGGGGGGTGAGTTGGCCCAGTAATGGATTGCTGTCCCGTTCAGGCTTGGTTCCTACCTTGCTCTTAGATTAGGCTCCAGCTCTTAAGAACCGCAGTTTCAATTTCTTCAATGGATGAATAAATGTTCCATTCTATAATTTATTTAACTGTATGGATGCTGTGGTAGACTCTCTGTCATTTGTGGCAGGTACACTTTATGACATGCCAAGTTTAAGGGAATTGTCTTAAATTCTGTTATTCAAATTATCCTGTTTGAAGAGCCTGGATATGAATTATTAGGGCTAGGCAAGTTAACATATTATTATCGTGTTAACGCATTCATTAATTAATGTCAACAATTATTTTATTGTGCGTTAAAGCAGTTTTTGTTATTATTATTATTATTATTTTGAAAGCCTCAGTGATCTTCTTGTTACAGCGCTTTTCAATTTTCAATAATCTTCTTCCTTATCACTACAGAACACCTAATAGTTCAACAGACTTACAGTATACTACACCGATTAGTGCTCATCTAATAAAGCGCTTTAATACATATTGTTACTCAAGCACTTGTGTCATGTTTGTTTTTCTTCTCGCATGTTAAAAATTGGAATAAAAGCCTGCATTTTTTCAGTGTTCCTATATTGTATTCTTTTGTTGCCTTATAACGCCAACCATTTGTCAATCACCACAATGTATTTCATGGCTTGCTACTTATAGTGATCATTAAAGCATCTATAACAGACTTTAATGTCCTGAATTTGAACTGCCCTGAAAAACTAATGAGAAAGGAATTACAATATGAAGAAGTCTTTCTCTTTTGACTAATGGACTACCCATTTATTATTTTTTGGGCCTGAACAACTTACTTTGGAGGGCCTTTTCTACACAGACAAACACCCTCTCTGGTGCTCTGATAAAACTTAAAACAAACACCCTTCAGATTCTCCAAATGGAGACGCTGTATGTATGTGAGAAGGTCTAAAGACTTCAAATACATTAGTTTGTTTAAAAAAAGAGAGAGAGAGAAAAAAGAATGATAGGAATGTAAATTTATTTCCTTCCTTCCTTCCTCTTTTCTTGCTTTGGAAAGTCAGCCAGTTTCTCGTATGCCCTCCTTTGCTGGACAATGTAATCCCAGCGGGTCCATTTTATCACTTTCTCTGCTGCAAAGTAAAATTATTGGGCTTTTGAAGCTCAACATTTTTTTTTTTTTGCCTCTTTATGAAAACTGCAAAGGAGTACTTGGCATCGGTTTCATCCCACAGTGAATCTGGAAGTCTGTCATCTGCAAAGAAGTTCAAGTTGTGTACTTTTAACTCCTTCTAGTTTGATTCTATTTAAATACCCTTGGCTTTATTTGTCTTTTGTTGTATGATTAATGAGATATGAAGGTGTGCCTGTGCTATTACACAGAATATGGCGGTTGCACTCTGTACTGCTATAGTCCTAAAAGTTGTTCCTGTCAGAATGCATTAGCCCTCACCCTGGAGACTGTGAACACCAGATCATGAAGACCAGCACGTTTACAACCTTTTGATGTTCCACCTCTTACTAATTAATGCCTGAATTTTGACACCTAAAAAAGGAATATATATTCAACCATACAGGTCTTTATATTCATCTGACTGGAGCAGGATCAATGTAGATAGCCTCTTGCTTCCGCAGCTTAAATGCCATTTCAATCCAAATTGTACTCTAAAACTGAAGTTAATGAGGCCTGTTCAGAGTCTAGACGAGATGCATTAACATGGATAGGTAATGCTGTGTGATACATGTGTTCTCCTCACAGACAACCTCATTACGTGGGAAGGACGTACAGAAAAAAGAAAAATGGTATGAGCAGCTATGTCATATCTGATTACCTGGCATGGGACACAAGAGAAAAAACTCAGAGACAAAGGGTTATGAACAACCACCAGGGCATGAGGTCTAAGAAGCCCTGGGCTTTGTTGCTTGTCTGGAGTGTTAGAGGTAATGCTGGATGAGTGAAAATATCTGGGATACAGCATGAGAAATCATTACTGAACATGAGAGGAGATTTGCAGGTCAAAATTTGGGTTATACGGAGACATTTAATCATATTTATTTCAGTCAATTCTCATCCTCGGGAATGTAACCCCCACAGATAATGAGAATTGACCCTTAGACAGAAACATTGATCCTATGGGAAAGAAGAGGTTAGGTTTTGGTGGACCTTATTCACTATACAGTTTTGCTACCTGTTACCATAAACACATTACTTTTTGCATGTATAATCAACTAAGTTCGTGACAGGAGCATTTACTAAACACTATGCTTCTCTGCCATTGTTGAAATGTAACAAATCTGTCTAAAAACCTGGGTTAAACTCTGAGAACATGGGAAATATTATCAGAACATGAACTCTTGTAAACACAACAGTAGTTGTGAGAACGAAGACCTTAAACTGCGTTGCCAAAGCAGACATGTAGGTACCTGGTCTGAAAACGATGGGAAAGAGGGAGGTAGGGAGGGAATCTGTTCTGTCTTTTTCTTACTCACTGAAAAGGTGGTGGTTCATGAGGGCTTTTATGCCAAAATAATGAGCAGCAGACCTTTTTAGGTAACAACAAACAACAGCTTTTTATTTCGATTCCACCATCAGCACCCAGCATGCCTTGTTCACAAAACAAAGTTCCCATCCCACTTTTCAGACCAATCACAAATAGAACATTTGCATTCTGGGGTTCTGTGCTCAGACACCACAGCTCCTCCCCTGTAAATACTAAACTCAGGTTGAACAGCAAACCAGAAAACAGTCTCCTTAAATTACATTGACAGCTCAGTAATACAGTTACCAAATTCTTCTTCTTTTTTTTTTTTAAGAAGAACTCCAAAACAATTTTCATAAATCTAACCTCTGTGGTGCCCGCCTTATGCGAACTGGGCGAACTTGTGAATCCACCTGTGGTGGAGGTTCAGGTGGAGGCACTTGCATAGTACCGGTTTCCATGTTGCACTGACTTTTGTCCGTGTCGGTGTTCGCTACAATGTTCATCTCAATATCATCGATATCCAGAGATCCTCCAGTTTGGCCTAAATCAGCCTCCTCCACACCAATTTCACCATTCTGTGTTAGTTTTGTATTTAACAATTGTACAGTTTCTCAGAAATGACTGATACAGCTGCACCTGTATCGATCTCCATTTTCACTTTGACACCATTTATACTCACATATACATAGTAGGGCTTATTACTGTCTCCGGTAGTCTCTAAAGAAAATAACTCAGTTCCTCGTATGTAACCTTCAAAAACCGGGCTGTAATCTGTTGTCAAATCAACATCTTGTCCTTGTATCTCAAACTGCTTTAAGGCAAGCCTTTCAGCGTCCCTGTGCTGAGACGCCCCACCAACGAGCGGTCCAGGATGTATCCTTCGTGAAGGTTTCGACGTTCGCTGAAATGCTGCATAGATGGTGTCTGTTTCAGCAATATCCAGGTGCCTTGTCCACTTTGCAGGTTTATTATTTTGGCCTTCCTGGCGTACACGGCAAGCGCGAGCGATATGCCCTCTCTTCTTGCACTCGCGGCACTCCATGTCCTTATATCTGCAGTTATCAGGTAGATGACCCTTGCTATTGCATCAATAATACGCTTTCTCTGCGAATTCCGGTTTCTTTCCAAAACCTTTAGTTTTCATGGTCAACTTTTCTTTTAAGACGTTAGTTTTAAGCGTCCTCTGAACAAATTGTTGCGCAATGTTCTTTGTTACTTCGTACGCTAATCCCATCCTCGTCGCCACTGTTCTATCTTTTTCTTACTCACCGAAAAGGTGGTGGTTCATGAGGATTTTTATGCCAAAATTAATGAACAGCAGACCTTTTTAGGTAACAAAAAACAACTGCTTTTTATTTCGATTCCACCATCAGCACCCAGCATGCCTTGTTCACAAAACAAAGTTCCCATCCCACTTTTTCAGACCATTCACAAATAGAACATTTACATTCTGGGGTTCTGTGCTCAGACACCACAGAATCGTTCAAGCTTGTGTGGGATGAGTGGGCCGAACTCACAGGGTCGGGCACAGAGAGCAAAGCTCAGTAATCATCCTCCCAAAAGTTCACTTACAGAAACCTTGTTGCGTCTTTTACTCACTTCAGAGCAGAGGTGACCAACATCAGTCCTGGATGGACGCAGTAGATGCAGGTTTTTGTTGCAATGCAGTTTCTTAGTGAGAAGTCAATTATTGCTAATGAAGCACTTAGTGCTTAACTGCTTCAGTTTTACTTGCTTCACATGTTAAGGTTTCCTTCCCTTAATTGCTTATTTCCGTCTTAAACAGCTGCATTCACTGTTTTTAACTGCTCCTTATCAGCAATAAGATGCAAATGACAAAGGAACCAGCAGTTCTTCATCTAACTTGTTTCCATTTACACTTGTGTGGATTCATCATGCACTATTTGGTTTAATTGATTTCATTTTTATGTTTCTCCTGCTGTATGCATCTAAATTTCCCCTTGGGATTAATAAATCTAATCTAATCTAATAAAATATTTAAAAGAAAAGTAAAGAGAAAAAAGTAATGGACTGAGACTTATTCATCCATCCATCCTTGCTGTCTTTTTGATTTCTCCTAGACAACAATGAGATCAGAACGAAATAAAATGGAGACATGTTCATTTGTCTCCCTCTTCTGAGACAAAATAGCCCAATATCCTCACCAGTGTATCCTCTTGAGCTTCAACGGAGATCTCAGTAAAGTCATACAGTGGGCTTAGATGTTCCAAGTGGCATCTTGATATTTCTTTGTAATTTGAAAGTATACTCAGTAATTTATGGTGAAATGTATGGAGAGTTGTTTGTGGCAGTAAAACACTTAATTATGATTACAAAGCTGTAGGCCTTGTTTTTGATCAATACTATTAGGTGCTCTAATTTATATTGCTGTTCTACAATTACAGTAGATAAAACTCATTCTCCAATGATAGGCAGACAGTGTGGCATAGTGGTTAAGACCTTGGACTTCAGACCCTGAGGTTGTGCGTTCAAATCTCACTACTGATTTTACTGTATGACCAAGACCCTTTGTCTGCCTGGGCTTTCACTGGAAAAACAAAAGAAATGTAACTCATCATATCTCGAATGTTGTCAGTCACCTATGGTAAAGATATCAGTCCAACAACAAATAAAAATGTCAAGGCCTGAATGAGATCTCACAAAATATCACACACTTTTTCCAAACAAATTCTCCATTTTGATTCCTTTTACCTCACTTGTATCTCATGTCTTCTTTTTGACTGAAGCCATTTCTCCTAAGGAATGCTAGGAGAAACATCAGTGACAAAGTTGATTATTAAATGAAACATAAATGAGAATCTCTTTCAAGTCCCATGGGCCATCAAAGGTCAACCTTAAAGCAATAAAATTTCCCTATGGGGTATCCTTAGAAAGGAAAAAAATATAGAAAATAAGAATGACCTGACGTGGCAGAGTTAAAACACTAACAAGCCATGAAATTAAATAAGGTCTGTTATTAGCAAGGATTGTTTTCTAATTAAGCGACTGGGTTGGAACAAAAATCTGCTGCCTCTACAGCCCTCCAGGACCGATGCTGCTCAATGCCTGATCTAGATAGTCTTCTCGGTACCCCACCAGAGGCAGCAAATGACCACGGCAGGGTAATTCCGAAGACCTCACTATACCCTCCAATCTGCAGAAGCACCAGGATGTGTGTACAAATGGCAGGGACTTAATGAGTAAGAGTTTATAACCTACACTTACTGCGAACTCCTCGTTCATGGAGAACAATTGCAAACACCGGTTTTCACCATGAGTAGGGTTTAACGTCTACCTTATGCCTCTTTGTGCTGAATGTTGATTCGTTCAGTGTAGGGTGCATGAAGTCCCAGACATCTATGTTATTGCTCAATTTTACGTGCTGTCGCTGCATGATAGGCTTCTCAAATTCTTTTTTTCTACTGTGCATGGCCATGAATAGACATAAGTAGACCACAGTTGTCGCAAAATGGGTTACATTTTTTTTAAAAATGAATGAGTGAATCCATGGACAGTGAGGATTTACTGTGTTCTCTTTAAAAAGATTGCCAGGTTGGAGTATTTTCAAATCCAATTCTGGACCACCTTCTTCACACACCTCCAGCTGCCAATCACATTGGTTGTTTCTAGACAACAACAATTACTCTGTACCTTAAGTGATTACTGTTGTTAATTAAACAGGCTCCAGGTAGAACTCATCTCATAGTGCTAGTTTGTTTAGCATCGTCTGAATTATCTTATGAACTCAGCTTCTGCTTTATATATTGTTTCTAACCAAGTTCATGGTATGACCATTGTCAGATTTAACTGTTTCTTCTATCACTCCTTTATATACTCATTAGAATAAAATGCATATTGACCTTTGCCTCGCCTATCTTCTCTGGGTTCACCTAAGACGAGAATGCCAAGCTAAATTATGGTATTGACATTCAAGGAGTTGGGGGGTGTTTTTGGTTTATGTTAGCTCTCGGTGCCGGGTCAGGTAAGGTTTGAGTGGAAATATCTGACATAACTTGGCTCCAGCAATTCCTAGAAGTGAATATGCAGTGCTTTAAAATATTATTATTGCATATGATGAAAGAGTAGCATATGTCAGAAAGAGGCAGTAAACGGTCATGATATGGGATAAACTTTTAACTTTCAGAGTTAGAGTGATATGAAGAATCACTGGTTTATTCTAAGCTTCATCATTCTCCTGGTCGAACCTTCCAAATCAAGTGTCTACAGCTGTTACCAGACAACAGCAATTACTTTGAAATTACCTGGAGCTGTTAATTGCTAATTTGAGGCATAGGTTGAAATATGAAATTAAAAAGACTTACGAAGTCCATGTTTCAGGGTCTGAGTAGAAGAGTTGAACACAGAAGGATATACAGTAAATGATTACTAGAGCTAAAATATAAGTGTAAGGCTAATAAACATTCAGCCTTAAATGATTGCCTGTAGTAGGCCAAGAGAAGATGGACTGAATGCACAGGCCTTTAAATGTCTCTTTTCGGGAAGAGTTACATGAATCAAAGTATAGGCTTAAAACAATTATTAACTTGTGGGTGGAAATGTCAAAATGAAAGTGGGAGGCAGGCATAAGCGGAGTCGGAAACATAGCAATTTATGAGATTATAGTGTCTCACACATTATTGCTGTAAACCGGATAATCTTCAAGGTACAGAATACAGCTTGTACTTTTCTGTGAAAGTATTGATAAGATGATTTATTGGTTGATTTTTTTTATCCTTTTGATAAAGTAAATCAGATTTTTACTGTGCTCAGTGAAGTGGTGTTTTCATGAGAGAGAGAGAGAGAGAGAGAGAGACAGGCATTGGGTAATCAAAATGAGGTCTGGTCTTTTGAAATATTAAATTATACACAATAATTACAACAACAATAATAATGTTTGATCTTTTTTGAGTAATTACTCAGACTCGTAAAGAATAAAGTTGTAATTTATGTAGTTTTAAGATGAAACAGTTTCCGCCTCCCCACCCGTCTGTAAATCTTTAGAGATCTAAGAGTTGGTTTTTACTGTGAACTGACCTCCTACATTGGCTAGTCTCACAGAGACGTCAAATGAACTCCCTTTAGACTATTTCTGAAATATAGACCTGCTCCACAAACCTCTTCGAGAAATTACTGAGCCACCTTGTCAGTAAAACCATAAAAGTAAAGATTCTTGTGTAAGAACGACAATTGGCCGAGAATCAGGAGTTTTTTGCTCATCTGACTTCCTGACTGTGTACTGTAACACAAGAAAAGGTCATCGTCGACATGGTCGATTGTGGGTCTGGCCCTGTGGTTTTGTTTTCTATGGTGTTCTTTAACTTTTACCGTTACTTTTAATTTCAGTAATTGCTTCATTATTGATAATTACTGCCTTTCAGTTCCTTTTATTAGTTTTACTAGATGGAAAGATAAATTTTGAATACCCTTCTGTGTGTATTTCCTTTATTTTTGTATGTATGTAATTATGTTCTTTTGTTGTTGGTCAGGATGTGTGCCTGGACCCCCGATTAGTGAGGTGCTCTCATTAGACTTCATGGCTGTACCTGCATGCTCTATTAAGGACCTGTTGTCACTGCCTAGTCACAGTGGCATTAACCTGGCATAATCTGGCATCTGCCCCCATTACGTTTTGCTATTATTTTAACATCTTGGCTGTTTCTGGTTTTGAATTCTTGATTTTGTAGTTAGGATTTTCAGATTTTAGATTTTTGGCTTAGAAACTTAAAGACATTTTATTCAGACTCTTGCTTTCCATTTACTTCCTTGCATTTAAGTTCTTTGCCCTTATTTTTTTGTTTTTTTAACTATTTAGTGTGGCATTTTGGATTGATTTGAAATTTCTTTTTTTATTCAGATTTATAAAATATCATCTTTTTTTGTTATTTTATTGCATTTAACAAAATAATTTTTCATATTTGAGTCTCCGCATTGCCAGGTTTTTTTTTGATGGTTTTTCTCTCTCTGTGTGTGATGAATCTCTACAAATGTGAAACTCCTATGCCCCTTATGAAAGTAAAGTCAGACGTGTAAATGGAATTTCTGCCTTTTGCTTAAAGAACAAATTAGAAGACACTGTCCCTGTATAATTGCCCACGAAACGTTTAGGTCTTTACATTTAATTTAAGCTACAGTACATCACCTACTGGCAGTTATGGTATTAAATGTCAAAATTTAAAGTAAAATAAAGGGTTTGGTCCTCATTTTCACAGGTTACTATGTGAATTTCAGTGATTCACTTAGCCTGCTAGTATGCCAAATATAGAAAGGAGAAATAATCATTCTGGATCGGTAAGCTCCTTTGTATCAAGCTTCCAAATAAATATTGTTCTTTATCATTTTGTTTAACTTCTAAGAATATTGTTATTAGTGTTACTGTTTGTTTTCATCATTATTTTCAAAATGTCATTGTGTTGCCATTTTACTTAAGGCCATGTCACAATATACCTTTCCAGTGATTTTCAGTTGTAGACAACATTTTCATAATTTTGTACAGTTGAGGTAGTTATGGTGCACTCCGGCGACTGCCAATGGTGTAGTAGGACATACGCAATGACTCAGTCCAACCAATCGGTGACTCATCCCGACAAATTTTGGGTCTTTGTTCAGTTTGAGACAATTGAGAACCAATAAGCACTCATCCAAAAAGTAAAACACATATAATGGTCTAGGAGAAATGAGGAACGCAAGTGTTTTGAGCCTTGCATACAGAAGAAAGACTCATCTGTCTGATGTTTCACATAATGTATTACATACCATGACGGAATGAGAAAAAAGAAAACAAAAACCGGCATAGACTGTGGCTGAACTCACAGTATCTGAAAAGCAATCACACAGCTCCAGCTCTGTCAGGCAGCACGTTATTGGCTCTCAGAAAAAAAAAAACCAAAAACGTCAAGCTCAGAATATTTTAGAAACGTGAAATTGTGCTGTAAAGCTGTCATGGAGTCATCTAATCTGACATCCTCTAGCATGGTGATCGGTAATTGAAGTCCCAGCAAGTATGAGATCCCCTATGACTAGATGTCATGTAATGTGCTACCAGTGTTAATCTTTCTTTATGGGGCTGAAACCACACCTTTGGCTAGTCAATTAGACACGGATGAATTGGTATGCAAACTTTGGGTTAAATCCAAAAACAACCTCGCAATAACCAGCAACGAAACACTTTCATCAACAAACGATTAATAGGGCTTCATTTCTTCTGAACTGCGATTCTTGACTTCATCTCCTGGTTGATGTGTTGGCTTAGGTGTTTGTTTTCATCTTCCTGATTGTGTGCTTCAGTGCGTTGGACAAATGCATCAAATAAATGAATGAAGAATATTTGACATGCTTTATTCTTGATACTGCATTCATCTTATACTTTTTATTGCCTGATTATTCATAAAGTTTGCTCCAAAACGTGCTTCTTGAAATAAATATTGATTTAGTTGTGTTGCATAGCGTTTCGAACATATGTAATGCTGCTACTATTACAAAGCGCTACTTCAAGTCTTCATTTTTAAATGATACTGAGTTATTGTCCTCTCACTACTATAGTAATGTACACACTTCCACTTCCTTATGTATGGTTCAACAGCAACATTTTGTCAGCATCAATGACTTGGCTGTGCATATGAATATCAATGTCTGGTGTCATTGTTACAAAATTGTTCCATTTTAGTGAGGCGTACAAACAGAAGTTGGGGAGACATATTGAGGTCTGTAGCCAATCAATAAAAACAGGCACAGGAAGGAGCAGTGGACATAGCCAAAATTCAATTAATTTAAACACAAGTAAAATTGTGAATCATAATTGAACAATGTAGCCAAGAAAACGAACAGAAAGAAGGACTTAAGAGTGAAATTGAATAGGCTGTTTACATTCACCAGACAGTAGGCAAAATGGCCTTAGCTGACTTTTGTAGGAATGGATCTGGGACATAAACTGCATATGGGAATGTGGCTGAGGGTGTGTCATGGCAGAAGTTTGGATCAACCAAAATACATCTGCTGACCTTTTTGATTTTTAGGCTTCCCCTCTATTGGCCTGTGTGTGGCCTCAGTGGTTGCTTCTTGCATGTTTCCTCCTTGAACTAATCCTGTGAAGGTGTAACAAGCAAGCTAATCAGTAAATTCTGGTCTTTGGTCGGTTGAGGTTTCCACCATAGCCACACCTCATTTTCTGTGGGGCCCTTGAATCAAACTGTACTCAAAGATTTTTACTGAAGATATTTTCTTCTGAGCACAGGTGGTGTTTTATGCCTGGAAGAAAAAGATAAGACCGTTGATAACCATGGAGAGAGTTCAGAGAAAGGACATAAAAATACAATCTGTACTGAACTCTGTGAGACACTGGTGACTTGTACCTCATACTGCTTAACATTAGGAGAGTCCTCAGATAACTCAGCTAGCACAAGAATCCATAGAAAACCACAAAATGAAGCACAAAATGGTGGCACCAAGTGAGGCGTTAACTCTACTTTGTCCACTTTAGAAGCAGAGTGAGGTGGCTTTTGAAAATTTACAGGTGCTGTGGTAGCACTGCTGCCTCGCAGTGAGGAGATCATGGGTTTGTATTATGGGCCCTCCCTGCATGGATAGCGCCTTGACTTGTGAGAAAAGTGCTATATAAATGTAAAAGATTATTATTATTACCCTTCATCTTGAAAATCTTGACTGCAAAAGAAGTCTGTTGGTGACATCTACTACATTTTTTTATTTTATGTGTTACTTTTGTCTGCATGCTCCTTACACGAGTTCTTCTCGTGTCCAGGTGGATTTCAAGCATTTTGTTTTCTTTCCACAGTTCAAAGACATGCAGATAGATGAATTTGCATTACTAAATCGACCCTATGTACAGTATGTATGTGTGTGTGTGTGTGTGTTTAACCTGTCATGGACTGGCGCCTTGTCCAGGCTGTCCCTGCATTGTACCTTATGATTGCCAGGATACGCTGCAGCTGCCCCTCGACCTTGCTCTGGATGAACAAGTTAAGAAAATAGATGGATTTGTATCTTTTTGTTAGGTATATTAAAAAATGATCTGTATTTTATCTTCCAAGGTTACATTACTACGTTAGACTTCCCTGCACTGGCCAGTCAGGCCATGTGGCCACACTGGTAAGACTTTAGACTGTAACGCACAAATTTACTGGTTCAGTCTCTTTAGTTTTTCTACTGTGTTCCCCTGAGGAAGAGCCATCAATATTAGTATGATGCATTCACATATGTCGACCACTCTCTAAGGTTAACTAAGGTATGTACTTACCACCCCAGGTTTAGAGGGGGCACTGGTGCTAACTTTGTCCTCTTCTATTCCCTCCACAGCATTGAGAAGTTGCTCAGTGAGGACAATTGACTCTGCCCCTTGTGGATAAATACCGTGGCCACCAGAAGGAGGCTTTCCAATTCTGAACAGAACACACTGCAGGTAAAACCTCCTACCTGATGACTGAATTCTGCTGGACTTTTCTGTTTCACTTTGTGCCCACAGTGGATGTTTTTGTTTACCTATGTTGGGTTCGATTAAATGGGAACAACTAGGTTGCTACTCCAACATGGGAACTGATAGATAGATAGATAGATAGATAGATAGATAGATAGATAGATAGATAGATAGATAGATAGATAGATAGATAGATAGATAGATAGATAGATAGATAGATAGATAGATAGATAGATAGATAGATAGATAGATAGATAGATAGATAGATAGATAGATAGATAGATAGATACTTAATCCCAAGGGGAAATTGCAGTCCTTTAGTAGCAATTCTTCTTCCCTTTAGTCTCAATTTAAATTTTGGGATCATAAAGAAGTCACAGAGACCAAGATCTGATGAATACAGGGGGTGCGAGGCAACAACCACATTGATTTTGATCCAAAACTCTGTGGCGTATAATGCAGTGTGCACAAGTGCACTGTTGGGGTACAAAATTGTGTACCATGGTACAAGTGTTTGCCACTTCTCTGGACATTTTTTCTGATGCTTTCCCACAGAAACCTCAGCAGCTCAGTGTAACAGTGCTGATTAAAAGTCTCTTCAAGGAGAACAAATTCTTTATGAACAAGTCTGTCAGTGTTAAAAAACGTGATCACCATTGTCTCTTTAAAATCCTTTTGCTTGAAAAACAAAATTTGCCCAATTGCAGAATGCATGTCACTTGATCAGCACAATACCATGCTACTCGGTGAATTAATTAAGAAGACTGTAGGACTAAGATAACTGTCGGCAGATTTGAGAACTACACCTTAATCCTGTGCCATTGACTAGTTTTGGGAATTTTGTGGTCCTTCTTCATATGTGAGATTTCCTTACCAACAGACTCCCAAATTCTGAAGGTTTAGTTTTGCCTTATTGCATAAAGATGACTCTGTGTGGCGTTACATATTTTTTTGAATATAGATAAATAAAAAGACCTCACAAAGCCTATTGTAGAACTCTTCACGTCCCTTAATCACTGCCACACTGACCTCTCGGTTTGTGTTCTTTCACAGGGCTGCAAAGACACGTACCAAAGTAAAACAGAAGAAGCTAAGCTCATTCTCAGCCTGGATCGCACATTTCTCCCGGTCATTAGCAATACAGCATTTGAGGTGGGCTAAAATGTATTTTAAGGTTTCTTGAACTAACCACCCAACCTCTTTTAAGACAGCTTTTAATATCTGTAAATAATACTAACTATCCTAAAAAAAAGTCAGAAGGTTGTTTTGAGATGTCATAAAATGCGTCTGAGCTCTTCTGAAATCACCTTACGTTTGAAATAGCTATAGTATTATGGTGTTGTACCATGTTAGCCATTATGAATGTGGTGAGAAGTCAAGCAAAATGACAGCTTTTATTGGCTAACTAAAAAACTTTAAAGGATGTCATTTCACTCTACCACAGTAGAAATATAAGAGCAATCATCTATATACACCTATGAGTTAAATGAAAGTATTAGCAAAATTTTTATTATTGAATGCACACATCCTTCCATCCATCCTACAATTTCATCTGTAAGAAGACGCTATACAGATTGGACACGGGAGGCACGTATAAAAAAGTCCAAAAGGCTTTTATTTTCTTCAGCTGGAAGGCACGTCTTCCCCGTGAACCCCTCCAGCCACAACACAGTCCCAAGTACAAAAGCCACACTACTACACTCCTTTTCTGTCTTCTTCTGCCACTCCTCCACAAGCTTTGTCCTCCTTCCACCTGACTCTGGCTGCTGAGTGGTGGTCGCTGGCTCCCTTTTATTGAGTACCCAGAAGTGCTCCAGGTGTTTGATTGCTGACATCCGGCTGCACTTCCAGGTAAGGTGAAACCAGTGTCCAAAAGGGGCCAGCAGCTCCAGTTGCAGCACCCCCTGGCGGCGCCTGTGGAACCCTACAGAGCTGCACAGAACTCCGACCCCCATGAAGACCTGGGGGAGTCTGAGGCACCGCTGCAACCCAGGGAGGCTGCCATCTAGCGTCCAGGGGCTGACACTGGGCTTCCCACTCTTGTTCCCCCTGGCAGATATGGTGAAGGGGCGTCCTGGCCAGGCATGGGCCCCCTCCATCCATCACACATCCTTGGAATCTATTGCAGCAGATTCAGGTGCAAAGCCAGAACCAACACTGGACCAATTGACAGTCTCTCATAAAGACACTTATACCAGCCCAATGTAGACTCACTATGTGGCCTAACAAAAATATCTTTTAGGTGTGAGAGGAAACCCACATGGACACCCGGAGAATTTGCTAACAATTGCTGACCTAATACAGGCATAGTGACCTGGCCAAGAATTAAACCCAGTTGTCTTGAACTTTAAGACAGCGATGCAAACCACTGTGCCACCATGCCAGCCCTAATGAAATGTACCGTAATGTAAAAGTCAGAGGAAATGATGAAGTACTGCACAACAAATTACTTTGCCCACCCAAACAGGTTCAGTTATCAGCCAAAACAAGATTTTAGTCGTAATAATGTGAATGCTGGCCTGTTTCTTTTCTACAAGTTGAAACTAATTTGTTACATGATGTCTGGGTCTCTCCTGCACGGTGCTGTCTATGCCAAAAGCCGTTTTGTATAACAGACCCATCACTCTTTCCAGCTCAGGATAAAAACACAGTTAGCATTTGGCTGTAGCAGGGGAGTCACTGCAAAGCTGAGCTGAGTACTAATGCCTGCTTGTAAGTGCTTTGCTGGCAGCAGCACAAAGGGAAAAAGCAAATCAAATCGCCGGCACACTGTGCACCCAGCCTGGATGAGGACGCCGGCACTCTAGAGCTGCAGAGGAGGACGCCGGCACTTGAAAGCTGCAGAGACAACCTCAGAAAGGCTGTGCATTAGCTGGCAAGCTCCGTTTGTATAGCACAAGTGGATATCTAAATTGCTGTGATAGTTTTAGGGACAACTGTCTTACTGATACGTCAAAGTAATGTCTGCAAAATGGAAGAAGGAAAAACATAACAAAAAGAAATAAAAAATGTAAAAAAAAAATCCCTTATCATCCCTGACAGATTACAGCGCATCGGAACAGCAATTTATCACTCAGGAATTGTAACCCGTTCAAAAAATTCACTGGGCATCTTAAATAGCCACTGTGCTCTTCTCAAAGTCTGCCACCACATGAACCTCCAGAACATTTGCTTCAAACCAGGCTTTACCAGTACATTAATAATAAGGGATGGCTAAGGGGTCCCATTTTATTGTATGTCATGGGAGTTATGTCCTTAGACAATATGACTAATAATACGGAATATGGGGTTGTTGTCTGCATTACTAGTGAAAACAGTCTGAGAAAGTTTGAAGAAGTAAACTGATGTGCTGAGTCAAGTTGGGTGGTGGGGGGGTGACGTTAATTGGAAAAGGTGCTGGGGTATTGATGCTTTGTGCGTGCTGAATTAAACAGAACAAGGTAATCATCCAGGGTCAGATGAGCTCCGCTGGGATTAAAGCTGGGAGAATTAGGAGACATTTTCGCATGTTGGAGTACCAACAACGTTGTAGTAGATTTCTGCCAAATCAGTTAGTTCATATTTGTATAGCTGTGATTTCTCCAGTGCCCACTTTACTTAAGCTGCAAGTTCCAACAGGCTTGTGATTGAGATTGATGTAAGTAGCGGTATACAACTGATCGATTGATGGATTCATTGATTGAGGATCTAACCCACCCAACAGATGAACTAGGGCCCTGACCACACTACTGTGGTTTAATTTAAAAATGCAGACCTTAGTCACCGTTTTCACTTTCCATCCACACTACCCTGGCAGAGTAGTACAGAGACTTTTGAAAACACTGTCCAGAGCCGTAAACTACTGCAAACGCAGCCTCAGCGTTATAATGTGAATGGGTAAAAACACAATTCTTTGAAAATGCAGACTCTAATCACACTCTGATTGGTTCATACGTATAATGGGGATCCTTCCCTGATTGGATCCTGCTCATTACAATGTCTCCTCCCCTGATTGGTCACTCTTCACAGAAGAAAATCTTATTCCAATATGGTGAACACAGAGGAGTTGCTTTCCATAGCATTTATTGTGTCGATTACCTATATGCATCTAAATTGTGTTGTCGTACATTTTGAATGCTGTATACGTGTACGAAAGGCAAATAATTTACGAGTTGCAATAGTTTTACTATAATGCCATGGCTGGTGATGTTACCACTGTTGATGTGCACATGCCTGGTGTACAGTAGGTGAATGGCTACGTCAAACGCTTTTTCGGTTGTTTAAGTGTGGACATAGCCTATGTTACTAAGTATATGTTATTTTTTTTCCTCAAAAGTTTTTTTCTGGGATGACAGTACTTGTTAATATGTTAATAATCAATGAATACACATATTAAATTCATTCTACTCTGATCAACTCTTTCTATCGCATGTTACCTATCCTTAAAGCAAAACAGAGAAACATTCTGAATGACTTCAATCACGGGTTTGTTTTCTGTTTGAAATTTACTTTGAGAGAGGTTACTTCAGCTTATTGTATATATTTTGTTTACAGTATTTACATGTCAGATAACTGCTTCTGTCGTCAGGCCATCCCTGATCAGTCAGTCCAGGCAATTAAAATGGTGGCAGAGATGTGCACACGTACAGTACATATGTGCCCTCGGCTCAAGAATGAATGTGCTGCCTGTACAAACAGCAGTGCTACAGTCTTAATAAACCTCCATCACCCAATACAGGTGATATGACAGAAGTGCGCCGCTCAAAATGCAGATTTGCGTGATTTGCCAGCCAGCAGCTGATCGAGCAAAGAGGAGGTAAAAAAAAATGTTTGTTTCCCATTGTATCACCATTTAAGAGGGGGTTTCGGAGGAGCGACCGTGTCTCCTTGGGGTGGATTCAGCCCCCCTCTTCACAACACGAGTGCCAGAGACACGAAGTGGCTGGTGCGTAGTGCAGGCCAGGGGGGTTGGCAAGCAAAGCGAGCAGGGGGCGAACCCCCTAGTAGATATATATATATTATAAAGAAAGCACACAAGAAAGTTTAAAGATTTGCGGTTTCCATCCCCGTATACTGTAGAAAAACTTTCAGATCTCACGGTCAGTTCGTACATTGAACAAAGACAAAAACCAAAAGACAGTCGGACAATTTATGGGGTGGGAACAGAAGTGGACATGGAATGCTGGGAAGGAGCAACGGTGGTAGATAGATGGTAGTGATGTCATCAGATGGGGACCAGGAGGAAGGAGGGAACCCGGAAGTGTCTTGAGTTTTAGGGAGTCCGGGTGAATTCATGGCGGTGCTGTTTCGTTTTTCCTGAGGGAACAAAGAAAGAGAGGTTAGTACCCCATCGTTGTCCCTTGACACAAGGTTTCGCGGTGCATGTCGGGTCCTTCCGTCACTCTCCATTCGCTCGTGTGTGACTATATATATATATATATATATATATATATATATATATAAATATACGGGTCCTTACGCTGCTCCCCATGCACTCGTGTGTGTCAATATATATATATATATATATATATATACACACACACACACACACACACACGCACACACACACACACATATATATATATAAAGAAACAGGGCCATTAAATCGAAATGCTGATGCACTGAATGAAACAAAAATCCCCTTTATATAAGCAGGTATGTTGTACATTCTGTACATTACTGTGTCAGGGGCATGAGGTGACGATCTAGGAAAAGCTTGGCTTGCTGCTAAAGATGTGTTGGTGAGGCCATCAAGGGGTCTGTGTGAATATCCCAGTGCTTGAGTGCAGTAACAGGGACGCTGTGCTGTAAACATGGCACTATCCTTCAGATAAGATGTGTGTCTCGCGGGGACCGTAAACATAAGACTTGGTGCCAAGAGATTGTCCCAGGGCCGTAGCAAAAAGGACAGCGGCTGTATAGGCTTTAAAAAGATCGAAGGGCAGCGCGACAGCAGCTACCCCAACCGAACGCGAGCAGCATTATACATCCTGCAAGAAAGAATTCAACCACACCCGGGGCCTGAAATAAAAGACACGTATTGCTTTTACAACGTCACGTGAGACCAGGCAGTGAACCATCATTTAAAACATGTCAACAGACATCTAAACTAGCAGTTATTGGATTGCTTTTGGCAGGTAAGCATCATGTGCTATGAGCTCTTAAAACAACGACATGCGACAGGCAGAAGAGGCAGCTTAGCAAGCAGCAAAAAGACAGCAAATGATCCAAAGGTATATCCTTAGCGTACGTTCAGCTGCAATGCCCTTCACAACACGAGCAGTATTATACGTCTGGGAAGAAAGAGATGTAACCACGCGAGGGGCAGGAAAGTATTGTTTTTTCAAAAGTTTTTAAAGTAAAAGTGAAAATAATGCATATGTAACAATTCACAAGAAAATAACAATCTCTTTAAATTGTAGATTGCCTGCCTAAGGTAAAGCCATCCCTAATGAATGGGGACGTGGGAATGAGGGGTCCTTTCATCGGATTAGCGCTATTTCAGATGTGGAATGGCAAAATGGGGGAGGCAGCTTGATGAATGAGGTCTCCAGGACTTAAAACAAATCCAAATCATATTATGTGATATCATCTAATGTGAAATTCTACTCCGTACTTCTAGAATTTTTATTTTTATACTGTATTGAGGATTTATTCTGTTCTATGTCCTGTACTGTATTGTATTGACCCCCTTCTTTTTGACACCCACTGCATGCCCAACCTACATGGAAAGGGGTCTCTCTTTGAACTGCCTTTCCCAAGGTTTCTTACATTTTTTCCCTGCAAGGGTTTTTTTTTTTTTTGGGGAGTTTTTTCTGGTCGTCTTAGAGGGTCAAGGCTGGAGGGCTGTCAAGAGGCAGGGCCTGTTAAAGCCCATTGCGGCACGTCTTGTGTGATTTTGGGCTATACAAAAAAATAAATTGTATTGTATATCCGGTAAACCAAACATGGGGGTTGGCGAGCGAAGTGAGCAGGGTGCGGAGCCCCCTAGTAAAAATATAAAATAGAGTTGCAGAATAAAAAAAAATAAAGAAGGAATACATGTGAAAATATTTCAGAAATGAAAGGAAATTACTAATTTAGCAAGGGTCCTAAAATGTGAATTCACCACAACCTACCCCTGCACATTTTAAGATGTGGAAGGAGAATCGAATTGCCAGCCGAAAATCTCATGCAGACACAATGAGAATTTGCAGATTCTTCACAGGCCTGATTTTGAACCCAGAACTCTGGAGACTTGAGGCAGTAGCAGTAACCACTGTACTCCTGTCACCCTTCCACGGACCCAAAGAAGATTTGCTGTAGATGTTACAGACACAGAATTTACTGGTATTACAGCTTTTAGCTCAACCTGGTCATAATATTTCCACTAATTAAAAGTCAGGGCCAGAACAAAAATTGACTTTCAACTGAAACAGAGAAAACAAACAAAACAAGGCTGTAAGAGCACATTTTGTTAGTTTTGGCACGTAAACTTTGACCGATTTTCAGCTTGTCTCTAAAGCAGGATACAGACAGTTGATTTACAGTGCACAAATGATCATTTAATGTGGCAAAAAGTGAAAAGAGTGCAGGCAAAGAAATACGAACTGGTGTCAAAAGTGTCATGGTCACATGACTCATAATTCAGAATCCATTAATTGGAGCTCTTCACCTATGGCTCACTCATAAATAAGCAGCAGGCCTCGATGCTTGGTTCTAATGCTAAAGAGTTCTGGTTGTTGCATTATGATGTGCAATGGATCTTCTTACTATAGTGTGGGTGCACTCATCTTCTCAGAAGACAATGTTAATGATGTTTAGCCACATACACCCCATTCATTTCCTGCTGGAATGGTTGTGTTTGTGTGTAATAATATCCTCACCAGACATCATCTGAAAATTTTTGGTGTCTCTCTATCTGTCTCTCAGGGGACACAATCAAGCATTTGTTGGGGATTCTGGAGTGATGTCTCCTCCCTTCCATCACTGCATGACAAAACTATTATGAGTTTATCTGAGAGGTCAGCCTGTAGGAAACCTGGGTGATATCTACACACACAACCATCATTGAACTTGCATAATCCAAATCAGGGTTGTAAGGGTCCCCGGTTGATCCTGTTAGCATTGAGCAAAAATTAAGGACCAGCAGGACTGGTCACCATGTGCTGCCATATTCCAGATATTCTTATATTCTTTGCCGTTATACATATGAGCTAGTCAGATGGCACATATTGGCTCAACAAATTAGTGTTTTTTCTTGTTAAAAGATTTAAATATTGTCATGAAACCCGTGAAATTTGCAGATGACACCGGAAGAAATGGGACAACAAATACTAAAAAGGCAGCAAAATAATCTCAAATTGGCTTGGATAATCTTCTAAAAGTGGGCAAACATTCAAAACAAGACTTTCAGTTTATGCACTGCCATAGTGCAATATTTCGTTAATAAGATTATTAAATAAAATACAAGATAAAAGAAATTAAGATACGGAAACAAATCTGCAGTGAAACAGAAATTGCTGTTCATATTATAATCGTTTATTCTGAAGCACAGAGCTTAAGGCAAGTCCTTCTATCCGCACAGAGATTAATATGTGGAGCTAGCGGTGTTTTCCAGGGGTGTTTGCCAAGGTGAGGAAGCAAATATTATTTTTTTTTATTTTTTCAAATGTCGTCTCTTTTATCATTGCTGGCTGTCCCATCAGTCATCTACCCTGCCTCTCTATCAATGTCCTAACTCTCATGAGGTGAGAATTTGTTCTTTTTTTGTGTATGATTGGATTCCATGATTACGGTAACTCCTTGCTGGGTTGGACCCACGACTGCTACTAGTAGTTTCACTAATGGATGTTTAATCCCACATTTATAAACTGGATGGCTTATTGAATAATTGAATCCATGTACCACAGAAAGCATCTAAAGTGGTGGGACTGAGTGAATTGGGGGTTTACAGACATCACTGCAGGTCCTCGCATTTTTACAGGTGCACCAGTAGTGGCATCTAATAAAGTCAGAAAGTTGATTTGATAGATAGATAGAGATAGATAGATACTTTATTAATCCCAAGGGGAAATTCACATACTCCAGCAGCAGCATACTGATAAAGAACAATATTAAATTAAAGAGTGATAACAATGCCGATAACAATGCAGGTATACATTTGTTGAACAATGATTTGAAATTGCTACAAATCAAAGTGTTGTATTGGCATATAAGCCTAAAATTATAACTGTCTCATCATAAAATGGACTGAAATAAACACCAAGAAACAGTAAAAGTTACTAACGCTCTCCTCAGTTGCCCTTTTTCTACCATATTCTAAACAGTGACTCAGCATGTGCTCTATTCTGTTTTATCTCTATTGCATTTAGTAACAATATGCAGGAGGACAACAGCATTGGCTTTTACAAAAATGTAAGGTTTTGCTTCGATAAAAATGTGGACTCATTGGTTCATTTCAGAGTTGTTGTCATGGTTGTCATACAATGAAATTCCAGTCTGAACACTGTCATTGCCCTTGTCATAACCTTACAAAATAATATCTAGCCAGGTTGAAATAGCCATGTTTTTTCTCGTGCATGCAATTTTGTGAAATTCTCAACTTCATTTTGCATGTGATTTTACCACCACAGGGTGATTTGGAGTTTTAAAAGTTGTTTAGAGAAAGGAACATTACTTCTTAAGGGTTTGCCAATGCTGTACACCTCTTTTGGACCCATATATTTCTCAGAAAAGGGTCTGGATAAAAAAAAATAATTGGTAATTTAACACGACCCATGATAAGATATTTTTAGACAAAAGCTGTATTCCAGCAAGGAAATTTCATTTCTGTCCAAATTAGTTGAGAAGAAAATGCTGTACCTGAAGTCTTAGACGAGATCCCACTTCGGCCGGTACAAAGCTGTGTGTGCACTGATAAAGGCATCCTCCCATCAGCCCCAGCACACTCCTGCTGCCTCGAGGGAATTGTCAGCACTGGTTTTTGGGTAGCCAGCCCTATTACAATCCCCCTCCTCTTGAAATACCTATATTTAAAGTTTGACCAACGGAAACGCACGTGCAAAAATTTGTGAGAATCGGTTAAGGCATTTTGCGTGATTGGTATTTGAACAAAAAGACAAACAAACTGGTTACAGTTTTGCTTATTTAAATAAAATGTGCAGTTTTTGGTAAACCGTGCTGCAAATAAAATGGAGATGTATTAGAGTCTTTCTTCAAAAGAGAAATTGGGTTGCATTCTTGAAATTAGTGGACACATTCTGCTCTAGCAAGCCAATACAGTCTCTTGGGTCCTTAGCAGAGAAGACGTCATCCAGATTTTCAAAATTTTAAAAGTGATAAAGTGAAGACTTCAATGTAAAATGTGAAATCTTTCTGCAAGGCAACTGATGAGAGAAAATGGAAAATGGGGTTCAGGGTCAAACACTGCTTTGTATTTAATGTTGTGTCAGGCTATTGAATTGTGTTGCTAAAGTGGACAACCTCTGCTCTTTAAGACGTCAAGGGATTTCATGTTGAGAATGAAACAACCAAAGAAGCAAGGGGTAATTTGCACTTTCTCAGACTGATAGCTATGTGCTACATGTCTTGTATTTTCCTCCATTTGTTTTTACGTGGAGTATCACCGCAGTGGTTTACTTCTGAAAGTTAAGAATCATTTTCAATAGCACTTTGTGATTTGCACTCCCCTTGAAGGCCTTGTGACATCATGTAACTTTTTCAGTAATTTTCAGTTGTATGTCACAGGTGTCTGGTCACACTATATAGGTAATCTAACTTAGACACCATTAAAATATCCGACTACGCCACCCAGTTTTATTAAGAGACTGGGAACTCCTGAAATTTACCAATAACAGCACACAGGTTTCTTTAAATTGGGCGGTGAGTAAACACACAATGAAAGACACAACAGTAATTTTAGAAAAAGCAACAGTAAGTTCTATTACACAAAACAATATAAGGTACATTAAAAAGATAACTGAACGTAACAAAAACTAAACATATCAGGAATCAATTTCCCTTTTTTTAAAAAAGGAAAATACACAGTCCACCCTCTAAAAGTCCGTTAAAAACAAGAAATTGGAGGATACAACCTTTAGTGGTGCAGAGTCCAGTGCACAGCACTGTGTTACCCCAACACTTAATTGTTCAACTGTCCACGGATGCACTCTGTTCCCCGGACACTCGTTCCCCTACAGAAGTTGTGTCAAATTGTTGAATCTCTGTCAGCATCTCTTCGTTGTTCCTTTTTCTTCCACTCTGGGCTCCTTGTGTGGCTGGGACCTAGGCACACCTCATTCCTCGTCTGTCAGCTTCGCTTGGTCCTTTCATGCGGATTCCCTCTCTCGCTGAACCCACATCTGGCATCTCCTTGTGGAGCTGTCTCTTCCTCCCTGGAAGTGTTGCCGTCCTTGTATCTCATGTCGTGCCAGCCAAGTACCTTTGTCTGCCTGCAAGCCCCTGTGCTCTGTCCGTTTTCTGTGGACTCTCCCCCCTGCCTTCTGCTGCCCAGGAGTTTATATTTACTTCAGTCCCTGCTGTTGTCAGTCCTGGACAAACAGTTTAATCAATGGCACATCTAAATTGCCTGGGTTTAACAATTAATGAAAACACAAGTTAACAAAATGTATGGTTACCAAACATTAATAAGTACAGATATGCTGATTAGGAACCAATATTTCCAAGCCAGGTAAATACAGACATCCTCCAAGGCCAGACTTCAAAGCAGTGACTCCCTTGCAAGACAGCAAATACCATTAATAAGTACAGACAGCCTTTTAACTTCTCACCCCCCAGTCCCAACAATGGGTGCCTAATGGAACCACCCAATGCACAAAAAAAAATGTCCCCCTCTGACATGTAGCCTTCATTTATATAATCTTAGAGGCAAAGGTTGTCGTCACGCACTCCGGTGAAGGCCGATCACGTAGTGTGACATACCCAGTGGCTCACTCCGACTAATCCCAGACTCGACCCGATAAAATCAAACAGGTTTGCTTTTGGAATTGTTTGTATAAGAGCTGACAACTGATGGAAGAATGCACCAACGAGAAATGAGAAATGTGGGTGTTTTATACCTCACAAAGAGAAGAGAAGCTTGTTGTTGTGAAGTCTTGTGTTTTACCTACCACAAGAGAGGAAGAATGTAAACAAATGCCAGAGACTCACCATACCTGTTCTCCCATCGTACAACACCATCTCTGTCAGGCGCAACATTAGTGGCTGTCACAAAAAGCGACTGTGCTGGAAGGCCAGCATGCAGTTCATTAAATTGGACACACCCAGTGATTTTCAGTCATGTAAACTGATGTGGTCCAATGACGAGATCAGCAAGTTCAGTCAGCAGATTTGACATATCCTACATCTAGAAGTGGCGTAGTGCAATGCTGGCATAAAATATAGTCTGCCATACACCACCCCCATTGCAGAGAAGGTTCCTGCTTTGCATATAATGCCACTAGTATTGGTTCTGGCTCCTGCAGCCCAGATCTGGATCAAACAGGTTCAATAATTAAAAAGCTGAATGGATGAAACACAATTACTCCTATAGGAAGGCATGGTGGCAGTGGCACTGCTCTTTAAGAGGTATGTGTATGCAGGATACACATGTAGGATTTTTTTTAAATTTTATTTCTTGATGACGTTATTATTGCCTTGATGACATTTCCATATTCAATTTTGCATCCTGTTCGTTGTAATGGGTTGTTGCGCATGCATGAACTGATGTCATTTCAGATGCAGTCTATTTGAGAGACAGAGATTGCAGCACACTGTAATTTACACAAAAATAAAGATTCTCTTAACCTGAAAGAATAATCATGAGTATTCTTTGTTAGAACCGTGGGTATTAATTCTGTACTTTCTTGACAGCAGTTACTGGTTTTGTTCTGTATACCTCTGCCTGATCGATCGACCCCTTGCCCATCATACAATTCTGACTTTGGAGTTTGTCTTCTTACCTTTTTCACCTGTGAAACTTAACAAATACAATCATACGTGACATGCTCATTATTTTATAAAAAGACATTCTGTCTTGAAGCTGTTCGTGTGGACTTTGTAAATGACTTTCTGTGGTTATTTCCAGATTCTTGCAGAATCCTTTCTTAGGTTCATAGGCAACGCTGAAATATTTCATTATCAATGAGTGTGTGTCCCTTTTGCGATAAACTGGCTTTCCATCCAGTGTTGGTTGTACCCGATGCCTTGCTGCTAGGCTTTGTCTCTTCTCAGTCCTGTAATGGAAAAGTGGTTTCAGAAAAAAAAGAAAAGATGGATGGATAAGTCACAGATAAACTAAGCGGTCATCTTTAACAAAACCTGCTCCCTCATGATGGAATGAAGTGCACATCATGAATGACAAGCTCTAGTACTTCTGAGACAATTTGAAGCAAAAGTCATATGATTCTAATTGTTAGCGACACACATCCAAGTCTGTGTTAAATTGATATTTAATTGAAGAGTTAATTAATAATTAGGTTTATCATTTGCAGATCAGTTGTTCAATGGAAAGGGTTCATTCATTTAATTATCAGCATGCAGCTGATAGGGGATGCTTTTAGCTGGCAAGGTTATCTGCATCTCCTTTTCCATTTAGATCTGTTTAGATTTTCAATTTGCTGCAGACTCCGCCTCATTGTTTCAGCTGCGAGAGTATATGAATTACAGGGCCTGCAGCTTGTGACCCTGTGACCCTGATGCCAATTGTCTGACTGGCACTGCCAAAAATCTGCAGGTACATTTGGATTTGCTTTCAAGGAGACGTGAGGAGAAGTAACCCTTTGGGTCCAAATCATCTACAAAAACACTGAAGGTCTGGCATAAATCTTAATGAACTGTCTTGGCTTTCTGCTGCAATATTTTAATGGGGTCTGTCATCAGGTAAGCCATATATGTTTCTCTTCTACATAATTGATCATTTTGAAGCAAATTGCAAATGTACTTTCAAAGACATGAATAAGAGTCCTTTATTAAAAAATCAAACAATGTACTCCCACCATGCATGTAGCCCAATTTTTACAGCAAGTAAGAAAACTCTTGTATTTAAATGCTGTTATTTAATGGCTAATTATAAAATTATGCCTTTTTATAAACTCATTTTTTAACACATTCAGCAAGTCCCCAACCCAGGGAGATTCATATTGGGTTAATTCCTGGCTCTAATTTAGCTGGATTGTGACAGAATGTGCCCTGCTTTGCACCCAATGCTGCCATGGTAAGCTCCAGCTGCCCTGACCCCAAACTGGATTTAGCAGATTCAATAAGGTTTGGTAGGACAGACCTAGATAATTCTTTAAATACACTAATAAATTAAAATAAAAAAAATCACATGGTGGACAATGCACAGTGAGTAGCACACAGCACATGAAGAACAGACAACTGTCACTTTAGGGGCTTGTGATTAAATAACATGGCCAATATATAAATAATTTAAAACACTATTCAAGGGTAATGTTTTAATTGTATCTCACTACAAAGAAAAGACTCCCAGCTTTCTATTGATGTGAAATATAATTGAAAGCTAGGTGGCATCACTGAGCCCCAAACCCCAAACCCCACTCACAAACACACAAAACAGTACAAGATTCAAAACAAAAGGTTTTTATTACAAAAATACCTTTTGTATAACAATTATATCAGGTCTCTTCTTCTTTCTTTTTCTTTTTCCACACTGCTACTCCTCCAGTCGATTGTTACCTGTCTCCGCTCCCAACTCCTACTTCTCAAGCTATGGAAGCAGGAATCTTTTATGCTGGATCTAGGAGCACTTCCGGTGACGTGACATAGCTAGTTGGACATACTTCCGGGTCATAAGAAAACTGGACAGGTCCTACCCTGACAGCACCTTCTGTCATTCGCCAGGGCATGCACCCCTGGACTCCAACTCCCATGCAGCCCTGCAGGTATCTAAAGGGAAACTCTATATGAGGAACATTGACACCTGTTATAGTGGGGGATGAACTGCTCCCTGCCATCCTCTCTTGCAGGTTTCTGTAACCTTCGGGCATCCCAAGCAGGATGGGAATCAAAAGGTGTCCCGGTCGAAGATTGCCCCCGTTTAGTCTATCCTTCCATTATGGCATCTCGGCCAGATAAGGATTCCACATCTGTCCCGGGTGGCCTCAACCATCCTCTAGGGTCTCTACATATGCCAATATTTTTCTGATATCAATTTAATCATAGTTGTAAATAATGTAAGATACAACTTTTAGTACGAGGGAGAATCAAATAGTAAAGGCAACTTACCCTTTATTACCAGTAATTATGAGCAGATGAAACTAACAGTTATGTAATTTCTTGTATTGGTCCACTAACTTCATTCCCTGGGAGGAGAATATTTTTGGCTGCTCCTGAATCCAGGTCTGTGCCACTTCCTTAACCTCCTCAGCAGAGGTGAACCTTGCGTCAGTATAGAGCCTCTTTAAGTGAACAGAAGATGTGATAGTCACATGGTGCTTGATCAGGGCTGTAAGAGGGATGTGGAAGATGGTCAGACCATAGCTGTTGCATTGCCTCCATTGACATGGCCACTGAATGGAGTGGCATGTTGTCATGCAGTAGCAAGACTGATTTTTGACAGCATTTCTCTTTTTATGCTGCGAATTGCAGGTTTCGGTTTCTCTCTAAGCATAGTATGTTGCACTGGTCACTGATTGTCCTTATTCCCAAAAATGCATCAAAATAACACTCTTCATGTCTCAAATAAGACCATCATGATTTTTATGGCAAAGACCTGTTGTTTTTATTTCTTCTTTACTGGAGAAGGCAAGCTTTGCTTTTTGCTTTCCGGCTCATGGTGATGGATCCATGTCTCATCTATGATAAGAATCCACTCCAAAACATTCTGATCTTCTTCCTAATGTTTCCAGAATTGACTCGCAACCTCCACATGCTGTTGCTTGTACAAATCAGTATGCTGTTTAGGTACTCATCTTGCACAAACTTTGCGGTACCCCAAGTCATCATGCACTATGGCAGATCCATAGCTGATACTCAAATGTGAAACAACAGTCTTTCTCCTCTGATGAATGCATTCTCCATGTCAATGTGGGCTTGTGTGTGCGATGCTGACGATCAACTAGATCAGCTAGATTGAGCTCCGTCAGTTACACTTGTTCTTCATGTTTTAATTCTTTTAATTCATAACTTTTTGTTGAGTCATTGTGTTTTCACTTCCAAAATCCTTCCACAAGTTTCAAAAGGTTTCACTTCCTCTGCAGAAAGAAATCTCATTACAACGCGTTGTTCAATAATAGTGCAATCACACAGAGGAGCTTCCATGATCATTTGACCTTGGCTTTGACTAGATTAATGGTAGAGTGCAGCTTTGTGTGTGTTCAAACTATCCATAAGCCATTGCAAATGTGTTTTATTGCATCTGCTCCTATCCCTTCTGCTGCAATGAGCTTTAACAAACCCTGCCTTTTGACAGCCCCCCAGGCTTGACTCTCTAAGAAGACAAGGAGAAACTCCCTAAAAAACCCTTGTAGGGAAAAATTGGAAGAAACCTTGGGAAAGGCAGTTCAAAGAGAAACCCCTTTCCAGGTAAGTTGGGCCTGCAGTGGGTGTCAAAATAAAGGGGTAAATACAATACAGTACAATGCAATACAATACACAGAACAGAACATAATTAATCCTCAATACAATATAATAGTGCAATAGGAATAGTACAAGTACAGAGCAGAATTCAACAGTAGATGATATCACATAATATGATTTGGATTTGTTCAGAGTCCTGGAGACCTCGGCCGTCAAGCTGCCTCCCCCTATTAGAGATGCAGTCTGCACAGTTAATCAGCAGCTCTAGTCAGGGTATACTAAACTGAAGTAGTGAGTCTTCAGCAGGGGTTTAAAAGCTGAGACTGAAGGGGCATCTCTTATAGTAGCAGGCAGACCATTCCACAGTTTAGGATCCCTATAACTAAAAGCTCGACCTCCCACTTTTAATTTATTAATCCTTGGAATCATAAGCAGACCAGCATCTTGACATTTTAACGTACGTTCTGGTTTGTAAGTAATGATGTGTTCAGATAAGTAAGCCGGACCTTGGCCATTTAAGGCTTTACATGTTAAAAGGAGGATTTTGAAATCTGCCCTAAACTTAACTGGGAGCAAGTGTAAGGATTTAAGAACTGGAGTTATGTGATTATATATTCTTGTTCTTGTAATAATTCTTGCAGCAGGATTTTGGATTAACTAGAGGCTGTATAAAGAACAGTTTAGCATCCAGTGAACACCACATTGGAGTAGTCAATCCTACTAGAAATAAATGCATAAATTCATTTCTCAGAATCCCACTTATTTAGAAAACAAAGAAAAGAATAAAGAAAGGTGCCAATGTGCTTGGACCAGGTCAAGTAAATTTTCATGTAGACACCAAGGTATCTGGAACTGTTCGTCACTCCACCTGAGAGTTGTTAATACTGAGGAGGTGGTAGAGCTGCTGTTTTCTACCAAAGTCCATAACCAACTCTTTTGCCTTGCTGACATTCAAGAAATGACTGTTGTCCTGACACCAGTGTGAAAAACTCTCTAATTCATCCAGGTACGTCTTTTCACTGTTGTAAGAGTTTAGGCTAATGATCAATGAGCCAAGCAGGAGTAGACACAGAGTATAATCCTGAGCAGATACATCACAGTATGAGAGTGTAGCTCATGCAGTCTTGAGGTTATGAACACAGGCAAAAAAAAAAAACACATGAGATGATGATATAACTTTTTAAATGATAGCAGTTCATGTGATGCACATTTGCGCTTTACTGCAGTTATTGAGTTCACATTGAGTTATGGTCAAACTGATAGGAACTGATAACAGTTTGGACACACCTGCTCACACTCCTCTGACTTTGTCACTGTACAGTTTATGATACACCTGAGTGCATTTTATTTTTTCCTTTGTTCTAGCATTTCATACCTTAGGGCTTTTTTTCTATTGGTCTGACAAAAATAACAATCTCACACCTGCTTAATCCAGTTAAGGATCACAGAGGGCCAGAACAAATCCCAAAAGCATCTGGAACAAGCAAGAACTCTGCCTCGGCCAGGACATAAGTCCATCGCATCGCTGTACACACACAAACAGGATCAGTTTAGAACTGCCAATAACTTCAGCCTCCATGTCAGTGACTGACTGTCTGTGGAGAAAAATTGAATTTCATAAAAGATAGCTCAAGGAGAACATGCAGACTCCAACTGGTGTAGGATTTGAATCTAAGAGGCAGTAGCAGCTACCACTACACAACATGCTCAATATTTAAATTTTCATTCTTGGTGAAACAAATGAATACATCCATTATTCTATCGGTTTAACCAGTTTATGGTAGCAGGAAACCACCATTTTTTCCTTGATATATTGAGCGTAATAAATCATTCTTAAACTGCTCCAGTGATGTTTATCAAAAGTAGAGGGAATGGCTGGCCGCACTAAAAGACATTTACTCCAAAATTCTGTGATTACCTTGACTCAGGATTTGCAGATTCTTAAGGTCGTATCCCATTTCAAAAAATGTGTGTGGTCAAGTGACTAAGGTGTTAAATTAGAAACCACAAGGATGCCAGTTCTGTCTCCCCTACCGGCTCATTAATTCTGCTTATGTTGCATTTATAAAATAAATATTCTGTACCAAAAAAATCCTTGGTAAAGTTATCAAATTCAAAAGGTACTATATAAATCTAAGACTCATTTTGGAAACTGAGGATATTGGTCTTATGGTCAGATTCTGGTTCCTTCAAATCCTCTCAACTTGTAAAAGATTGCAGACTCAGCATTTCAGGACCATCTCTATCATCTCATATAACAAAGTGTTCCACCCGGTAAAAATTCTTCTTCTTCTTCTTCTTCTTCTTCTTCTTCTTCTTATTATTATTATTATTATTATTATTATTATTATTATTAATAATAATAATAATATATTTTATTTAATGGAAATCTTTCCTAACACTCAATGTCACCTTACAATGAAATTAAACATCCATCCATCCATCCATTTTCGAACCTGCTGAATCCGAACACAGGGTCACGGGGGTCTGCTGGAGCCAATCCCAGCCAACACAGGGCACAAGGCAGGAACCAATCCTGGGCAGGGTGCCAACCCACCGCAGGAAATTAAACAACAGTAATAAAATATAAAAACAAAGAGGACGATAAAATCAAATAGCAATAAGGTATGGAGGAAGTAGCGAACTTACAAAGATAACAGGCAGTAACAGTGTTAAATTCAGAGTTGGTATGCCAGTTTGAAGAGAAGTTTTGAGGGTAGTTTAAAAATCTGAGAATTCCAGAGTTGAGGAGCCCATAGAACTGAGTTTGACGTGTGGTACAGAAAGTCGAGCTGCAGATGAGGATCTGTGTGAGCGAGAGGAGTGTAAGTCTGTAGGAGATCAGTGAAGTTGTGGAGAGCATTAAATGTTAACAGCGGTATTTTGTATTGTATTCTAGTTAACAGGGAGCCAGTGAAGTTGAGAGAAAATCAGTGTAATATGTTCAGTGGATTTAGAACAGCACATTATTATCCTACCAGCAGAATTTTGAAGAAGTTGTAAGCGATGGATAAGTTTTTGTAGGATGCCAGATAGAATAGTATTACAGTAATCTATGCGTGAAGTAATTAGGGCATTAATCAATACTTCAGTACTGTGTTGCGTTAGAAGTCTAGAAATGTTTCAGAGATGGAAGAAGGCAGTCTGAGAAACATTACTTATATGGGAAGAAAAAGAGAGGGTACTGTCAAAAAACGACGCCCAGGCTCTTAACCTGGGAAGAGATGTTTGTATTAATGTTGTTAATTAAAATGAAGAATGATTAACCTTAGTGAGTGTACATTTAGAACCAATGAGGAGCACCTCAGTTTTATTGCTATTTAAGTGGAGAAAATTGTGAGTCATCCATGACTTTATGTCTTGTAGACATGCCATGAGAATATTTGGAGTGAAAACAAAAGTGTGCTTAGTGGATAGTGTGATAAGCTGCCCGGACACAGACAGACGGACACCGTATTAAAGTCCACCACACGTTTATTATACATTAAATATATAGTAAAGTGCACAAACCCAGTGCCAAAGCACCAATCACCCCTTCAAGTCCTGGCCACAACAACAATGCCTTTCTCTCTCTCTGGTCCGCCTCCACTCCTCTCCAACACGCTTCGTCTTCTTCCTCCCGACTCTCGCCCTGACTGGAGGGAGGTGGCCCCTTTTATATGCCCCGGATGGGCCTCAGGTGCATCCTCAGGGTCTCCGTAGCCACACCCCTGTGTGGCGGAAGCTCCCATGGTGAAGCCGGAAGTCCACCGGGTGTCCTCAAGTCTCTTCCCCCCAGCACTTCCCGGTGTGGCGGAAGTACTGAGGGCCAACGCTCCCAAGGCATTGGGGCGCCCCCTGGTGGTGACCACGGGCCCCTACAGGGTTGAGCTTCCAAGCTCCGTACCCGTGGTCCCCAAAGCCACCAGGGAGGACGCCCCCTCGTGTCCCGGAGGAGGCACAAGCCCTCCTCCACTCCTCCTGAGCGTCCCGGCCAGGCATGGATGCCCACCGGGCACCACAATAGATAAAGCTGTGTATCATCAGTGTAACAATGAAAATTTAATACTGTGGTGTCGAAAGATATTACCTATAGGGATGATACAATACAATACAATACAATTTATTTTTGTATAGCCCAAAATCACACAGGAAGTACCGCAATGGGCTTTAACAGGCCCTGCCTCTTGACAGCCCCCCAGCCTTGACTTTCTATGAAGACAAGGAAAAATTCCCAAAAAAAACCTTGTAGGGAAAAAATGGAAGAAACCTTAGGAAAGGCGGTTCAAAGAGTAAAACTTTTGTGCCTGATGAAGTAAATGAGAAAAAGAAACGGCGCCAAAACAGAACCCTGCGGAAGTCACTGAGTAATGACTGCATTCTCAGATTTAAAGCCCTTTACTTGAGCAAGTCAGTGAGGTAGGAAGAAAAAAAAACATTGGAGTACAAGGCCACAGACTTCAAAACTAGCTAGTCATTTCAAAAGTATCTGATGAGATATGGTGTCAAATGCGGAGCTGAGGTCAAGAAGTACAAGAATTGATAAAATCCCCATGTCAGCTACCCAGAGAAGAGCATCTGTGATTTTTGACCAGGGCAGTTTCTGTGCCGTGTTTAGGATGAAAACCAAATTGAAACTGTTCAAAAAGGTTATTTTTTCAAAGATGGGGCTGAAGTTGGCAGGCAACATCTTTTCAAGAACTTTTAGATATGAATGGAACATTTGAAATAGGCCGATAATTGTTAAGGATATCAGGGTCTAACCATCTGTAGCACAAAGAACAATAAGAGAGCATCCAGGTGAGATCCAGAGATGGTGTACATTTGGCTTTGGGCACAGATGAGGGCTGTCCAGCAAGGGTGTTACAAACTACATCTTGTGAGTATCCCTTTAACTGTAAACTTCTGTTTGATTTTCTGATTCCATTTAGGCTTCCATTAAGCAATTAAGGATTCTGCACCACAAGATGGAGCACAGAGAGTTCAGTCAACACCACTAACTCCAGGGCAAGTATTCTGAACACAATGATAAGCTGATTCATCCAATAGGGGAAACTTTTTTGGTGAGATAGTCTTTGTTATATGTTATACAAACGTTCTTACGCATGTATTTGGGGACTGCGCTCAGTTCAAAAGGTCACTTTTGCAATGCAAACATTTAAAGAGGAAGCTAGACTGAACAGTATATAGATATTCTAAGTCCAAAAATAGAAGCAAGGCTGTTTCAGAAGCTAACTTCTGCAGGTTATGAAGAAATAATCTTTGGATATTAGTTAGCATTCTTACCTCACAGTGCTGAGGATCTGGGTTGCAGCTCTTGCTCGTCATAGTTGTGGTGTCATTCTATCAATTAATCCAATTTTCCTAATTTAGAAAACTCCTTCTAAACTTCACCAGGATTTAAGTGAGTCTGTGAGCTGTCTTAACCTGCTAGGAGCCACCAGAAGATGGCATTTAGGCAGAGATTAGTTATGCGCATCCCAGCAAAGGAGGAATGTTTTGGAAACGCTCGACAATAATACACTAAAGAAACGATATCGATTTGATAGAGAAGGTCCAATATTCATCACAAATCTTGTAGGTCACGTGATCACTCCATCCATGCATAGAAGCCATGTGTTGTAAGACAACATAAAAGTGTTGGTACCATTATGTTTTTTGGCTTGGGTGAAAATGTAGTTTTCCAATAGAGATGATTTGGGTATGACACACAACCAGCCATTTCTTGAAATTTGCACCAAACTTTGAATGCTCTTTCGGCATGTCAGTTTGTTTTACATTTTCCCACCACTCCACACAAGGTTGTCATGGGAAGAGAGCAGTGTACCCAGGGAAAACCCAACAAAATCACACTGTTTTATTTCTTTACATGTATCGGAAAACATGACATTTATGGAAATTTACAACAAAATTCAATATCTTCTTCTTCTTTCAGCTGCTCCCATTAGGCAACATAAGCCACAGCTTATCATCTTTTTCATATCTTCCTGTCCTCTGCATCTTGTTCTGTTACACCCATCACCTGCATGTCCTCTCTCACCACATCCATAAACCTTCTCTTAGGCCTTCCTCTTTTCCTCTTCCCTGGCAGCTCTATCCTTAGCATCCTTCTCCCAATATACCCAGCATTTCTCCTCTGCACATGTCCAAGCCAACGCAATCTCACCTCTCTGACTTTGTGTCCCAATCGTCCAACTTGAGCTGACTCTCTAATGTCCTCATTTCTAATCCTATCCATCCTCATCAGACCCAATGCAAATCTTAGCATCTTTAGCTCTGCTACCTCCAGCTCTGTCTCCTGCTTTCTGGTCAGTGCCACCGTCTCCAACCCATATAACATAGTTGGTCTCACTACCGTCCTGTAGACCTTCCCTTTCACTCTTGCTGATACCCGTCTGTCACAAATTACTCCTGACACTCTTCTCCACCCATTCCACCCTGCCTGTACTCTCTTTTTCACCTCTCGTCTACAATCCCCGTTACTCTGTACTGTCGATTCCAAGTATTTAAACTCTTCCACCTTCCACCATCCACCTACTCCCCTCATCCTCACCATTCCACTGACCTCCCTCTCATTTACACACATGTATTCTGTCTTGTTCCTACTGACCTTCATTCCTCTCCTCTCTAGAGCATATCTCCACCTCACCAGGCACAGGATGATTGAAACAATATTTTAGAAAAAAAATGTTTGACCTGCAAGGAACATCAAAACAGTCTTTTTAAATCTGGACTAGCCATTTTTGATGTGCCTGGGTGAAATATAAGACTGCAGAATATATTGATTCTGGTGAAGATGTCCATATATTTAGTAAAGCAAATTGTGTCTAGAGAGCTACATTCTAAAACTCCTGTATTCGTACATTCTGGATATTTAGGAATTTCTGAGAATCTCTTAATTTTGCGCCCCACTCCAATGAGGGATTCTACATGAAGTGTTAAGCTACTTTGATCTGAGAGAGGTAAATCTTGGACACTTATTTAATCCATTGGCCTGATTTCATTGCAGAGATTTTCACAGGCAAGGACCCCAGGCAGGAGAGCATCTGTGATCCTTATTATACCAAGTTCAGAGCTGTACAGTAGAAAATACATAGCATTTCCTCCTGGGCTCTCGCTCTGTGCCCTGCATGCTCCATTTCAATTTAAAGTCCCCTGCACAGAAACTAGCATCTTAAGCTCTGCTCAGCAGAATGTGTTCCACTAAACACAAAATCCAGGGGCAAACGATAGGGAAAGAGAATTAAATGTTCAGATGATTCTGTAATACGAGGCCAGCAAAATGTCTTCACACCCGGACCCTGCTCCTGCTGTCATACACTGTATATTTGAGTCTGGTGGGAAAGGACAGAAGGAAATGTCGCCACACATTTAAAATAGGATCAGACAGAAGAGAGGCTATGGGTGTGCTCCGTGAATGTGAAGCTCAAGCATTTCAGTCACAAATCTGTGCACGTTCTGAAGAATTGTAGGCGTATCTTGAAAACAAAAACATTTGTGAGCAATTTCTGTCTGGTTTACTTGTGGTAGAATGCCCTAATAACATCATCAGTTCATAAATCCCAGGAGATTTAAATAAATAAAAAATGCATACAATAAAAATAATACGAAATGAAATGCAAGTCATACTTTGCCAGATCTTCCTTTTCACCTGCTTAATTTTGGTCACAAAACTGAAGCTCATCTCGGCAGCCTCTGGCAGAGTTCACCCAACACTTGTGCCAGCCCACTGCTGGGCACATTCACATGCACACCCATACTCACACATCCTGGGCCAATCAGGATTTGCAAATCAAACTTGCGCATAACTGGGATGTGTGAGGACAACCTGAGCATGTGCAGAAAGTTTAAGGCTTGACATGGGAAGAACATGCAAACTCCACATAGGCAGCAATTCAGTCTGGAGCTAAGAAGAAGTATCCATCCATCCATTATCCAACCTGCTATATCCTAACTACAGGGTCACAGGGGTCTGCTGGATCTAATCCTAGCCAACTTGGGGCGCAAGGCAGGAAACAAACTCCGGGCAGGGCACCAGCCCACCTCAGCTAAAAAGAAGTAGCACTAGATTATTCTACGTTTTTACATGCAAAATCACAAATGATTTGGTTCCCCACTGTCTTATAGAATTCAATGTCTATACTGAAGTTTGCACAACACTGAGATGGTCTTTTTAAACTTCCCTGTGGGAGTCAGAATGTGTGCTGTCCAAACTAAGAACGAACCTGCCATATCAGAGGGGCCCAGTTAGCCCCAGCACTAAATTCAGAACTTTAGATTTATTATGAGGGGAGTCAAGCTAAAGTTTGAAAATGGAATTTATTCGAACCTTAACAAAGCTGATAATGTCCTTTCTCAATGTAGTCTCCACTCTCCTCAATGCACTTGCACCACCTGCCTGGAAGTGCCTGGATTCCAGCAGAATAAAAAGTTTTGTCTTGTCCTTGCAATCACTCATGCACCCGAGTTATTGTCGAACACTCCATGCTGAAGGGTACTACAGTCACTAATGTTAGTTACAGTGACTTGCTGGAGACCCATGTGAAGCCTGCTATTTGATCCAAGTGGCGGGGACTGCTGTCTCAAGGAGTCCTTTTGCTGCAAGACAATGACACACACTGCTAAGAACACCAAGGCTCGTCTGGAGAAACTGAAGTTTGAGGGATTGCCACATCCTCCTTATTCGCTGGATTTGGCACCGTGTGATTTCCACCTTTTTGGACTGCTAAAAAGACATCTGGGTGGTAGTCGATTCAAGACAGAAGATGACGTGAAGAAATCGGTGCACAAGTGGTTGCGAGGTCAAGACAAAACCTTTTATTCTGCTGGAATCCGGGGACTTCCTGGCAGGTGGCACAAATGTATTGAGAAGGGTGGAGATGACATGGAATCTGGCACTTCAATCAATCAATCGTCTCGCTTATGTATTAACAGCCAGGCGAGGTTCTCTCTCCTCAGAGGTTTCGTTTTGCTGATGTGCTCGTCTTGCTTGTGTATAAGCGACTAAGCGAGTTTCTCTTTTCTCTGCGGTTTCGTTTTGTCGACGTGCTCAACTCCGTTGTCCATCAGCGGCTAAGTGAGTTTCTCTCTCCTCCGAGGTTTCGTTTTGCCAATGTGCTCGTCTCGCTTGTGTGTTAGCAGGTAAGCGACTTTCTCTTTTCTTGCCGGTTTCACTTTGGTGACAGAGCCGATTTCTTTGAGCTTCATGCTGTAGCCTCACACTTCTGGATCAGACAGACAGACAGACACACACACTTCCACGCGTAGACGTTTATATATAAAATTGTTTAATGTATTATTATTTTTATTAGTGTCATCAAATGTAACCATTATTTTCATGTCATAAACACATTATCATTTTGTCTAATGTTCACCTATGAATACCAGCGTTTCTTACAGTTTTATAATGCTTGGTGCTAGTCGTGCAGGCCACCAGCAAAGCGATGCATAATGTCATTATGTTGTGTTTCAAGACAATGGCAGCACATAGACAGGCATTTGAACAAACTAAACAATTTTCTAATATTTTAGTACCGTAGCCTTAAAGAAACAAAGGCAAATTGGCTGTTAGATTGTTACTAACTTCCTTTGGAATGCTGACTTAGTAGCTTTCCAGTTATCTATTGACCATTCTTTTGCATTTACTAAAATAACCAGTCATTCCGTTTTCACAAAGATGAATTACTAGTTGATTTGTGCCTGTCTTCTACCCTGGAGAACATTGAAAAGGACTGGATTCTTCCCTTGGACCAAATCAAACACATTACTCACTGTCTAGCATCATGGTACTGGCTTCCCACCCTTTTCAGAATTTACTCATTTATTTATTAGGCAGACAGTGTGTCCCAGTGGCTTTGGTTATAAACCTTAAACTGCCTGTTTGTCACTTTTATCCCAGTCACTGACCCACTTTCTAGCTGTACAAAATGTACCTGTTTAAGTATTACAGACACATTAAAGTGCACAGAGATTATTGTGAGCACTGAATAATACTGGGTAATAATACCAAGACAATAAGACAAAGCAAGGGTCAGAACCATGAGGTCAAAGCTAAATGAGACCTACCAGAAACAAAAGGACAACATGATACTTGAGAATCAAAAATAAGGCAAAAACCAAAACCAAAATTCTACCACTGGGGTCTACTTAGAAATGTGCTGACTGACACTAGAGGTACTCATGGACAGCATGTATTGTGAACGCCACCATATTGATGGAGTAATGTCTATTACATCATCAGCAAGATGACTGAGGTTAACTTGCCTTCAAAACGGTTTGGCATAAATTCGGAAAATCAAGACGCGAATGAAAATCACCTTTTAAAAATCAAAGCAAAACATGAAAATAACAGCAGAAATGGCTTCCACATTTTTAAAAACCCCAGAATATGAACAAAAAAAGCATATGACAGGTTGTCTAATATTAAAGTAAGCATTTGTAGTAAGCCCTGAACTTGTACATTAGAGCAATCTGAACGAGAACAGGCCATTGAATTCAACAAAACTTGCCAGTCCTATCCACATAATTCTTCCAAGTCGAGTCCCTAAAGTCCTACTATCTGCCACACTACTTGGTAGCGTATTCCAAGTGTCTATGGTTCTCTGTGTATAGAAAATCTTCCTAATGTTTGTGCGAAACTTACCCTTAACAAGTTTCCAACTGTGTCCCCGTGTTCTTGATGAGCTCATTTTAAAATAACAGTCTCAATCCACTGGACTAATTCCTGTCATAATTTTAAACACTTCAATCATGTCACCTCTTAATCTTCTTTTGCTTAAACTGTAAAGGCTCAACTCTTTTAATCTTTCCTCATAATTCAACCCCTGTAGCCCTGAATCATCCTGGTCGCTCTTCTCTGGACCTTTTCTAGTGCTGCTATGTCCTTTTTGTAGCTTGGAGACTAACATCGCACACAGTACTCCACATGAGGCCTCCCCAATGCATTATAAAGGTTGAGCAGAACCTCCTGTGACTTGTACTCCACACATCAAGGCGCTATATAACCTGACATTCTGTTAGCCTTTCTAATGGCATCTGAATGCTGTCTAGAAGATGATAATGTTGAGTCCATAATGACTCCTAAATCCTTCTCATTAGGTGTACTTTCGAATTCCAGATCTCCTATTGTGTATTCAAACCTAACATTTTTACATCCTGTGTGTAATATTTTACATTTACTTAATTTAAATTTTATCTGCCACAAATCTGCCCAAGCCTATATGCTGTCCAATTCCCTCTGTAATGATTTGATGGATTCTAGATTATCTGCCAGTCCACCTATCTTGGTGTCATCTACAGCTTATTTCTTATTTTCCTATCTAAATCAGTTATATGTATTAAAAATAGCAGCAGCCCTAGCACTAACCCCTGTGGAGCACCACTCTTAACATCAGCCAGTTCTGACGAGGTTCCTCACACCATCACCCTCTGCTTCCTGTGTCTGAGCCAATTCTGCACCCACCCATATACAGTATATAGGAACATTGTTTTCATACACTGTTACTTTAACACAGGTAATTTTACTTCTAGATGCTGATTTATGCCCGATCGTGTAGGAATGGGGCCTGACTCCCCATAACCCTGAACAGAGTAATTAGATTCAAAAATGGAGGATTGGACTCCAGATATGTTTAGGTAAAGTGCTTTTGGATGTTGTTCACTATGGAATGGTGATAATATAAAATAAGTCATCTATTATTTTCCTCACGCTCTTAGCTCAATTGTTTCCATATTTCTCCAACTGGAGCACTGTATGAGGATACCTGCAATCTTCTAACATAACACAACTGTTTCGAAGCGCCTGCTAATGCTCAAATTAAAACTGGAGATCGCTCTTGTCCCTACTGCATTCAGTTTCCTGGAGCACACATAAGGCCTTAATTTCATTTGCTTCCACACATTTTCCCCTTCTGATGTCCTCTCCTGCCGACTTTTTGGTACTGCCTGGGTCCACTCAGCCTTTTGCTGGAAAACCTTTTGCACTTTTGCTTGTTAATGCATTGTGAAAGGCACTATAAAAATTAAGCTGCTTTGAGCTGCTAATTAATTGATGAATCAGGGAGCCAATCTCTAGGAAACAGGGTTTCTTTGCTGTTCCCAGTCTATCTTTATGACACTGACAAAGCAGCTAGTGGCCGCTTCAACCTCTGCTGCCCAGCTGCAGGAACAATGGCGTTTTCCCCCTGTGTAATCAAATCTCCATCTCCCGGAGCATGAAGAGTTAGAGTGAGGCAGCGTGGTTTAAACACTTAATCCATAATTCATTCTCTGTTTGTTTGGACTGAGTGGCCTCCGCAGCTAATGCTCCATTTAACAGCTAGACAAAAGTGAATTTCATTTCCATACATAATGAGTGGCCTGCCGAATGCTTGTGGGAGAATTTTAATTAAATGTCTGGAAGCAATGAGACTTTGAGGAAGCCTGACTTCAGATAGTTCCCTTGATACCCTTAGCGGGGGTCCCTCTTTTTGTTGTCATCATTGTTGAAGAAAACCAACCCCAGATGAGATAGGAGCTTGGAAAACATAAAAAAAGGTTTTGGTGGAAGACCTTTAGTCCATAAATTCAGTTTGCAAGCTTTCTTTCTTTATAGCGCCTTGCCATACTAAATCCAAAAGTACTGTAGTGCTCATATTTCTAGCATTGGAACTCCTAGTTTTCACTGTCAAGATGTTTCTCTCTTTATAACGTAGCATCTTTGTATAATATAACATGGCATCTTCCTTTGACTGCAGTTCAAAACATATACGTGTGGGTTATTGCACATTAACCATAATATAACCAGCTGGTGATCTTCTTTGGGCCACAGAAAGAAGAAGAGTCAGCAGGGTCTGCAATAAAGGATAACCAAGCCCAGGCCTCCCTGGTCCATGCTGTACACTTTGCCTTTGTGTGGCTTCTTATTTTTTGGATTATTGCAGTCATTGTGACTAGCTCAGTTTAACCTGGACTATAAAGTCCACACCATGAGTGGACCGCCCTGAGCCATCATTTTCGTTAATTTCAATTTGCAGAAGCATTAATCCCTTTTATGTCCTTCCTAAAATGAATTAGTCTTGGAAAAGTGTTCTGAGTCCCTTGGCAGCTTTGAATGAGTCCTTATTGGACAGCACGCTAGGAAGACCACTGGGAACAAACCACAGGTCACTTTTACAGGCACCAAAAGCTCCGACACATCGTTTGCTTCTCATTAAGCTTCGGCATTTAGAAATACGTGCAGATGGTGCTCCGCAAGCATCAGGTGGCCTTGGCCATTCAGAGTGAAGCCTGACGCTATGTAGTAGGTGATGGGAGAATTCACTCCCAGCCTCAGCATAACGCTGAGTGGCTTCACCCGACGGTCCCAGTGGACAGTGTGACCATCTGATAACGCTTTTCCCAGCACATTTTAATATTGCCTTTTACTACCACAGTGGATTTCAGCCCACCTCTGACGCTGCCATAACAGGGGCACCTAAAGGCCCAGCTCACGTTTAACTGTATGTAATGTGAGATTATTGATACCAATGCTGTCTGAGATCCTCTACATCTCCCAAGCAAATCTAACCTGGAGCCTGGGTCTGATTGACCAACGTGAGATAGCTGGCCTCGCTGCCGTTTGGGGGATGCGGGGGGGGGGGGGGGGGGGGGGATGGAGACTTACTGGGGATTAAATACTTTTCTTGGTGCCTTCTCGTCTGTGTAGAGCATCCCAGGAGATACCCAGGATTTGTTAATGAAATGCTACAGTACACATCCTGCAGGCTGCTGAGGTGTGTCGCGCTGGCTAGACTTGTGCTGCCCTGGTGATAGAATAAGGCACTTTAAGTAAAAAAATAAACAAATAAATAAATTAACAATTTATTAAAGAGCTTCAGGTTCATATTAGAGTTACTGTATATGTAACATCACTTTTTGGACAGAAATGTAAAAGCAAGCAGCTGCTTCAGTACCGCAGAGGACGAGACAAAAAGAGATAAGTGAAGCTATTCTGTCACTCGATAGATTTTATATCAAAATTAGACGCTTCAATGAAGGCCCTTATCTTATGAGGAGCACAAGCATATCAGCACTATAATTCATCTGATACATCCTGTCCCGAGCTGAACAACAGGAGCATCAGTTTACTGAGATGAGAACTAGGGGGCTGACCACTGCAGCCACTCAGAAGTGGGGGAAGGGTCTCTGGGTGGGCTATAGTTGTGGGTAAGGCAGAGAGCGTGTTGTGCAGTTACAGCTCTACAGGAATACAAATGCAGATAAACTATTTTATATTGCATATCTTTAGTAACTTACCTTTCTTCTCAAATAATATGCTATGCATGGACCAGAGTACAACTTAGAAATTAGCAATGCTGCCTTTTAAAGCAAATGCAATTTGTTCACCAGGATAGATTTACCTGATCTATGCAGAATGATTTTTCAACTGAGACCCTCCACCTGAGTCCTTGACCCAATACCAACACGTTTTTTCAAAGAAGTATCCAATGTTCTAATTGATAGTGTGCTTGACACAGTAAACTCATCATTCCCAGACTGTCTTAAGACTGCTGTTGTTAAACCCCTGCTCAAGAAAAATAATCTCGACTCCTCTGTTTTTGACAATTTTAGGCCTATTTACTTTGGAAAAGGCAGTTAATACACAGCTAAACGATCACTTGAATTAACATGCTATTCTTGACAAGTTTCAGTCCAGTTTTAGCACAAATCACAGTACAGAAACTGCATTGGTTAAAGTAGTAAATGACTTGCAGGTTAATGTGGACAGAGGCCATTTATCTGTTCTCATCCTCTTAGATCTGAGTGCAGCATTTGATAACATTGATCACAAGATTCTTAGAAATCGCCTTAGTCAGTGAGTGGACGCCTCTGGCAGTGTCTTAAATTGGTTTGAGTCTTACTTAACAGGTAAAAAATTATTTGTTAGTTGTGGTAATTATACTTCAAAGACACATGATATTCTATATGGTGTTCAACAAGGATCTATCCTGGGTCCACTGCTCTTTTCAATCTCCATGCTTCCATCAGGTCAGATTATCTCAAGGCATAATGTGAGCTACCACAGCTATGCTGATGACGCACAACTGTATTTATCAATAGCGCCTGATGACCCCGACTCTCTTGATTCACTGACACAATGTCTCACTTGTGTTTCTAAATGGATGAGTAATAATTTTCTCAAACTAAATAGGGAGAAAACAGAAATCTTAGTGATTGGCAAAAATGGACACAGTGATGGTATTAGAAATAAACTTGATCCATTAGGCTTACAAATCAAGACAGAGGTAAAGAATTTAGGGGTAATTTTTAACTCTCGCTCCATCATATATTTCAGAATGCCTTTCACCTTACACTCCAAATCATAACCTTAGATCTTCAAATGAGTGTCTTCTTATAATTCCAAGAGTTAAACTTAAAAGAAGTGGTGAGGCTGCCTTCTGCTGTTATGTACCTAAAGTCTGGAATAGTTTACAGCTAGAAATTCACCAGGCTAATACGGTAGAGCACCTATAAAAAACTGCTAAAGAGTCATTATTTTAACATGGCTTTCTCATAGCTTCATTTCAGTGTAACCCTGATATTCTGCATATGCATTGAATTATTATTTCTATCATATCTCCATAATCCGTACTAACCCCTACTTTCTCTGCTGTTCTCTTTCCGGTTTGCTGTGTTGCTGATCTGTGCCACCACCACCTGATCAAAGCACCGTGATGTCCCTACATTGATGGATTGAAAGCCAGAGGTCCACATGACCATCATCATCAAGTTCTTCCATGAGAAGCCTGAAAGCCATAAGGACTGATTGACATCATTTATGTTAGGTAGAATGCCCAATGGGGGCTGGGTGGTCTCATGGCCTCAGAACCCCTGCAGAATTTGTTTTTTTCTGTCCTGCCTGCCATCAGACCTTACTTTGTTCTTTGTTATTTAGTATTGCCTAATCTTACTTTTATATTTTATGTTTTATAAACTTTTCTTTCTTCATTTTGTAAAGCACTTTGAGCTACAACATTTGTATTAAAATGTGCTATATAAGTAAATGTTGTTATTGTTGTTGTTGTTTTTGTTATAGTTCATATGCACACATGTGCGGAGTTTGCATGTTCCTCCCAAGTTTGTGTTGGTTTACCTCACACATCTCAGAGACATGCAGATTAGGCTTACTGAGAAGTCCAAATTGGTCTGAGATGTGTGATTGTGCCCTTTGTCTGACTGGCATCCCATCCAGGTTAAATACCTTCTTTGTAGGCAATGTTACAAAAACAGGGTGCAGCTTTCTGAAAATGTGCATTAATAAAGCACGTCAGAAAATATTTCCCTCTTTACTACTCTCAAAGTTTTACCCTGCTTGGTTGTATGAAATGTTACATGTTTTAAATAAATTCAATGAAAGATATAAGAAAATAATGAATGAATGGATGGATGGATATATGAACGGAAGAGCGGAGGTATATGTGTGCATATTTTACTATCAGAATCAATTCTGACAGCCTTAGATAAAAGAAGAAAAAAAAATCCATATTGCTAAAAATGCATACATGCAGCAGACTTGTAGTATGTCCTTGGCATCCTTGAAAAATTCCTTAACAGAACAAAACAAAATATCATCTACCTATTGTGAGAAAATAACTGATTGGAGACACAGAAAAAGAGTTGGGGAAGCTTCCCTGTTTAATGTCTGGTGAACAAAATTGTCAAAAAATAGATTAGGTGGTCAAAAAATATGAAAAACAATCGACAAAAAAACACAGAAACAATCGACTCTATTTAAATAATGGCGGCAGGAAGGAAGTTGAGGGCAGAACAGAATTGACGTCATCATGAGCGGTTGGAAGTGATGTCATCAAGGGTTGGCCAGAAGGTGACGTCATCAAGGATGGACCGGTAGTGAAGTCATCAAGGTTTGCCGGAAGTGACGTCATCAGCGGGGAGTCGGAAGAGGTGTTTTTAGGAGGAGCCGGATGAGATGGTAACCACTGGGAATGGGTTGGAAAAGAAGAACTAATCCTCTGTAGATCTGTTAAAAGATGGAGAAAGGCATTAGTGCGCCATTCCAATCCCCTATCTTTTATTCGTTCACACTCACTTGGATCCTTTGCCTACCCCTAAGCACAAGTGTGTGACACTATCTATCTATCTATCTATCTATCTATCTATCTATCTATCTATCTATCTATCTATCTATCTATCTATCTATCTATCTATCTATCTATCTATCACCTTTTTAATTTACAAATTTATCTGACGGCTACTTAGAGACACCCACAGTAAACTGTTTTCTATTTCCTATAATGGGTTTTATAAATAACTGTCTATATTACAGCTAATTATAGATGTTTGTATGAAATAATTTACAATTCCATATAGCACTTTTCATAATTATCTATCTGAAACCTAGTTAAAGATATCCACAGAAAACTGCACTCAGTATATTTCATTTAGTGCCTTACACAATTAAATATTAGTATTTCCGAGAGCTCGTTACACATATTTATGGTTATCTGTCTACAATAGCTGACCAATTCAGACACCATTTAACTTTACAGTAAATATGTATTATAGAAATGAGGAAAAAGCTAATTCTCCAGAGAAAGGCCTACACAAACATGGAAAGAATGCCCAACATACATTTGCTGACTAGGCTGGAGATTTAACACAAATTCCTGGAGCACTATAATCTCTTCACCACTCCTGAGCTCAGTGATAAAAACTCTTCTTACCTCTCCCACCTTGACTCTTCAAACATCGTAAGAAGGCGCTTCATTTACACAGTAAGTTGCAGTACATTATACTGTTTATTTACTGTTTATTCCCAATAAATGGTTTGTCATATATTCCTTGTATATTTCAGTCAAGATGACAAGGTGCTTTATTTACGCAGTAACCTGTGCTGCACATCTATAATATTGGAGGCGACCCTCATCATAAATCAGCCCTCGAGTTCACCCAAGCTGCCACACGTGCAAAGGCTGATCCTGATCTGTTTGCGAAGAGGATGGCCTGACTGTGACCCCAGTTGTCCAAGTGGTAGAATTTGGTGAAGTCTTTGATACATTTGATACAGTTTAAGTGTGGAATGAAGCGCTAACCCTGTTTACATTAGAAGTGGATTAGTGTGAGGCTGAGGGGCAGGTCATCTTCTGGCACCATCACATGCGGGCTTCTATTGTGTTCTTTGTTCAAAGTTGCCTTGGTGATCAAAACTACAACACGAAGAAGCAGTCGGAGCTCGGAGGAGAGGGTGACAGGACTGCTGCTGCTGCTGCCTGCCACTCTTTTTCCTGATATCTAATTCTGGTGATTTAAAACCTGCATACTGTACTTTAAAACAGTTTGAAGTTTACAAGTGTTTTTAAGACTTGTCCCATAAATTAAGTTAATCCTACATAATTCTATTAAAATATATTTTATTTCTGACTACTAATGTGTGCAGCAGGTGCAAGACTATAGCAGAAAGTCAAATGTTAAAAGGCAGTTGTAGTACAATATGTCACTCTTCTAAAGCAATGCAACCTTTATATAATAATAATAATAATAATAATAATAATACATTTTATTTATATAGCGCCTTTCCCATGCTCAAGGCACTTACAGAATAAATAAAGAACGGCAGAATATACAGTATATAGCATTGTACAAACCAGATAAATAAACAAAGAAGATTAAGACAGTAAATTCTATATATAAAACCAGTAACGACACACTGCACGATAACGTGCAGTGAATACACTTGACTTGAGCATTTCTAGTTCTCATCCTCTTTCTCTGTATGTTTAGTATTCGTTTACTCAGAGGTTGATGCGCTTGCTGCTTCCTGAGCAGCTCTTATTTTCTCCACACTAGCGGCCCGCTTCTTCTCTTCTTTCATTGGCGTCTTTTCGTATTAAAACTGATTAAGTCAGTGTTTGTGTTGCAATTACTTTGTACGTTTTCTGTAATTTTTCACTTAAGCTGGCACTTAAGACTTCGATCTGCCTCAAGAATGATTTAAAATACGAAGAGATAGGGGATGTGTTGGTGAAGGTGGTAGGAATGAGAACGGTGCCCGTAGGCATGAGCCGCACAGCCGCCCTGCTGCCTGCTGCCGAGAGTTGATTCTACAATAAAATGAAATAAAAAGAGGAATAACCTTGCAGGTCAAACATCACCCCGGAAATGGATAGTAGACATAACGTAGCATATGTGTACCAAATTTCAGGTCAATTGGTCAGAGGGTTTGCGAGCTATGGGTGATTTAAAATCCTGGAAAGACAAACGAACAGCCGCGGTACCGTATTATATAAGAAGATATTGAGAAAATGAAACAAAATGTAAAAATCATCAAAATAATTAAAAACATTAAATCAAACTGTTACTTTCCATATAAATATCATGAACTTATACTGGTTATTATTAAAAAGTAACATTAGGTCTTAAAAACTGTTCAAGCAAGGAAACTGCACAAAAGTCATGACACATTTGTAGATGCAGTAAACTGAAGAAAATAAATTATTAAGAATCTGTCAATCTGAAAGCTGACCGAAGGTAAAAATGGCTAACAAATCTCATTTGTGTACAGGAAGCACATTGGCACCACTTACATTCTAGCGTTTTGAAATTGCATGAAGAGATCCAAGAGCTGATAGATCAGGTCACTGAACTCTCCTGGAAAATGGAGAGAAACTGTCAGAGCATTAGCAAGGACAGGAAGAGCACAAAACAAACAGTCTGGAAAACAAAGGAAGAATCGTGAGCCTGCCTGAGCCTAATGCTAGTCAAGCCGCTCTTCATCCTTGACCCCTCAGGCAAACCAGGTGAAGAGGAACAACCTCGTTGCAAGGAAACTTCACAAGGTTGATATTACTGTAGACATGATTTGAGTTTATCTCAAATGTTTAGAAGAGAAAACACAGAAGACTGCATACGGGCAGAACTATACTGAAAAAGTGTGATCACTATCACAACACAAAACAACACAAAACAAAAAGCAACACAATATAAATCCGAAATTAATATAACAAGATAGACTGAAAGTAGCATATCCTCCTCACATCTGCTCAATCCATGTCGTGATCATAGGGACTGGTGCTTATTTTGGCAGCACTTAGTGCTGGACGGGGCTGCTATCTATTGTCATCACCAACTAAGCGAACCTCCACATCTTTAAAGACAGACATGTGGAGCACAGGCAGTCTTCACATGGACAACAATGAGGCTTGAACCCATGGCACAAGATTTGCAAGGCAGTGAGGCTACACCATGATGATGCCTAAGAAAGATTATAGCGAGAATAAAATGAATATTTTCATGATAAACAGAAGGGAATACTGAGCCATTGGGAAGAGCATGTGAATTTCCTCACAATCAGATTAGACTGCAGAAGTGTAATCTGAATGTGCAGTAACAAGTGATGACAGTAATAACACTCTTATCAAACCTGCTTAATCCGGTTCAGAGTTCACTTTAAAATAGCTAATCATAAGGAGGAGAAGAGGTCTGAACTGACAAGATGTTATTAGCACTTCTGCCTTGCTGTGCCAGTGTTTTGGCCCAGTCATTGTCCATTTGGAGCTTTCACGTGCCCACTGTGGCCATGAGGATCTTCTCACGCTTTGGCTTCCTCCAGCATTCCCACAATGTGCTGCTTAGTCTGCTTCATAATGTCAAACTGGCTGGTGTGGATGAGTATGGGGATGTGTATGTGAGGGCTCCTTCTGATACTTCATTGAAAGTGGATTCCTGCCTTGCACACAACACTTCTGGCATGGGTTCACGAGCCCCAAAAACTGAAGTGTAAACAACATGTCCCATTAGACGACTCTTCCAGGGGTTTTCAGTCGTAGAGTTCATCATAGCACATTGCTGTGAACTCAGATGCATAATGCGACATGCCCATCAACTCACTCCAACTACAGTCTTCAAAATAATGGTTCTTTAATAGCATTTTGTGGTCCTTTACTGGACTATTGCTTGACAAATGACCATTTCATTCTAGGAAAGATTCGTTGCATATGAAGTTTAGTCATCCTGCTTTGAAAACTTTCTAATATGTAGAAAAAAACTGAAATCTTTAACGTATGGTTGACTACTTAGCCGGACACTAACAGATTAAGAAAACCTGGACTCGGCCTGTGATACTGCATGCAGCAAGAGTCATTTTTAAATCAAGACCCATTGGCATTTCTCAAATCTGTTACCATCTATTCATGATGCAAGATGCTAGGGGTCGCTGTTTCTCCTTTAAACCCAACAGATAGACATGCTGGACACTGGGTAAAAGCACTGAGAAGCATTTTTATTCTTTTCTTCTCAATAATAGTACTTTAAGCACCACAGCCACCAATATACAGGCAAGTAATAAGCACAATAACCATACAATTCTCTCTCTATCTCCTCCACACCTCTCAGCAAGCTTTGTCCTACACCTCCCAAATCCAGCTCGCTTGCAGGGATCCCAGCAGTCCTTTAAATAGTGCTTGACTCAGTGTACTTCTGTTCTTCCTCCCATGTGACTTGCCAGCACTTCCAGGTCAGCCGGAGAATTCAAGTTCTTTAATCAGCCTGGAAGTCCTCATGACTACCTCGTACTTCCTGGCTATAGGGAAAGCATGAGTCCCCAGGTTGTTCGACAGCTCCCCCTGGCGGCATCCATGGCACCCAACAGGGCTGAGAAAGTGAACTCCAAGTCCCAGGATGCCCTGCGGGAATCCGGGGCACCGCTACACTCCAGGGAAGCTGCCACCTAGCGTTTTGGGGGAGGCAGTGTCGACAAGTAGCTGCCTTCCCCCATCCTTCAATTTTAGGGGTGTCCCGGCCGGGTTGAACTGCCGGCCATCTCTCACAATGGTTATTTACTGTATGGAGCCTGTTACAGATCTAAATCATTGTTCTTTCTGGAACCTACCTGTGGATTTTTCTTGGTTTCCCTATGGTTTCACTCCGATAAACCACTGTGGCAGATTTATTTATAGGGGGTAGTCCATGACTCACAACTCACAACTGATTTAAAGGAAACTCAAACACAACAGTTAAATTGCTTCTGGTCCCTCAATGAGTCAGGCCTGGGGACTGAACTAGCAGTCTACTCGTTTCAAGACTGGCTCCCTAGACAGTAAGCCATACAGACATCTGACAAGAGAAAAGACAAGAAAGCTCATACTAGGTTGGATAATATCACTCTCAATTATTACCTGGGGAGATCATATTACTTTTCGTACTGCCACTTATGGAGTATTTTCCCTTCCATATGTAAGTTTTATCAATTTTTAATGCAGAACTTCGCTCTGCTAGCACCATTACAATAAAATACAATTACACAAATTAGAAAGGAACACAGCTATGGTAACGTATAAAAAATATTAAAAGTGGCAGTGCACAATAAATATTCTGGGTAGAGCATTAAATAAAATTACGAAACTAGGAACTGAGTGATGATGATATGTTTACACTACCACACCGAAAATTTCCAGATCTTAGTATATTCAGTTTAAATAAAGCTGATAATGTATCACTTCTTAAACAAAAAAAGTTACTAACATATTATAAGGATAAAAAATGAATTTTGTAATATTTTTGCAAAGGTTGCACAGGCAGATCAAGTGAGGCATGTAGTGCCGCACAATTAGTTACCGGTAGGGACTGAACAGGCAGCCTTGTGAAATACAGTGCCATGGCTGTGCCACTAGGGGGCCACACGGCCCTTTACACAAATGGCTGCCCTTCTCAAGGACCTCATGTAGTTTCAGACTGGCCGTGGGCTTAGCGTTCTGTTTTTGCCTATTTGGAAATAGTACAAAATAATAAAAGAACGCTAACATGAAGATGTAGCATAAAACTGTAGCTATGTGTCAGCCTCATTTTATATTTTTTTTAGTTAAGGAAAAGAATATGTAGTACTTTTGTTAGCACCAAACAATGATCTCATTCTGTATCATCTGCTAGTAGTGACAATTGTAACTTCATGTTCATACGTGTCCTTTTAGAACACTAACATCCATTCTTTAACCTACATAGTTCAACGACATTCGATTATGGTAACACTCCCAGGAGACTGTTGTTTAAAACCTGCACCCAGTTGCTGTCTGTATTTTTTAGTCTATGTGTTCTCCCCATTCGTGTGTAGCTGTTCCTCTGACATCCTGAATGGGCTGTTGTCGCGGGATGTTCGAGTTATCATTTAGCGTTCACAGTAAACCCTAACCACACGAACCTCTATCCTTAACTGCTGTCCTAAAACTGTGCTGGCGTTATTTCCTAAAACTTCACTTCTGCATTCTGGCACAATAAAAGACAATGTTTGTCTTGCATGGTAATGAATAAATAAATAATATCAATTCTCCCCGTGACCCTACTTAGGATTAAGCAGGCTTTGAAAATGATATGGTAGGGTATATTAATTCTAGGGAACTGTACACATAAAGAATATCATTATGAGCAAATCAATTAAATGAATACAATAATAGCGTTGTGGCAGGAGGCTGGGGGCCAGACCCGGCCGGGATGCTTGGAAGGACCGGGAGGCGATCTGTACATCCCCCGGGCCACCAGGGGGCGACCGCCCTGGATAGCAAAGGGACCACGGGGAAGGAGCAGGGAGGCTCAAACCCGTGGGGGCCCGTGGCTGCCGCCAGGGGATGCCCCAAGCCTCATAAAGCCCAGGAGATCGGCACTTCCGCCTCACCTGGGAGGGTGGAGGAAGGACCTTCCAGTGACACCCGGAGTGATTCCGGGTGCTCATGCAGCACTTCCACCACACCAGGAGGAAGAACGTCAGCAAGCACCTGGAGCTCATCTGGGTTATTATAAAAGGGGCCGCCTTCCTACAGTCGGGGAGCGAGAATCGGGAGCTGGAGGACGATGAAGCTCAAGCGAGACGAAGAAAGGCGGCCCATGGATGTTAAAAGGCCCGTGTAAGGGTGTTTGGTGCTGTAAGCACTGTGTGCTGTGCAGGACTGTGGTGAACTGTGTAAATATTTGTAATTAAATCATGTGTGGTGGACTTAAGACAGTGTCTGTCTGTGTGTGGTTGGGCTGACTATCACAGCATACACATTCTTATATGCTAGCACTTTCATGTCTCAGAGTGATGGGAGGATTGCTAAATGAGGGATAAGCCCATCCACCATCTGTAGTGGACCTCACCTCTCCCAGACTCTAAAGCCGATGTCACACTGCACAATTTCTGGTCAGAGGTGAGGTCATACTTGACGACAAGTGCCATTGCCTGAGTATGTCAGATAGCACGACTAGAAATGGAAGAGTACGTAGAATTGGACAACTATAAACATATTTCCGGCACAGTTTCCCATTGCCAAAGAATTGCAAGCCTTTCCATTTCTGCCAATAACATGCTGGAGCCAGTGATGATGCCTGTGCGAAGGCGTTACACACTCTAATAAATAATGATACTTTAATGGCACTTTATGGTTCTTCATTGGATTGTATGGTTACTCATTGAGCTATTGTTTGGTAACACACTGAATCATTCTGGGAAGGGCTTATTGCACTTTGAAAAACTTCCTAATATGTAAAAACAAAAACCTGAAATCTCCACGCAACTGTTGTTAACAGTTCTGCCTTTGTCCAGAAACAGTTTCATAAGCTTTATGACCTTAGTCTCAGAAAGTCTTTTTCCCGGGGTGCGACTGGGATCTTTTCCTGAATAAGACCAAACACAGTTGCATAGGGTGCGTCAGGAGCTTCCACCTGCAGCTGAAGTCACTTCAGTACACATACATTGTGTCAGCGTGCCCGTGTCGATCAAACACAGGAAGCTCTGCAGTCTACTTGTGACTTTACACTGTAGGAAGATACGTACAGTAAATAAATATAGGTAAATAACATTCGATCTGGCTTTTATATAAGTAACATATACATGTGTTTTCCATATAAAGACCATCACAAAATATAATCACAAACAAGACTTTGCACGATACCTTGGCGAGCTCTGTAAGCCCTGCTGTTTTGTTGAAGGACATGTGTGGGGCAGACTGACTGGCAGGATGACGCCCGACCTGTTGCTGCATCCAAATGGTGCCATCTTTCGCCTTTACCCCTTGAGCAGCTGCGTTGTTCTTATATGTGAGTGGACGTTTCTTGTGGGTTGGGGGCTTCTGTTCTCTTTCTCTGATGTAAATCCTCATCCTCATCTGAGTTCACCTCTGTTTTAGCACATTTTTATTTGAAAACAGCAGTCTCAGATCGGGAGGAGTGTGAACGTGACTGAGAGAATAAAACTGAATAAAAACGTTAACTTTTACAAGTACCATACATTTACACCAGCTGTTACAGACTGAAATGAAATGTATGTTTTTATTGTATAATATTAACAATAAGAGCAGCTCACTACTCAAAACGTTTTAGTTTGGGATGTGGCCAGGATCAAACCCGCAACCTGTTGATTATGAGCTGAGTCAGTGGTTCTTACCGCTGTACTACCAAAGAAGTCATATCAATGAAATACACTAACCTGATTTCTTTTTCTTCGGTTATATTCTTGACTAAAAGCGCACTTGTTTTGTTATATTTGTACCTTTGTGAAAGTGCTTATTTGTTATTTGGACTTCAGTCTTCACACATTATACACTTCATATTAAAATTTTGTCGTTAGTACTATAACATAAAAAATGTTTGTCTTTTAGGCATGTGTTCAACATTTCTTGCATTTCCTGTCATCCTACACTTACATAGATCTTTGTAGACACAGAACACACATGAAATGCATGTGTTGCAAAATAACGATATATTATTTACTCTGTACAACTCCAGGTACCTCACTCCCAGATAAACAAGCCCTGAGCTGGGAGAGCTTTTTTGCCCGAGATGAGCTCCGGCAGGTGGTGGCACGATGGCGCAGTGATGGCGCTGCTGCCTCACAGTAAGGAGACCTGGGTTCGCTTCCTGGGTCCTCCCTGCGTGGAGTTTGCATGTTCCCCCCATGTCTGCTCCAGTTTCCTCCGGGTGCTCCAGTTTCCTTCCACAGTCCAAAGACATGCAGGTTAGGTGCATTGCCGATCCTAAATTGTCCCTAGTGTGTGCTTGGTGTGTATGTGTGTGTGAGCCCTTCAGTGGGCTGGTGCCCTGCCCAGGGATTTATTCCTGCCTTACGCCCTGTGTTGGCTGGGATTAGCTCCAGCAGACCCCTGTGACCCTGTAGTTAGGATATAGCGGGTTGGAAAATGACTGGCTGACTGAGATCCGGCGGTGAGGGGGGTAAGATAGCAGGCTGCTTGCTGCTTGTGCTGATCACCACATTTACAAAACAAAAGACACTGAATGGAGAGGTGCGAAGGGATTGTTAATGTATGGTAGACTGACTAGCTGGATACTAACAGATTTAGAAAACCTGGACATCTCTAGTGTTACTGTATGGAGCAAGAGTCCTTTTAAAAGCAAGACCCCATGGGATTTCACAAATCTGTTATCATCTGTCCTTGCCTATGGAGCTTGTTACAGACCTAAATAATTGTTTTTTTCTGGAACCTTCATGTGGATTTTTCTTTAGGGAAACAAAAATGGTCTCCCCTATGGCATTGCTCTGAAGAACCACTCTGGCATCTTTTATGATTGCAGGCCTGGTGAATTCAGCAACAACCTCCGCCCTTTTCTTTCCATTCCGCGGTGGTACATCAAACACGAGGTATCAGACAGACGAGCTTCTGTTCTTTTTGTCAAGTCCAGAAAGCCAAAGTTCCTCATTTCTCCTAACTGCATCATGCTGAGTGCTCATTGGTGGTCAGAACTCACACACTCACGTCTGCTCCTATGATTTAAGACACAATGGGACGTATTGTAGACTGGTAGTGGTGTTGCCAGGTCTGTGGTTTTCTCACATCAGCCACGGGGAAAAAATGTGCTTTCACGGGTTGCTTTTTTCAGGCTACTTTTTTTTTTAAATAACGTGGTATTTTGGGCTAGTTTTCAACATCACTCCCATTGAAATTGTACCATGTATTTCATCAATCTGGCATCCCTTTCCTTGCTATTTGCACTTGTATTATATTCTTTCCCGTTGTAAACCTCTCTCCCCCTATTGTGTGATGTTATATACCAATTCTATCACTCTGAAATATCTCAAAAGGGGAATTTGGGCTCTGGTATGTACATAACCCTTGCTCAGACACCGACCTGCTTTCCAATGTGTCAAGTTGCCTACATCAGGCATTGGGCTATTTTTTCTGAGCAAACTTCTGCTCTTTTGCAGCAATCATTGGTCTATAAAGTTTTTTTTAGGAACCTGGCATTCCTGACGTGTTGGATTAAGTCGCTGGAAAGCACACCGCGACTTTCTCTGACTCACTAAGACTGTGTGAATAAAGTCTGTGAACTCGCAGGAAAAGTCGTATAATGTGGCACAAAGCCTTAAGGTGTACTGGTGAAGCCAAACTGTACAGGACTGTGACACGGCGAGTGGACCTTGACTCACTTTAGTAAAACTCCGGAACCCGCTAACCTCAAATTGTCAACACGGAAATGTTTAATAAATGAATGAATGAATTAATTAATTCCAGTATATGCAGAAAATACACATTCCAAATCAAAAAAGGGGTTGAATGTAATCAAATACCAAGACAAAATAAAATAAAAGCATCCCGTGGGACCTTGCAGGGCACACCACCCCATTACAAACCCGTTCCCAATCACTCAGCTAATTTAAAGTATCCAGTAAGCCCAACGCGCAAATCTTTGACACACACGACAAATCCTTAAAGTGTCCGGGCGCGGAGAGATGGCAGCGCTAAACATTCACTTTTACAACAGGGCTATAGGTGGGGGCGATTGCACCTTTTCGGTGGATCTGACGTGCACACACGCCTGCTTGGACAGCCATCGCTCTGACATTGCCTTTTTTTCTGCACTCCCCTCCTTGTTTTCAGGCTCACAGTGGCCAGCCTTCCAGTGCAGTGTTTCTGATTACCGGGTATCAATCTTCTCCAAGGCATTAGGTAAATGGACTGCCACATTACAGTAATGGAGTAAGTCTATGAAAAACAGAAAGCTGATCGCTCTAAACTGATTTGATGTCTACCTCGTGGCTGTATTTCCTGTTAATGGCTTCCTAAATTTTGTAAGAAGGCTCTCCACCTGGTAGGATTACAGCTGCTCTTAATTACACAGCTGATAGAGCCCCTCCGAGTCTCTCCGTCACTCCGCGTTTGTAAGCCGCCGCCGTCTCGCTGTCCCCACGTGGCTCACTTCCCTAAGAACTTTCTCCTCTTTAACGCAGGACCTTTTTTTTTCTTCATTACTGTTCAGCACAATACGAATTACTGACAACGTTTATGTGTGCGAAGTGAAAACCATTAAAGTTTACAACCGAGACCTGCGCTGTCTGCTCTTTTTGGCTGCCGTTATTTTTTTTAGAAGATGGGATGAGCGGTTTCAGGCTTCGCTTGAACTCCTTGTCTAACTACACGACTTGCTGACCCCTGACTGCACTCTGCCTGTGATTTTAAGATGACCCGACTCTGTTTTTCTAAGAAAAGTCGTCAACCTGAATTACTTTTGGTATTTTAGTTACGCGAACTGCATCGCGTCTTTCTGACCTGCTTGTCGGGAGCTTTTTTTTTATTTGAACACTTCTTTAAAAGGCTCGCGGATTCAGATGAATAGTCGGAGCTTTGCGATTTAGTTCAGAGAAGGGACAGATTGCTTTTCACTCATACCTGATTTTGAAAAATCCCTTAGAAAAATCGGCAATTAATGCAACACACGTGTCTTTGAGAGCAAACCCCCTCATAAATCAGGAGAAAATTGTACATTTACAATATGTACAAACTGGAGACATCGTCCAGATTTGAGACAGTGAGGTAATGAAGCAGCAGTGCTGACCACTGCCACTGCCCACTGTGCCATCAAGCAAATGGCAATGTAAGTAAAATCAAAGGGATGCACGTTTATATGTGCATCTTGTTTATATTTGAGTTAAATTGCTTTCAAGATAACTTGGAGGAACAGACTGCACTCTCCAGGCCTCTCAAATTTCTGGTCTGGTCACTCACTATACTTTATATTTGGAGTTTCTTCATTTTTATGAAGATTTCCTCACACATCCTGACAATGTCCTTATTTGGTTAAACTCTAAACTGAGTCATTGTGAATGAGGACCCCTATGATTGACTGGGCTCCCATTACAGGTTAGTTTTTGCCATATAACACAAATCCCAACGACTCTCCAATGGGAGAAGCATTTTCAGAAAATGAATGAATGGATGGAAGAATGGGTTCTCTTGCTAGTTTTAATTCTCAGCATTGTTTTGATGAAATCAATGTACAGGCAGGGCTGTCTTAACACATGGGTACGCTGGGTAGATGCCCTGGGGGGGCCCCATGCTAATCTATGTATGTTGTGACTTGCTGAGTGGTTGTGTAGGTAGGGACCCCAGTGCTCTGCTTTGCCCCGGGGCCTATAATGCTGTGTGGAAAGTAGCCCGGACACAGACAGGCAGACATCATTATAAGTCACCCAACACATGCTTTATTGATAAATACTATACAGTGAAGCACACAACCCCAAAACTCCCCCAAAGTCCAGGCCTATCCAAAATGCCAAACATTAAGATCTCAAGATGCCGGTCTGCTTATGATTCCAAGGATTAATAAAATAACAATGGGAGGTCGAGCTTTTAGTTACAGAGCCCCTAAACTGTGGAATGGTCTGCCTGCTACTATAAGAGATGCCCCTTCGGTCTCAGCTTTTAAATCCCGGCTGAAGACTCACTACTTCAGTTTAGCACACCCTGACTAGAGCTGCTGATTAACTGTACAGACTGCATCTCTGTTGTTAGTCATTAGCACTTAAACATAAGTAACATGACAGTTATAATTGTATACTAACCCTCACCTATTCTGTTTCTCTTCTCGGTACTCAGATGTGGCACTTGGTGCCACGGCCCACCTGTCAAGTTGTTTTGCCTGCCTAAGGAAAAGTCATCCCAGATGGAGAATCGCAGGAATCGTGGGAAAGAGGGGTCCTTTCATCGGATTGGCTGGCCCAGCACTGTTTCAGACATGTAATGGCCAAATGGGGAAGGCAGCTTGATGGATGAGGTCTCCAGGACTCTAAATATATCCAAATCTTATTATGTGATATCATCTACTGTTAAATTCTGCTCCGTACTTCTAAAATTATTTTTTTTTACTTCTAAAAAATGTTTTATTTTATACTGTATTGAGGATTTGTTCTGTTCTGTGTATTGTATTGTATTGTATTGTATTGACCCCCTTCTTTTGACACCCACTGCACGCTCAACCTACCTGGAAAGGGGTCTCTCTTTGAACTGCCTTTCCCAAGGTTTCTTCCATTTTTTCCCTACTAGGTTTTTTTTGGGAGTTTTTCCTTGTCTTCTTAGAGAGTCAAGGCTGGGGGGCTGTCAAGAGGCAGGGCCTGTTAAAGCCCATTGCGGCACTTCCTGTGTGATTTTGGGCTATACAAAAATAAACTGTATTGTGTTGTATTGTATATTTCACGCTCAGAATGCACACGCATCATGGCTGCCACACGCTCCCAGCGTTCTGTTGATGCGACTGTGATGGACGACTGGCTATGGACTCCGGTCGCCACCCCCAGGCCGCTAGGAGGAGCCCTCCGGACATCATGATGGTGCCCCGAATGCCAGCAGGGCCTCATGGACTTTGTAGTTTATATACACAGCCCTGCTAGATACCTTGGGGACCACCGGGAGTCGCTGTAGGGGGGCTAGTGGGCTCTTGTGTGCCCTATAACCCGGGAGTGCGTCAGCATCACGTGTCCGGAAGGAACGACGTGCTCCCTGGATGAAGAAGAGGACTGTTTGCCCTGACCCGGAAGGAAAACGGACTTGTGGGTTTGGCCAGGAACCATTTCCGGGTCAGGAGCTATAAAAGGACTGTGGGAAGCCCAGTACACTGAGCTGAGCTGGGAGGTAGGGTGGCAAGTGTCTGGGCGAGGACGAAAGAGTTTATTGTTGAGGATTATTGTGTTTATGAGTGTGGAGTGGAGGGTGCTTTGTGCACATTATAATAATAAAAATAATAGTGATTATACTTTCACCTGGTCATCAGAGTGGTACCTGAGGGTGTTAGAGGTGGCTCCACGCCTCTACTGCTACACGACTTTTGAGCACATCATCACAAATTAACGCGATGTGTGTGCGAGTTGCAGTACCAGTAAAAACATGGGTGGCGTGTGTTGAAGTTTTGGTACGTGAAGTCAGCATCATTGTTTATTACCAACATGTGACGGCAGGCTTGCAGCTCCAACAGAAATAATCTGTATGCTTTGATGTTTGATGAACGGTGAACCAAACCATCAAACTCAAATGCTGACATGTCAGTGTATTTATGATGCTTTTCTTCTCACATAGGCAATATAAGCATGGCATATTCTTTATCGTAACGACTAATACATTGAAAGGTCTCACACACCATCTTCTGTGTCGCTGTTGCCATCTTATTTTTTTATTTTGCATCTTCACAGCAACATCAGAATGAAAAAAATTTTCATTTTTAACATCTTTGTCCCTCCGCTCACAACACAGCGAAACCGGATATTATTTTCTCACTGTGGTGATTTCTCGCACTGCCACCTAGTGGAATGCTTCGGATTTACATAAAGGATGCACACAAGTATAGATAGTGCCCTTGTTGCATAGCAGCAGCAACCTCAAGCACACGTGTCACGTAGCGTTAAGTATACCCCGGCTTAATTATGATGATGAAAATTAAGTTTGTGATTGAAGATTGCTGGAATAGTGATGTAATGTGATAAAGTCATGAAGTAATCCAGACGAAAACAAGTATAATCCCACTGGTACAGCGGCTCTCACTTCACAGAGTTTACTTCCCATAGACAACCCAACTGCTTGCTTTCTTGCATGTCGTTTTAACAATTTTGAAGACTGAATTTCCAAGAAAGCAGTAGGTAGCAACCCAGCCCATGGGGAAAAAACAAGACATCAGGGTGAAAGATGCTTGCCAGATACTTTGTGCATAAGGTCGACTAATGACTGTAGTCAAGAATAGCAAACAAACGTGAAGATGAAGTGAAATAAATGTATTGAATGTAATTGGATAGACATCTTGAAAGTTGTGGCTTTCACCACAGTGACAGAGATATCTTTAAAAGATGGTAGAAGTAAAACACAGGGGTCTTATTAGAGAACTAAAAGCATTACTTATTTGCAGCCATGGCTTCATAATTGGTTATTCAATGTTTTTGTACTATTGCCAATATTTTAACAAGTACAAAGTTAGCAACTCCTAAGTTGTAGTATTACACAGAGGCTTTTGCTTCTTCTTAAATCTGCTTTCATTATGAGGTCCTTTTATTCTGAAAGCTGTTTGGATGGAGCCTACCTTAGCAGCAGGAGCAAATTTGGGGTGGGGTGCCAGCCTAACAAAGACCACACTCACACTCAAGCACACAGGGCCAGCATGGAATCGCCAATCAATTTACAGTTAGGTCCATAAATATTTGGACAGAGACAACTTTTTTCTAATTTTGGTTCTGTACATTACCACAATGAATTTTAAATGAAACAACTCAGATGCAGTTGAAGTGCAGACTTTCAGCTTTAATTCAGTGGGGTGAACAAAATGATTGCATAAAAATGTGAGGCAACTAAAGCATTTTTTGAACACAATCCCTTCATTTCCACAAGCAACAAGTTCGCAATGCAATCCCAGCAATCACCAACACGAACGGAGATAAAATCATTGACCATAAAAATATAATGCACACATTTGGAGACTACTATAAATCCTTATATTCTACTGAGTTTAAAGAAGACAACACACAATCTAATGCATTTCTGGATACATTACAGATACCACAAATAGATACTCTTAGTGCAGAGGAATTGGATAACATTTGGCACTATCAGAATTACTAAATGGTATAAAGTCACTTCAGAGTGGGAAAGCAGCAGACCCTGATAGCTACCCTGTCGAATTTTATAAGAAATTCTCCACTCAGTTAGCTCCCCTCTTATTAACAACATTTACAGAAGCTAGAGACAATCAAATTCTACATCAAACTTTTCGCCAGGCATTAATCACTGTCTTTCCTAAACAAAATAAAGACTTATTACAATGTGCATTATACAGACCAATTTCACTTCTGAATAATGATGTTAAGATACTCTCCAAAGTCCTAGCTAGAAGGATGGAGAAAGTGCGCCTTCGGTAATATCACAAGATCAAACTGGATTTATTAAAGACCGACACTTAGCTTCCAATCTTTGACGCCAGATTTAATGTAATATATTCACCTGCAAATTCAAACACCTGAGATATATTATTATCGTTGGATGCAGGAAAAGCATTTGATAGGATTGAATGGAACTACCTTTTCACTACATTAGAGAAATTTGGGTTTGGCCCGAACATTTGTGCATGGATCAAACTACTGTACACCAATCCAGAAGCTTCAGTTTGTATTAACAACATTAATTCAGACTACTTTAAACTAGAACGTGGTACCAGACAAGGATGCCCCCTGTCACCACTACTTTTTGCAAACGCCATTGAACCACTGGCAGTTCATTGTCGAAATGCTTATCAGATAAAGGAGATTATCAGAGAAGGACTTGAACAGAAAATTTCTCTATATGCAGATGATATGGTACTGTATATATCAGACCCACAAAATACTGTGCCTGCAGTCCTAACAGCACTTACAGAATTTCAAAAGATTTCTGGTCTCAGAATTAATTTGAATAAAAGTACGTTTTTTCCAGTCAATTCTCAAGCATACAATATTAGATTGGACACCTTCCCTTTTATCATTGCAGATTGGTTTAAACACCTAGGGGTAAATATCACAAGTAAACATAAAGCTCTTTATCAACAAAAGTTTGCCATCTGTATGGAAAAAAATTAAGCAAGACTTGCATAGATGGTCAACCCTTCATCTCACTCTAGCTGGAAGAATTAACATTGTTAAGATGAATATCCTTCCTAAACTTCTCTTTTTATTTCGAAACATTCCAATATATATCAATAAATAATTTTTTAAGCAATTTGATTCAACAGTCACCTCATTTATTTGGAACTTAAAACATCCACGTATCCAAAGAGCGACCCTACAAAGACCTAAGGCAGAAGGTGGCATGGCTCTACCTAACTTTCAGTTTTATTACTGGGCAGCAAACATACAAGCTGTAAAAACCTGGACACAAATAGATGAACATACACAGGCTTGGTCCGCAGTAGAAATAAAATCCTGCAGTACTTCTTTATATTCCCTGCTTTGTGCCCCAATAAATGCAAATTATCGCCAATATACTAACAACCCATTGTGCTTCACTCACTCAGAATATGGAACAAATATAGAAAGGATTTTAAGATGGAGAATCTTTTATCTGTGGCACCTCTGCATGAGAAACACCTTTTTCAACCCTTGCAAACATATGCAGTTTTTAATATCTGGAAAACATTTGGGATTAAATTATTTAGAGATCTTTATATAGACAACATCTTTGCATCCTATGAGCAATTACATTCCAAATTTAACTTTCCAGCAACATATTTCTTTCACTATCTTCAAATTAGAAACTTTGTTAAACAGAACCTGCCCGATTTCTCCCATCTCCCACCTTCCTCTATGGTGGAAAAAATAATGCTCAGTGATGTTTTATATTATTTGAAATTGGAAAAAATCTAATTCTCAATTAGAGGATTTGTGCAGAACTTTTTCAAAACCTGGCAGGATCTAATCAATAACATTTTAGAATAAGCTCTTAAAGCACTGAGGAAGCAGATTCTCTTCCCATTTCTTTTTCTTCTCCATTTATTTTTATCCACTTATTAAACTTATCAATTTATTTATTTTTACTAGCTTTAAGTTTTACTCCGTTGTCCAGGCTCTCTTTCTCAGGGGGTGGGGGTTGATTTGTTTTCAATCCTAATTTTTGTAAAAATTGATCTATTTGTATGGAATGATTACAATAAAATCAATAAAATTAAAAAAAAAAAAAAAAAAGGTTTTGTGATGCGCCATCTGTCGGAATGACAGAGACATAGCAACCAGACAGACTACATCCTTTTATTAATTTAAATTTATCTGTAATTGCTGTAATGTTGAGTACTTTGTTTTTTGTAATAAAATAGTTAGTCACAAAATGCACTGATTTATTAAATCACCAAATGTTACATTACGTTATTATGGACAGTGTGATGTACAAAAAGCAGGAACCAAATGTGGATCTGGCATGCATGGTTTTTCTGTTCTGTGGGTCATACCATCCATACATTAAACATGATATGATTGTACTACCTTAGTTTTTAGTAACAAATAGTAAGGGGGCAATCAAGTCCGAGGTGAATCAACTGGAAGGGGCCAAAACTTTAGTACAGGCCACATTCTCTGTTTTTCTTTTTCAGCATGTTAAATTTAGTAAATGAATTGGAATTAATGTTTAGAAATATGTCAATTTTAAGTTGGTATCTTGAGTTCTTTCCAGGCAATTTGACCAGAACATTCTAACTTGTAACTGTAATGACATATGAAATTTTGTTGGTCTTGCCAATGGGGTCATCTCCTTCATGTGGATTCATTCTTGAGTTTGTACTGTGCATTTCTGGCAATTTGTTACGAATCCTGCCTTGAATGAAGTAATAAATTATCCACTTCTGTCTAGGGGGAGTTTACGGTATATTTTGCCCCCAATGCTGTTAGTACTAAACAAGTATAGCATATGAACAAATGAACAGCTCTTACTCTAAAGACTAATTATGATTGCTGTTTGTTTACTTGAGATTGTCCACTCATCCATCCTGGTAGGTTTTGGGGTTAAGAGGCACCTGGTGAATCAACCATTCGCTGAATGTAAAACACAACTGAATATCAGCCATACAATGCTTACCAGAACAAAAGATGGTTTTAGAGTGGCCTTCACAGCCCCCAGACCAGACTTTCATTGAAAATGTTAAACATGCTCTGTATGAGAGAAAATATTTCTAAGTTGTTAGAATTCTGGAAGGGACAGTGAAATGCAGGTAGGCATTAGCTACACTGACCTGACATACTTACAGCAGCATTTTTTCCCAGCAACTGTCATTTTGCTGTCTTTTTTCTCAGAATTACAGTGTGTCCAAGGGAATAGACAGTTGGACTGAAAATAAAAATGCTGCCAGGTTCAAATAATAGATAGACTCCTTCACTTTCTGAACATTTTATTGTGTTGTAGATTTCATATTAAATGAATACATTTGCAAATTTTTTCAATCAGTTTACAACAATAACCGATAAGGACAAAGTGAAAACATACCGATGGCCAAGACTAACATATTTATCCATTTAAAATTAAATCAACAACACTATAATGAGTGCAGAAAGTACAGTCATCTGAATACTTTCTGAACCTACTGTACGGCGGAGTGGTGGCTCTGAGGCTAGGGATTTGCACTGGCAATCGGAAAGTTACCGGTTCGAATCCCATAAATGCCAATAGGGACTCTGCTCTGTTGGGCCCTTCAGCAAGGCCCTTAACCTGCAATTGCTGAGCGCTTTGAGTAGTGAGAAAAGTGCTATATAAATGCAAATGATTGTTACTGTAGGTAGATAGATAGATAATGAAAGGCACTATCTAATAGATAGGAAAGGTACTTTGATAGATAGATAGATAGATAGATAGATAGATAGATAGATAGATAGATAGATAGATAGATAGATAGATAGATAATGAAAGGCACTGTATAATAGATATGAAAGGTACTTTATTAGATAGATAGATAGATAGATAGATAGATAGATAGATAGATAGATAGATAGATAGATAGATAGATAGATAGATAGATAGATAGATAATGAAAGGCACTGTATAATAGATATGAAAGGTACTTTATTAGATAGATAGATAGATAGATAGATAGATAGATAGATAGATAGATAGATAGATAGATAGATAGATAGATAGATAGATAGATAGATAGATAGATAGATAGATAGATAGATAGATAGATAATGAAAGGCACTGTATAATAGATATGAAAGGTACTTTATTAGATAGATAGATAGATAGATAGATAGATAGATAGATAGATAGATAGATAGATAGATAGATAGATAGATAGATAGATAGATAATGAAAGGCACTGTATAATAGATATGAAAGGTACTTTATTAGATAGATAGATCATGAAAGGCACTATATAACAGATAGCTAGATAGATATGAAAGGTATTATCTTAGATAGATTATGGTTCCTATTAATGTCTACAACCTGAATATTTAGACAAATTATTATCTCCTAGTAGTTGTCTCTAACTAGTTGCCTAGGTGAAGGATGTTTCCTGTTGACGTCTCATAAAGGATTTCATATGTCGTGTTCATCTGCTGTTGGACAAATGGGAAATTCGAGTTTTCCAGTTGGAAATTTCACTTAAACGCCCTTTAAAGTGGTAACTCCCTCTGGGACAATTTTGAGAAAACAATGAATGCTACCCAAATTAGCCATGCCATAACGTCATTTTGGGCTCTCACATCATTCAATAATAAAAAAAGTAAAAATAACCAGATCAGTCATCCATCCATCCATCCATTTTCCAACCCGCTGAATCTGAACACAGGGGTCTGCTGGAGCCAATCCCAGCCAACACAAGGCAGGAACCAATCCCAGGCAGGGTGCCAACCCACCGCAGGACACACACAAACACACCCACACACCAAGCACACACTAGGGCCAATTTAGAATCGCCAATCCACCTAACCTGCATGTCTTTGGACTGTGGGAGGAAACCGGAGCACCTGGAGAAAACCCATGCACACACGGGGAGAACATGCAAACTCCACGCAGGGAGGACCCGGGAAGTGAACCCAGGTCCCCCAACTGCGAGGCAGCAGCGCTACCCACTCCGCCACCGTGCCGCCCACCAGATCAGTCAGACTTGGGATTTTTTTGTGGTTTCACTGTGTTTGGACTGATACTATACATGTCTGATCTGTTCAGTTTGCCTTTCATTTTTATATAGAAAGTTCATCATTATTTGCTTTAGAGTACCACAACAACAGCAGTTGGATGATGAGATGTCACAAGATAACACAACAGTTACCATAAAATCAGCAGATATGTGTGTCCTGTGGATGTCTCTAACTAGCTCTCTGGTAGACGGTTAGATATTTCACAAGGATGTTTTCTTCTTGCTTTTATAAACAGATCTAGAAGTAGTTGGCTAAGTAGAATTTTGCTGCTAGGTTGTGAGAAATTTGTTCTCAGACGTTTCAGGTAACAAAGGCAGAAGATTTGAGAAACATTGCAAAGCACATACAAGTACTAACTTCCCAGTACTGTGTACATTGTTGTTGCTTGGCTGATGCCTTTATCCAAAGCAACTTCCAACATGGGAGACACAACTGGTTTCTTTTGTCTTTCCAGTTTGGAGCTCAGGCAGGGACTGAGGTCAAAAGCCTTAACCACTACACCATACTGCCTAATAACAGTGACCCTCTAAATATATAACCCTATGAACATTTGCTTCCTGGGATGCCTCCCACTAGTTTGCTAACACATGGAATATGTCAACGCTTGTTGTATGGAGAGTTCAGAGGACCATTTCAGAGTTGCGTTTGTAAAGTAGAGTATTTTAGACATATAGTACTAGGGTGTTGTACCGTGTTAGCCATTATGAATGTAGTGAGAAGTTAAGCAAAATGGCACCTTTTATTGGCTAACTAAAAAGATTACAATATGTAAGCTTTTGAGGCAACTCAGGCCCCTTCTTCAGGCAAAGCAAGATGTAATTGTAATCCTTCTAGTTAGCCCATGAAAGGTGTCCTTTTGCTTGACTTAGACATATAGAAAACTTTTATGCAGGTTACCGATCTCTAAGGAGCTCTCAGAATTGCTGTTATGGTGGAGATCTTGGAGTTTTCTCAGAAGCGGAGGCTCCTGCACGGCCAATGCCACATGACAGCTTTCACAGATTTCTGAATTCCTGCTGTTTCTGACACCCTCTTCACTTCTTTTGATGAGAGTCTGAATGTGTCACATCAAGCACTGGCTAATGAAGCCTAATTAACTGGAGTCCATTCGAATGCAAACTGCTCCTTGTCTAAAACGACATCTCTGAAGGAGGGGCCGGGCAGAACTGTGGCCTGTCTGGAAGACTTGCAGATAGTGAGGAGGGAGTTGCTTGTTTGTTTAGCCTCCTATGGCTTTACAATTTCCCACTGAGGTGCTAATTGGCCGAGGAGGGAGGGGGGCTTTTGTCATAGAGCTACAGGCTCTTTCCCTGCCCTTTCACAAGCCCTACGGTGATGTGATGGCCGGCACCAGCAAAATGACTTGGGCAAATAGCCAACAAAGGTTCTTTGGAACTCCCTTTTTGTCCTTTTCCATTATCTGAAGGGCCAGGAGCAATCTGAAGGTACGTTTCTTTCAGCAGCGTCCCTGGTAAACATTTTGAGCACTACAGACCAAACGCCGGCCCCTGCTTGCTCTTACATTTGACCCTAGAAGAAAAACAAAAAAATCAAAGCTTCTCAGAGTTGTACCCTTCAGGACAGTCCCTTGACTTGCCCTTGCAGTTTAATCCCCCATCCAACTTCTTTTCAATACAGAGAAGTCTACAGTCTACAGATGAATTTGGGCCCACCTACTACCAGCCCAATGAATAACTTAAATAAAAACTACAGAAAACGTGTTGAAGAGAAGCTGTGGTTAGCCAGAGTTATTGCAGCCTCGTAGGTAAATGACATGGCTTGTGTTTACTTTTCTATCTTCTTATATAGAGAAAAGCCAAGCAAAATGACACCTTTTATTGGCTAACTAAAAAGATTACAATATGCAAGCTTTCGAGGCAACTCAGGCCCCTTCTTCAGGCAAGATGTAATACGCTACTGTGGCTGTTCGTTTGTCTGTCCAGGATTTTAAATCTCCTGTAGCTCACAAACCGTTTGACCTATTGACCTGAAATTTGGCACACATATACTACATGACGTCTACTATCCACTTTCGGGGTGATGATTGACCTCCAAGGTTATTCCTTTTTTTATTTTTATTTTATTTAATTGTAGAATCAAGTCTCGGCAGTGGCCAGCAGGGTGGCTGCGCGGACACATGCATACGGACGCCGTTCTTATCCCTACCACCTTTGCTGTCACTTCCCCTACCTCTTCATATCTTAAATCATTCTTGGAGCAGATTGAACACTTAAGTGCCAGCGTAAGTGAAAAATGAAGGAAAACGTACAAAGTAATTGCAACACAAAAACTGACTTAATCAGTTTTAACGTGAAAAGATGCCAACAAAAGAAGAGAAGAATCGGGCGGCTAGGGTGGAGAAAAGAAGAGCTGCTCAGGAAGGAGCAAGCGCATCAACCTCTGAGCAAACGAATGGTAAACGTACAGAGAAAGAGGATGAAGACTAGGAATGCTCAAGTCAAGTGTATTCACTGCACGTTATTGTTATAGCAGTGCGCCGTTACTGATACATTTATAAGAAGTGCAACTTAAATACTATGCCATTGGACTTTGAACCACTGTCGCTCACTTCATAATAATAATTAATTACTTTTATATATTGCTTTTCTCACTACTCATAGACAGTGGTGCACCACTTCAACCAGCACCAAGGTGTGCACCATGCACCTGGATGATGCAACTGCAGCCATTCTTGTGCCAGTACTCTTACCATCACATTAGCTATTGGGTGGTGAAGGGCTCAGAGAGATGGGTAACCAGTAAGTGACAATGGATGATTAAGAGGCCACAATGACCAGGCGTTGGTGGGCAGAGTAACCAGGAGATAAGGAAACACCCCACTCATTTAGAAAGATGTCCAGAGATCTTTAATGACCGTACAGAGTCAACTCAGTTTTACGCCTCATCCAATGAATGGCACCAGTTTTACAGGACAGTGTCACTGTCACTGTAATGGGGCATTGGGAACCACACAGACCATGGGGTAAGTACACCCAATGGTGTCACTGACACCTCTTCCTTCTTGTACAATTCCTAGGATGTTGGTCACTATAGAAAACTATTTTAAAAGTGTGTGCCATGTCTTCATTTTTCTTTTTAACAACAATTAGATCTCCGGGTTGAATACCATTGAACTTAAGAAACAAAAATCTGGTAACAAGCCATTACCTCTTCTGGAAGGTGCTATGAAAACAAGTCTTCCTTTAACTCTTTAACAATTTAGGGTTTTATTACTGTGCAACTGTCCTGGACATTCAGGTCTTCCCAGCTTAAAAACAGCACACGTCTGTAATTTCAATACGACAGAGTGAAGTGTGGAAACTGGGAAGACTTTTAAATAACAAGGACCAGGATAAAGCAACTGGAGAGTCACAAATCAGAACCAAAGGATGATAGCCAGGGACTCAATGACCCCAATGTCACAAGAAGAGGTAGCAAAGCAGAGGTCCTAATGTAACTAAATAGCCATTTCATAGCTAACTAACTAAGCTTTATTTGTTTAATATTCATCATTGACTTTTGTAATTTGTTAAAAGAATTTAAATGCTAATATTCACATGCAGTGATATTTTATAGTGTCTTGATGTAAGAGGTCACATTAAGAAAAAAATGTGACGAGAACAGACCATTCAACCCAACAAGCTTGTCCATCCTAGTTCTCTAGATTTGAAGGTCCCTAAAGTTCCTACTACTTGGAAATTAATTCCACGTGCCTGTGGTCCTTTGCTTTAGGAAAAACTTTTTTTAACATTTGTGTGAAATTTGCCTTTAAAAAATTTTCAACCAAGTCACCATGTTCTTGGTGCAGGATTTATTTTAAAGTAACAAGTAGGATCCACTGCGCTAATTCCTTTCATAATTTTAAATGTTTCAATTATGTTCCCTTTGTTAAACCGAAAAGGTTCAACTCCTTCAGTCATTCCCCATAGCTCAAGCCACTCAGTCCTGGAATCAACTACTCACTACTTAAAATCATCTCAAGAGTTTTGAGATTGCTGACTGCTCATCCTGTACTTAGAAAACTTTGAAAACAATTTTCACTGACTTGAACCATGATAAAATCAAAGCATATTTTATTCAACAACGTCAATTCAGGAATTTCCAGTCCTCAAAAACATTTTAGTTTTTTACAAAAATGAATCACCGTAAAAGTAAATTTTATATTTAAATTTTCATAAATAACTGATGTGGTGATACAGTGGCACAATTGTTACTGTTGCTCTCACTATTTAAAAGATTCCATGTTTGATTCCCTGCCCAGGTCAGCTGTCATCGAGTTTGTGCTTCTTATCAGTTTTCTTGCCCATCCTATTGGCATGGAATTTAGGTTAACTGGCCACCCTAAATAGTCCCAGTATGAGTGAGGGTACAAGTGTTATCCCGTCAAGGGCTGGTTTCACCAGATAATACCAGAATTGACTTCACTCCCTTAAAATTGAATCAAATATACAAAAGACAGACAAGCAGGGTGAACTAGTGACTCTGGTTTAGCTCCGTGTGAGTGAGTGTAGGTTGAGAGCTTAAGTGCAGAGTGGATCTATAAGCACAGCTAGACTAAGATCACATGCAAAGTTAAGTGGGCCCAGAATGAAGTTCAGGCACTTAGTGTTTAGGGGGATTAGTGAGCCTGCTGTGCTCGGTGCTGCACTCCTGGGTCACACGTAACTAGATCATGACAAAGGACGTCAACTTCAGGAAAATTGATTCAAGAACCATGAAAATGTGTCAAAAATGGTTTAAAATCAAGAGCCTGCTTATAGCAAAAGAATTTTTTGGAGATTACATTATCAAACTAAACTAAAAAAAAGTTAACCTTTTAGTTTTTAAATACTGATAACATTATGAACAAATCATATTCATTTTTCTTTTGATCTACTTCTCTGTATTCATATATATATATATATATATATATATATATATATATATATATATATATATTCACGGCATTCGTAGTCTGAATCACAATCTGATTGTATGGGTGGTTACCTACCAGGTAACGCTTGTGGTTGGTCAGCAAGTCGGCTAACATCCGTCACGATGCCCTCAGTTGTGAGAAGCAGATCATAGAATGGTTGAAATAGTTTACTGTCAAATAATGCAAAGAGTACGTGACACGTGTTTCGCCCTAATTCTGGGCTCATCAGGCGTACACACTCTACTGCACTCCCTCTTGGGAATTGAACCTCGGAGCTAGAGGCGAAGCCCCTAACGTTGAGCCACGGCGTGTGGTTCGTTTATTTGACAGCATGTAGATCGGGGTAATTACATTCACGGCATTCATAGTCTGAATCACAATCTGATTGTATGGGTGGTTACCTACCAGGTAACGCTTGTGGTTGGTCAGCAAGTCGGCTAACATCCGCCATGATGCCCTCAGTTGTGAGAAGCAGATCAATAGAATGGTTGAAATATACTGTATATTAGCCATTCCTCGCTGCTCCACCCGTGTAGTAGTGAAACAGGACCAACTTTAAAAATCAATAAACAAAAATGTATTACTACCTAATCGGAGGCAATGTATACTCCAAAATATAGGAGTAGACCGACTCCCCACTCTTGACGTCACGCTTCCCCCTTCCCTTGGCCTGTAGCCTCTGTTTCGGATTAGCGCGAATATATCGCTCCTGCAAGCAAACTTTGATTCTTACTGCAATGAGAGAAGTCACAAAATCAACCAGAATGTTCAAGCAAATTCTACAAAAAAAAACCCAATTTAATCCGTTAAGTAGTTCTTTCGATCGCTAGCTAAGCGGAGGTAAGATATGCCCGAGGCTGGTGCGTGAGTGAGGAGGACACCCCAGTACTGCTCCTGAGATTGTGCACTGTACCTTCAACTGATCAACATAAATATATCGATTTCTGAAATAGTGAGACAGATCATCTCAAATAGTAGAAGGAATGATGTGATCGCCCAAGCATTTGCCACAGGGAATTTATTTTGTGGACACTTCTACCCAAGGCTGCTAGTAGACTGTGCAGAGCTAAGCAGGCAAACGGAGACATGCGCAGTGTACAAAATCTTTAAGTGTAACCTGGATAAGGGTTTACAAGGTGAAATACTCAGGTTACTAAAAGAGAAATCTACATGTGTTACCCGGTTTCCCAGAGATCAAAACCCAGTTTCTCCTACAGGAGTAAGGGTATACATGGCAGTTTAGAAACCAGGCTTCTGTGAATAAGCGGGTTATTAATGCGCATGTAAACACACTCAATGGGTGAAGAAAACTGGAGTAACAAAAGAAAAACAGTACATCAACAATGCAGGAGCATGAAAACTTCACACACACAGCGGCCTAACCAGAATATGAACTGTATGACAGAAGCACTAATACACTATCGTACTGTAAAAATGCAGTGTAGAATCTACGGCACCTATGTGAAAGGTAAAAAAATAAAGTTCAGTTCCAAGTTGAAAAATAAAAAGACAACTAGGAACCGCTTCACAAGACACAGCATAACACAGGCAGAAGGTTCAGACGTCAAAGCTTTGTGCCTTTAGCCTTCATCCTATTTTTCTGTATACATTTCATTAGTATTTCCTATTGATTTAACCGTACAGATACACTGATAGATCCATTTACATCAATCTATACAGAATATATAGCAAATAGTATAAGAAATTTGGAACTTCAAGTTTGAAGCTAAAGACTAACCTAGTTAAATATATTCCAGCTTTAGACAGGTACGTTAGCTTCAAGTCATGTCTGTTTTGTTTTTTTAATTCTAGAGAAAAATGTAATATTAATGATAGAAAGCTGACATTTACTTTGGCCTTTTCAAAAGACTGAAACAATGTTTTCAACTGGACTTGATTATCAAACAAAGTGGAAGGAGAAGTGAAGGGTTAAGTAGCAATAACCTCTGGTGATAAATGAAGCCCACTTGATCAAAGGTGATAATGCAGGGTCTATAGAGAGTGTGCACCCCCTTGGGAGTTTTCACATCTTATTGTTATACCACATTGAATCACGGTGGGTTTCATTGAACATTTTTGACACTGATCAACACTGATTTCTCATCCCATCTCATCTATCCTAGTTAGAGTTGCGGTGCACTGATTTTATATTTGTAATTAATGCAGGAATCTGTTTTAACTTTGATATCAAACAATCTTTTTTTAAGTTGATTAAAGACAAAACAGCCCAATTAAACTCACCATGATTGAGTATTGTATAATAGTAATATGTGAAAACTTTCCAAGGGGTTGAATACTTTTTGAATGCACTGTAAAATCCAAACCACTGGCAGAGACCACCAGGTGGTCCTTGCCTGTATTTTTTTCTCAGCTGCACTACTCTAAATCTCGCTAATTATTTCTTGGTAAATTTCACTTTTGTTGCTGCTGTTTGATTGAAGGAAATCTACCATAAGTCTTGCTTCTTCTCTGTATTGGTTCCCAGTTGTCTTAAGGAACAAACGAATACACTTTTTATTGAATTTTAAAGCACTTCATGACTTTTCAGTGTGATATCTCGTTGAGTGGCTGGAGAATTAGCACACAGGATGATGACTCCTAGAGAGAAGGAGCATCCCTGCAATCTGATATCACAAGCACTCAACAGATTTAAAGACTGGTTTTTTAATAAGACATCAATTTTGTTATTAAATGATTTTATTTAACTTGACTCCTCTGTCTGTTTGTTTGTCTGGGTCAAATGTGATTTTAAACCCACTTTTGGTGGGGAGAATTTCTTCCAGTTTTGCATACGTGTTCAGTATCGATGACAATACAATACTTCGTTAAAAACAATCCAATTACGCAACAATTTTCAACGTAATCAGTGGTTATGCGATTCCATTTAACACACACACAACAATGACGGAGAGAGAACATAGTGTGATATAGGAGCATACGAGTGAGAGACGCGTCAGATTGCCCCCACTTGCCTCTTCCAGTGAATGGAGTGGGTGAATACGCGGGCCGACTTTACTTGTTTGCTCTTCTGAAGGAGTAGCCTTCATGATCACGGTGAAAGACATCAATTTTTTTATTAAACGATTTTATGTAACTTGACTCCTCTGTCTGTTTGTTTGTCTGGGTCAAATCTGATTTTAAACCCACTTTTGGTGGAGAGAATTTCTTCCAGTTTTGCATACGTGTTCAGTATCGATGACAATACAATACTTTGTTAAAACCAATCCAATTACGTAACAAATTTTGCTGTAATCAGTGGTTATGCGATTCCATTTAACACACACACAATGATAACGGAGAGAGAACATAGTGATTTTAAACCCACTTTTGGTGGGGAGAATTTCTTCCAGTTTTGCATACGTGTTCAGTATCGATGACAATACAATACTTTGTTAAAACCAATCCAATTACGTAACAAATTTTGCTGTAATCAGTGGTTATGCGATTCCATTTAACACACACACAATGATAACGGAGAGAGAACATAGTGTAATATAGGAGCATACGAGTGAGGGACGCTTCGGATCGCCCCCACTTGCTTCTTCCAGTGAGTGGAGTGGGTGAATACGAGGGCCGACTTTACTTGTTTGCTCTTCTGAAGGAGTAGCCTTTATGATCACGGTGAGGAAGTATTGGCGTACGCTTGCCGTTCTGTCGTCGATATTTTTTTTTCATAGCGACCAAGCGCTAATCCCATAAGAGCCTGAACAGAAAATTAGAGACAAAAATATAATTCTCTTTAGCATTCAAATAATTCTGCAAAGAAGAAATATTATGTAATACTTTTAAAGTAGCTTCCCGTTCGTGACAAATCATTGACAAAATATTCAAAAACCAAATAATAAAATATATAAAAATTTTTTTTAAGTAAAACGGTTTTATTTATTTTAGTTATAAATATACCTAAAAGAAAAAATACATTTTTCTTTAACCACAATAAAATAATGGGGTGAACATAAATTCATTCATTCAATCAATTTATAGAATAGCTACTTTCATCATAAAATATAAAAAAACAGCAACATTGTAATTCCCCACCATCCTAAATAAGTTTCAAAAATTGTTTGAATCGATTACTTTATGTGCGCCCCATGATTTTATTTAGTCACATATAACCGCGAAAATTGTGATTAAAGAGAAATGTATTTTTTGCTTTTTAGTGCATTTCTAACTAAAGTAAACAAATTTCTTTTACTTAAAAAATTTTTTATATATATTTTAATTTTATTTTATAATGTAGCTGTACTGGTGACTCTAGTCCTGCTGGATAAATATACTTTGTGATGGGTCTTGGTCTAATCTAGGACTGGTTCCTCCCTGGTACCTGTGGCCGTCATGATAGGCTCTGAAGCCCTTAATTCAAAATGAAAGGGAATGGATCAGAGGTCAAAAGGAATTGTATTCATTTTTCTTACTTTTTGTTTATTCTTCAACCTTCATCAAGTAATTAATTATTATCCACTTCTCCTCTTTCTCTTTCTCCAGTTCTTTTATTTTTATTATAATGGTTTATATCTGCGGTGGGTTGGCACCCTGCGTGGGATTGGTTCCCTGCCTTGTGCCCTGTGTTGGCTGGGATTGGCTCCAGCAGACCCCCGTGACCCTGTGCTTGGATTCAGCGGGTTGGAAAATGTATGGATGGATGGTTTATATGTTTTGGTCATCTTTTTATTGTATTCCATCGCACTCACTACCTATGAGAATCTGCATGTTCTTCTCATCTCTGAGTAGTCTGGTTTTCCTCCCATATCCCAAACCCTTTCTGGTTAGTTTACATGTCCACTCAAAGTTGGCCCCAAATGACTGAATGTCATTGCATGCATGAATGAGTCCACAAATGCACTGATGATCCATCCAGCATTGGTTCTTGTCTTGCACCAGGATATTCTTCTTCCCCCAAACAAACTAAACGCAATTAAGAGGGTTTTAAAAGTGGTGTGTTGCAGAGATCCAACTTCTTGGGTTCAAGTCCTGCACCTTATTATTGTTCTGCAGTGTTTGCCATGCTCCCAAAGTCTGTGTGGGTTTTCCATAACAATAGTAATTTGATTAATTGGAAACTGTAGATTGGCTCCGTCTGAATGTGTGCATAAGTGTACCCTACAATACGCTGGCACCTCAGGCACAGCAGCTTCTGGCCTGCCACCTGATGCTCATGAGAGAGTCTTCAGTCCCCATGGCACCTAATGGAGGATGATCATTGCTTGCTGCCGTAAAGACAGACTGTTGTTGGAAACTCTCTGAGGCTGCACATCACTACTACCTTTATCCAATACATCTGGGCACTGCTGAAAGCTGCCCCGTGCTTTTAAATGCTTTTGGTATCCTAAAATACAGCATTTCTATGTTTTAATTAGGATGTGCACTAAATGATATAATGATGATACAATAAAATTAAATTGAATTTTGTGGATGAGGGTGGCTTGGTTATGCTCAAGGGACATGGTTTTGATCCCAGCCCAAGCTTTGTCTGCATTGAATTTGTACCCCCACTCCATATCTGTGGAGGTTTCTGTTTATTCCAACATCCTAGAGACACTCTTTTCTGTCCAATCACCGAGCGTGGATGTGTGTGTGTGTGTGTGTGACAGAGCAGTATGACAGACTGGCATTCCATCCAGGGCTGGGTCCTAAATTGTCTCTATTCTGACTAGAAACGTTTCAATGAAAAAAGCGGGCTTAGGAAATTAATAAATGTATTAAATAACAGTCATAGTCTGCAATAATACACTAAAAATAAGCCCAACACAGAGATCACTAATATGAATTATGATTATCTCCTTGATAACTTTGTTTTCCCAGCAAAGTCTTTCATTTATAACGAAACCAACCGCTTCTATAATACTAAGCAAGTACAGAGCAAGCACCTAAGTCTAATTTCAGCTCTGAACAAATTTAAATGAAAAAAGAAATCCATTAAATTATTCATAAAGCACCAAGGATAGACAAACCTGCATTTGAGTTTGTGGAGTTTCTAACAAGAAGACCTCATCCATTTCATGCACAACTCCCATCCTCCTCCTTACCATTCAGCTTTAAATTGCTCTTTCGTTCTTTGCGGTGTCCGAGAACTTTGCACAACTGTTTCATATCTCCTGAGGCTTTGGTTCAAGTGCCACCATGACAATTCAGTACTCTACATGCCTGTAATTGAAAAGGTGAGATCAGAAAATGAAAGGATGAATGACGGCACGGGTGCCTTGCACCTTTCGTGTCCCATACTAAATTCCTAACCAGACTCCTGTCTTGATGAAGTTTGCATTTCTTTACGTGTTCCTGTAGGAATTTTTGAGTTCTTCAGTTTACTCCTACATCTTAACTGATGAAGTTTACAAGTGACCTGTAAAAAGCCTGATGTCCCACCCAGCCCTGACTCCAGGCCAAAATGGCAAGAGGGGCATCTGAAATACTAGGGAAGCATGGTGAGATAAACTGCCAACATTTTTTAACAAAAGTTTCTGCATGTTGTGTTGATATTAACATTAGATTATTACTTAGATCCAATGTTGCTTATAAATCCATTTTGGCTGTAATTTCAGATTATTAACTTTTAGTAACAGATTATTAACTTTAGGTGTAAATCCACTTTGATTTTTCTATGGTACTTCAAAATGTTTCCTTTATTTTATTAGGTGTGAATCTGGATCCATGCAACTTGAAAATCTCATTTCAGTTGTGGTTGTCAGCTTAGTCATGCAGTCCTGTTTTGTGTTCTTTATTTCACATTATACAATTTCTTGTAGTAGGAATTTGTTAGTTTTTGCATACCGTTTGGGGTCAAAGCGCAGGGTCAGCCATTGTACAGCACCCCTGGAGCAATTGCAGGTTAACGGTCTTGCTCAAGGGCCCAGCAGAGTAGAATTTCGTTTGGCAGTAATGGGGATTCGAACCGGCAACCTTCCAGAGCCACCACTATGCCCTGTTCAGTAGAAGTTGCAGTTTTTCTCCACCATACTAACTGAGGATGTGAATGACTAGTGTGAATCTACTAGCATGGAATCTTCATTGTGTGTTTATGCAGACATTTTAGGGTTCTCTGATTTCCTTCCACTTCTTAGAGGTGTTCAGATTAAGATAAATGATGAAGTTTTATTGTGCCCTGTCAAGAACTGATGTCCCATCCAGCCCCGGCTCCAGACGTGGCCCTCTGAAATACTAGGAGGTACTTGGTATGAGAAACTCCTAAAAATCCGTCAAGTAACAGTACCTGACGGCATGGGTGGGGCGGCTCAACATGATATTTGTGGGGGCTTAGCCTGTCTCCTGGAGCCGGGGCTGGTCCTATCCAGGATTTGTTGATACTGTGACTGAGTAATTCACAAAGCAGGGTAAAAAAAAAATAGATGGACATTTTCTGTTGTCAATTTGAATTTTTTAGCCGCAGGAAGCTTAACTAACAGTCAAAAGAGAGAACTGTGTCAGCATGGTGTCTGTTAAAAATCCCAGCAATATTATGTCAAAAGAATATTCAGTGTAGAAACAACCATTTGATAGACATCTTCTTTGCTTTAACTGGGAAGAGAACCAAAAACTGTTTAACAGTCGCCTCTTTATTTCTGAAGAACACTTGAAGCTTGCAGACACTGATCTGCTGCTTTTCTTTTTACAATGTATATTTAGCAATATTTCCTCTGCTGTTTTTCTTGAACTTTCTATCATAGGCAACAGTTACCATTTACCAGATCTTTGCTATTATTGTTGGGGTGAAACATTTGCTATTAAGGAAGGAGATATTTGTTATTGAACAGCCAAAATGAATTCTGTTCGACTATCCAGTGGGGAAAGAGCAGGATTTCATCAGTCCATCCAGTTCTCCATCTGTTTATTAAGATTGAAATGGTGATGAGTCCAACACAAAGCACACTAACCTCCATGAACACGGGGAGAATGTGTGGATGCCACATAGATGCAGGGCCATCTTAACTCATGGGCACGCTGGGCAGTTGCCCGGGGACCCCATGGCAATCTGTGTATGTTATCATCTGCTGAGTGGTTGTGTAGGTAGGGGTCCCAGTGCACCGCTTTGCCCGGCGGCCTATAATGCTGTTAAGCAGGCCCTGCATAGATGGCGATTCAAATGCAGGTCCCTGAAACTTTGCGTCATCAGTGTTAACAACTCCGCCATTTCCTAGGAACCCGATGAAAGAATTGATGAATTGAGGCAGGGATGTTCTTAATATTAAAACTGTTTAGGTTACTGACAATTTTTCCGCTTTCACTCGTTACTCTGATTATTGTAATTTGCAAAAGGAGTCTATTTTTGGAAGCAGTAACTTTCCACTGTGCAATATTCTTGAGATGTGGGGCAAAGAGAAACTCATTCAGAAATTCTGTGATTTACACAGCTGCCCGGCCTGCTTTGGGGACATGCCAAAAGCATCTCTTTTCACTTGCGAGAATGATAAATCACAACTTGACCACACAAGACCAACCCGGCTCCAGTCTGCCAGGAGATGCAGGCAAGAGTCAACAAACTGTCAATAGCGCAAGAGCTTAATTAGCGTCAATCACTTTTGGCCCACTGTGTGGGTGATTAGCAGAGCAGACGAGGCAGCCTGGGGAAGCACCCCTGCAGCCGTTGACAAGGCTTTTCAGTCACACTTAAATCTTTATGTTAAAGATGAAGGTGTTGCCCTTATGCCCTGGCCTCAACTATGTGGCTGTTCACATTCCCGGGCCACTCCACTCCCCCTGAGGAGTTTTAGATGCAGAATTTTACAAATGAGCCGTCTCAGACGTCAGGCACGACTCGGCTGGCCTGTTCACATGTATGTTACTGGCTTCCGAGGACGGAAGACGTTGCCAGCTATTCATTCTTCCAAACCTGTAGTACTAGGGTGTTGTACCGTGTTAGCCGTTATGGATGTGGTGAGAAGTTAAGCAAAATGACACATTTTATTGGCTTACAATATGCAAGTTTTCGTGGCAACTCAGGCCCCTTCTTCAGGCAAGAGGCTCAGCAGCAACAGGGAGCAGGGCAGAATCTCCTGACCAGCGCTGAGCAAATATTTAGATTACTTCTGTTTATTTTAGCACCCAGGAACATGACTTCAGGCCTGCTACTGACAGGCATCTGCTCCCTAAACACTGGAAAAGAAATGTCTTCCGTACTCTCCAAGACCTGGCCTGCCAGTAGATACTCCCTTGTGACCCAAATAGACTAAATTCTCAAATCATCTTTCATTCACCCTCTCACCTATAACCACAACAAAGCATCTCAGCCATCCATTTACTGAAACCACTTAATCCAATTTCAAACCCAAAATATAAATGTGCCTTGTCTGGAACACATGATGAAATTCTGCAGCTCTAGATGTAAATTCGATAGATAGATAGATAGATAGATAGATAGATAGATAGATAGATAGATAGATAGATAGATAGATAGATAGATAGATAGATAGATAGATAGATAGATAGATAGATAGATAGATAGATAGATAGATAGATAGATAGATAGATAGATAGATAGATAGATAGATGGATAGATAGATAGATACTTTATTAATCCCAAGGGCAAATTCACATTCTCCAGCAGCAGCATACTGATACAATAAACAATATTAAATTAAAGATTGATAATAATGCAGGTAAAAAACAGACAATAACTATGCAAGCTTTCGAGGCAACTTGGGTCCCTTCTTCAGGCAAGGTTTACCTCCATAGTAGCTAACACAGTACAACACCCCTGTACTATTTAAACGTCATAATTTACTTTCTTAGAAGGCTGGCGTCCTTCAACATCTGCAATAAGATGCTGCAGATGTTCTATCAGACGGTTGTGTTGAGCGCCCTCTTCTACGCGGAGGTGTGTTGGGGAGGCAGCATTAAGAAGAAAGACGCCTCACGCCTGGACAAACTGGTGAGGAAGGCAGGCTCTATTGTTGGCATGGAGCTGGACAGTTTAACATCTGTGGCAGAGCGACAGGCGCTCAGCAGGCTCCTATCAATCATGGAGAATCCACTGCATCCACTAAACAGTATCATCTCTAGACAGAGGAGCAGCTTCAATGACAGACTGCTGTCACTGTCCTGCTCCACTGACAGACTGAGAAGATCGTTCCTCCCCCAAACTATGTGACTCTTCAATTCCACCCCGGAGTTTTAAATCTTTACATGGGCTTACTCCTGCCTATCTATTTGAATTGTGCGCTTTACACCAGCCATCTAGAGTGCTTAGATCTTCTGGTCAGTTGTCTCTTGTTGTCCCTCGTACCAAGTGTAAAACCAAGGGGGACAGACAGGGCTTTGGCAGCTGCTGCTCCTCACCTGTGGAACTCTTTACCTTATCACATAAAGGAGTCGTCTACAATTGAACTGTTCAAAACAAGATTAAGGACTCATTTCTATTCACTTGCTTTCCGTGGCCTTCAGTAATACTGATGGTTTCCTCATTGTGATTATGCAATCTTACTTCTATTTATTATTTATTTTATTTATGTTCATTTATTTTATTTCTATTTATGTTATTTATGTTAATTGTATGATTTTTTCTTCTTTAATTGTAAAGCACTTTTATGTTGTTTTAAATATGCTATATAAATAGATTGACATTGACAATTATCTGCAGCTTTAGTAGGTGTCTTTCAGCTTTGATTGAAGATCCAGACAGCTTCGTTAGCAAAAGTACAAAACAGAATAAGAAATGGGTTAATGTTCCACAAAAATTATCTATGCCAAATAAATTCTAATAAATTAATACTTTAATATTAAGGAAATAATATTACAAAATATAGGTCACCATGCAGTATATACTGTATATAGGAATATACAAATCTGAGAAATGAATATAGTAGATACAGTAGACTCTCTGGGATCAAAACGGCTGTCCATGTGTTTTCGAGCCCACAAAGAATATCCCCCCGTGGTGGGTTTCATGACCAGTTTGGATGGCTACCTACTTGAACAGGCTGGCTCACGCGTTTTGGGAAATTTTCCCTTCTTCTGAGCCAAGGTAAGCCACTGGGGATGAAAGAAGTATACAGCCCATACATATTAAGTGAATTACTAACAGAAATGGGACAAAGGTGCACAACCATCACTTATTAGACATTTGTGTAATATTTATATATGTGGTAACAATAAGAATAGATGAATACACAAATATTAATTAGATTAAATACTAACAATGCGGCACAACTAATAAACTTCAAAATCAGAAAGTAAGGCTGAAGAGAAAGATAAATAAATTGAGCAGAGGAAAAAATGGTGTAAAAAATATGGAATACATGGCTAAAATGAAAGAAGGAGTACACTGAAATTAACTCCTGGTATTTTCTTGTACCTCTCTAGTTTCTTCATAAGGTAGACCTTTTTGCAATTTCATTACATCTTCGTCACTCATGTTCTTGTTTCAGTGTTTATCTGTATTAACTGATATTTGGCAAAGTTTCTCCTTGGATTATATCCTATCTTAGTCAGTCAGTCACCTACTCACCTATTTATTCCTGGACGGGCCGCAGGAGATGCTGGAGCCTATCCCAACTATCATGGACAGGGCACCAGTCTATTACAGATTGAACACACACATGTGTACACACACACATGCACACACACGCACACACACACACAGGGGTCATTTTAGTATCACCAATTCACCTAACCTGGAAGTCTTGTGGGAGGAAACCAGAGCACCCAGGGAGAATGCAAACCCAGGTCTACCCACTGCTACCACTCTGCCACTGTGATGCCCTATGTACAGTACATCAATAGGCTGTAAACCTTGGTCATGAGCAGAAGTGCTTGATGCAGGCCATTATATCAACTCTGGGTGTGAATGATGGGTGTGGATTCATGTTGATTTTTTAAAGAACATGTTAGTCTTTGAGCCCTGTGATAGGCTGGCATCTGGTCCAGGGCTGATTTCATTCACTTCCATGAATATGATTAAGTTGGTTTAAGAATGTTATATTGTGTAGTTATGTGTGGAGACTTATGTGAGAGTGGAGCAAAGTGGTAGATCAGGGTTTGTGTCCCGGCTCCTCTCTGTGTGGAGTCTGCATGTTCTCCTTTTGTCTGCGTGGGTCTCTTCTGGGTGCTCCAATTAATTCCCACAGTCCAAAGACACGCACCTTAGGTGTATTGGTAAAGTTAAATTGGCCCTGATGAGTGTTTGGTATGTGGGTGTGTGTTGATGTGTTTGCCCTGCAATGGAGAGTTTATTCCCGCCTTGTGGCCAATGCTATCTGGGTTAGGTTAGGTTATGGGACCCCCTTGACCCTGGTCTGGATTAAGTAGGTGAGAAAATGGCATGACTTGTAAGAGTGGATTTATTTTAGGTTATCAGTAGCCAGAGTGAAATGAACTTACATCACGGCTATCAATCTAGTCACATTCATTAGCAGCAGAGTAATTTACTCTACTATTTTAACAGAGGATGTGAATGAACCCACGTTTGTTTTTCCGTGGTGTCTTTTATCATACACATTGTTTCATCAGCTGTGATGGTGGATCCACTTCAGTTTATCAACAGATTGCTCAGCTTCTGTTTTAGTGTGGTTCTGATTTAAGCAATATTTTAATTCAGGGCTACGCTGATAACAGCAGTGGCACCATTTTGAAATTTCTAATTCTCCCATAAATATTAACCAGCCCTTAATATGGATGTATGGTAGATGATTAGCTGCTTAAATAGACTCATTTTGTCTATGGTAGGCTGTGCGGTTTAGTGACTAAGGTGTTAAACTTTAAACCAAAAGTTGCCTCTTCAGTCCCCACTTTTAATCATTTTGTGGCCCTGAGTAAGTCTTTAAATCTGCTTGTGTTCAAACTGTGAGAAATGTTTTAAACAATTGTGCTCTATGCTCACCTTGGATTAGGGAGGGTCAGACAAATAGATAGATAGATAGATAGATAGATAGATAGATAGATAGATAGATAGATAGATAGATAGATAGATAGATAGATAGATAGATAGATAGATAGATAGATAGATAGATAGATAGATAGATAGATAGATAGATAGATAGATACTTGATTAAAAATGTAATATAATTTTAAAAATGTTACTAATCTGTGGTTGTGAATGTACATACAGTGTCTTATAGGTCTAGTCAGCTGCAATATATGCATTAAAGGTGTGAATAAAGGAATTTGGATAAGTTTTGATTTTTCTAGCATGCAAAAATTTGCTTCCGTTTACCAGCCATGAACATGAATCCTGGATATCCCTCTGCTAAGCAGCAGTATCATAATAAGGTCCGATTCATAGTGTTTCAGCCCTCCATGGCATTCCACATGCAATCCATTCAAAGTGTAATCCCATCAGCCTCTAGGCCAGCATCTCCTGGCTCACTTGACCCCATCTCACAGTTTGTTTTCAGAGCTGTTCTCAGAGTTCAAACAGCCACCTCCTTCTAAATCAACACGATCCCTTCTGGGTGCTGACAAGTTCAATGGCCGTCCATTTAAGGATTAGATAGACTGCTGTCGGCCCTCTTAACTCGGAGTCTTCATGCGCACAGGGAGCGGGCGTCTGTCTATCAGTCAGTCCTTTCGCCTTCTCCTTGGCCAGGTCTCTGTGTAACCATGGAACTAAATCTCTCTGTGATTGTTTTAACTTGCCATCGTCTTCATTTTACATCACTGACTGATGTAAACATCTCCTCGCCAAGCTGTCAGGAAAGCTCCAGAGTAGGGCTAAATGTTTGGAAGTTCCTTCGACAATCTGAAGGGCTTTTGGCAACATATGTTTATAGCAGAGTTTGGTTTTTCATCTGGGTCAGGCATTAACCTTTGACCTCTCTATAGTCTTTCTATTTACTTAAAAAATATTTTTCTATTTAAAGATTCGTACATACTCCATACAAACAGACGCCAAGTATACACAGGGAATTTACTTTCATATAGAATAGAATTAAACACATACCATCGACCCTCAGCTGTGGGTATTTCCATTCAGATGACTTAGTGGTGTTTGTGAGTCATTTTCACCGTAGCCAAAAGCTTGAAAAAAAAGAAAAATGATGCTCTTGCAGTGCATTTCAAATGCGTCTATTGGCCTTTCTGCTACATCTAAGCCAAGCTGCTGAACTTGTTTCTAGATTTGCCAGTAGACTACAAGTTCCTTCAAGACTTTCAAAAACAAAACTGCAAAGTGCCAGCGTCCAGTGGGCTCTTCTGGATCTTTCCTTCTATGTCCTCACCCACAGACTACTCTCCTATTATCTGTGTCCTATTACACCATGTCCTACTAGCTCCCAATTTGTGTCTTCTCAACTTGGATACTGTATCCTACTGACTTTGATTTCCAACCTCAGTGTTTGAACCCTGCTCATCGGGCGTACTTTTTCCCGATGTATAACAAGGAAAGTGAAGTAGTGATTAAGGTATTGGACTTAAAATTTGAAAACTGATGGTTCAATTCCTGTCTGTATCACTTTGTTTGACCCCAGAGTTGGCTAAAGCAGTTGTACTGCCCTGGGTTGGACTGTCAACGTGCCCTGTCACCCTCTGCCAGTCTTGATGTTATAGTTCAGCTAGGAGTGGACCCAAATTCCAGTTTTATATCTGTTTTTTGATCATTCTTTTGTCTATGTTAATATTATTTTTGTCATTTATTTGCATTCTTCTGTGTTTTTGTATTAGTTTTGTCAGTCAGTCAGTCATTTTCCAACCCACTATATCCTAAAACAGGGTCACGGGGGTCTGCTGGAGCCAATCCCAGCCAACAAAGGGCGCAAGGCAGGAACAAATCCCCCGGCAGGGCGCCAACCCACCGCAGGGCTATTAGTTTTGTGTATAATGTTATTTCTTTGTTTCCATGCTGGTGTTACCATGTTCTGTGTATTTTGTGGGTGGGTCTCCAAGAGGCGGGGCCACCTGTCAGTCTCTGTCAAGGGATTACCCTCAAGCCTATAAACGCTGAGCAGTCAAGCAGTCCCTTGCAGTTCATTGAATGGGCTTCTGGTGTTGGTGAGATTGTGAGATGTTTATTATTATTATTATTATTATTATTTTATTGTGGAGTTACTGGATTTTGACTTCTTGCACTGTTTTTTTTTACCTCCCTTTGAATTTGTGTTTTTTTTTCTGACTTATTAGCTACTGGATTTCTCTTTCTGGGCCTTTTTGTACTTTGATCGTTATTTTTTTTTGGAATAATATTTTCTTTATTGTTTGCCCTGTTATGACTGTCTAAATTTTGACAATTAGGTCTTTCTTTAATGGGCATGTTGAGTGATTTTGGGATTTTATCTTGCTTTTTTGAAGGCCTCACCCCATGTCAGTGCTGCTGGAGTGCAACTCACAGAGACACAAGAGAGAAGCCAGGAATGGGGGTGAGCACAATATGGAGGGTTTAGTGAAAGTATTGAATTTACAGTTTGAGAACGTCAAGAGGGAGTCAAATTATTTATAGCAATGTCTGCTTACAAGACTGTCTCAGGAAGATATGTGCTTGAAGGGTGACATTTCAGAAAACATGTAGGATTCGGGTTGTATTAGCAGGGTTTCATTTTATTTATGTTATATATATATATATATATATATATATATATATATATATATATATATATATATATATATATATATATATATATATATTATTTATTTATTTATTTATTTATTTTAATTTAACGTTTCCCTAAGGAAAATCAAAAAAGCTGCATCAAATAATAGAATTGTAACTTAAATTATACACTGTAGCTCTGTATTTAATCCACCAACCTAACAGGTACCACTCAATGATGGTGAGAACCTAGTTATAATCTTGCCAGGGTAGTTCCATACACATACAAATTTCATTTAGGCTACTGAAATAAATTAGCAAGCTTAATATAATAAAAAAAAAATCAATGAAATGGAAATATAATGATTATTTTTAAACATTTATCCACGATTTTTATTTGCTGTGTCCTTGCTAATATAAGCAAATAATGCAATGTTACAATCCAACCAATGGACATGCTCAGAAAATTTTTCAAGTGAGGGATGAACTACAGAAAACTCTTTTTAGCTTGGCAAGAGCAAGTGTCATATATGGTGGTGAACAATGGAGAATGATACTTACCAGGTTTTAATGTACATTTTCATGCAAGCCCATTTGAGAGATAATTATAGATTGAACTAAATCAGCTTTTATCAATTCATTCAAGAACTGCAGTCTTGTTGACGTATTGATCACTTAATTGTCATTTGCAATGGCTATATTATTATTATTATTATTATTATAGCCTATCATTTTGCCCCCCCCCCCCATGTTTATGACAAGTCAGGATTTGGAAGACCACCTGTAATTGAAAAGACAGAGCCGACTATACTTCCTTAGAAGGCAGGCGTCCTTCACCATCTGCAATAAGATGCTGCAGATGTTCTATCAGACGGTTGTGGTGAGCGCCCTCTTCTATGCTGTGGTGTGCTGGGGAGGCACCATAAAGCATTTGACATCCATGGCAGAGTGACGGGCGCTCAGCAGGCTCCTGTCAATAATGGAGAATCCACTGCATCCACTAAACAGTGTCATCTCCAGACAGAAGAGCAGCTTCAGCGACAGACTGTTGTCACTGTCCTGCTCCACTGACAGACTGAGAAGATCGTTCCTACCCCAAACTATGTGACTCTTCAATTCCACCAGGGGGGGTAAACATTAACATTATTCAAAGTTATTATCTGTCTGTATACCTGCATTGTTATCACTCTTTAATTTAATATTGTTCTTTATCAGTATGCTGCTGCTGGAGTATGTGAATTTCCCCTTGGGATTAATAAAATATCTATCTATCTATCTATCTATCTATCTATCTATCTATCTATCTATCTATCTATCTATCTATCTATCTATCTATCTATCTATCTATCTATCTATCTATCTATCTATCTAATTGGTTTGAGTAGGTTGTCATAATATAAAACAATATAATCAGGTTAATGGGAATTGGATAGTTATATTGAGTCAGAAACTGTATTGTTTAAATAAATGCCCCCACCCCAAATATTGCTGCCCTATTTGATGACCTAGTTTGCCTAAATCTTACAGTCAGACTGTGTGACACTTAACCTGCCTGTGTGCCATAAAAATATACATAACCTGTTGTAATGTAGCCTTAGCTTTTAAATTGTCTCAGCTAAATGTAAAATAAAAATAATGTTGTCTCCTGACTTTAATTCTACTCATATTGTTCTATGAATGTTTAGTCTGAATTCTATTAAGTAATTACTACCACCTAAACGATTCTGGTCTATTCATACTGTAATTCCCAATTTATCTTCAACATTAAGTCATTTTCTTTCTGGACTCTATACACTATGACCAACAAGATTCCACTCTGGATTCTGTCCTATTGTAGCTCCAGGGTCTGCCCACCTTCAGCCTGTGTCCTCACTGCTCAGTCATTTTGTCCCATCCTGGATGTCTGAGCATCCTACTGACCATAAACTACAAACCAGACTGAATGCTGTTCACTACATCCCCATATTGCAAGGCTGCATCGCTTCTTAGCCTGAATCACACTCACTCAGCCTGTTGTGCTACCAGTCTAAGTTCTATTTGTTAAGTTCTGATAATTGTCAGCCCGTGTCTCGACCACTTCATCACTTTGTCCCGTATTTAACTGTACACCTGGCAGGTCCCAGCTAGCTCAAATTCTGACTTCTGTCCATCATGTCCCACTACTTCGCTGTTTTGATTCCATTTGTCATGTCATATTAGTTCTCTTAGGTTACATTCTCTCTAAGCCTGGATCCTACTTAACCTGTCTTATGAGCTTCTGTCCCCACATCCTGCTAAATGTCAACCTGTATCCTTACTATGCGACCACTTTGACTCCTCTGCACCCTATCACTTGCTGGATTCCATTTCACATGTCCCACTGGATTACACACTGACACCTATTCTTTAGGTCCCAATTGCTTCAAGCTTCTGTCCTCACTTCTAGGTTAGCTTTGTAGCATATCTACATAAATTATGACATGTGTTTGTTCTGTTCTTTAAATTTGTTGCTCATTTTCTGTGTTCAAGAATCACGTACCAAAAAGGCTTTTCCTTCAGTGTTCACCAGGGCATCGATACCTGCATCATTTATCCCTTTTGGAGGCTGTGCATACCATCAAGCTCTGAGTCACATTATTTTTAAAACTGTATGGATTTCAGTCAAAAAGAACAGTAATAACAATGAAATGACTTCATTGCTCATCTCTGCAACTCAAATGTCACTTTCTTTAGCTGAACAGCGCTTCTTATCTGGTTTGCACATGGCAGCAAAGTGTTTTGGAGATTTCTGGATCCAGTTCCCACAGCTGCTGGTTTGCTTTCAGGACTCACTGGTGATGCTGTGTAGGGTTACTTTTTGAAATAGCTCCATTTGGAATGGTTATTCCATTTTCATTTATATTTTAAAGACTTGTCTTTTTCCATCTTTTACAGTTGCTATTGTAAATAAAAATAAAGAAGTTTCCGGGTCTAATGTCTGAGTGGTGCTTGGACTGGAAAAGGCAAAATAACAGCAAAAACTGGCATTGTACGCCATCTTCACGGTTAATGTTTTAGCTTCTCTGTCTGGGAGCTCCATCCTCCTTTGAAGCTGGTCTGATAATGAATACTGACTTCAGCTTCTCCTCCACCCTAAGGATTAAAATGGGTATGCGGTTAGTGTTGATTAGCAAATTTTGCCAAAGCCTTATTCACAGTGAATTTGCTGTGTTTGTGCTCACCATTGTTTGTCAGATTATTTCCTGATAATTCAGATGGTTTAGAAGAACTTTTTTTCCCCAGCTCCCCATAATGCTTTACAAGGCCAGAGTGACATCCCCCCGAGCTGTGAAAGCAAACATTAGATGCGACCGCTGCCCCCGGGTATATAATGCTGATCTTTTCCATTACAGACTCTATGAGACTTAATTAGTGATAGAACAGATAAGTAAATAATGTAGGTTTTCAAAATGTTATTTTTATGAAAGAGACGAGACGAGAATATTGCCAAGAGATTTTTTTCAAGTCCCGCCCTCCTCTCAACCATTTCCGGTTAACGGCCCACGCCCACAGTCCTCTCACCTCTCATTTGTGTGAATGCTTTTGTCTGACACAGTTCCTGCACTCTCAGCTCTTATAAATTTTTACATTTTCCTCACTTTAAGTTCCCAATAAAAGAAGACTTATTATGTCCAAATCTTATTGAAGAATTTCATCCTGAAAGGTTAACAACAGAAGAAATGAGTACACGGGCAATCCTAGCACCGAGAAACGATGAAGTCAAACGAAGTAACGCAAAAATTGTCGATCAGTTACACAGCAGATTGGTTAAATGAAGATCAATAGACTGTGCTTAAACAGTTGGTGTTGATGGTGCGAAAGATGAAAACATCAACTTACAATATCCCGACGAACAGGGGTTCTCAATCACGGTCCTGGAGAGACACATTGGCTGCGGATTTTTGTTCCAACTCAATTGCTTAATCAGAATCACTTATTGCTCAAGTAACACTTCTGCTTCACTTTAGTTGTCTCGCTCGTTAAGATTTTGAACCATTATTGCTTATCTTAGTCTTAAACAGCTGTATTCTTGGTTTTTAATGGCTAAATGAGAAAAGAGGGCAGCATTTCTCCAATTAGCTTGTTACCATTTACAGCTGTGTGTATTTATTGTGCATTATTTGGTTTAATTAAATACTTGGAAGGAAAGTGAAGAAAAAAGTGAAGGACTGAGAACTACTCCATTTTGGATTTCAAATCATTTGGATGATATCCTTAGAAAGGGGAAGAAAATCTAGGATATGAGAATTACCTGACATAGCAGAGTTAAAGCACTAACAAGCCATGAAATTAAATCATTTGCAAGAACTGCTTTCTAATTAAGCAACCGGGTAGAACAAAAACCTGCAGCCACTGAGGCCCTCCAGGACTGTGATTGAGGACCGCTGCTGTAGAACATCTACAACTGTTAACACTGTCTGGTCTTCCACCAGCCAAATTACTGTTGAAAGAAGGATGTATCATAATGTTGTTGTGTAATTTATGTATTAATGATGTGCTATGCAATAGGAAAAGATTATTTGTATTCAAAATTGGTCGAACAATTCTGACAGGTAAAATTTTAACAGGCAACAAGAAAGTTATGTAGTACGTCTTCCGCGGAAAACATTAGACACCAAAGGAGATCTTGATATGCCACAAACGTTTACAGTTTCCCATTAGAATAACATTTGCTATGACAGTTAACAAATCACAGTGACAAACATTCGAAAAAGTCGGTTTATTTATTAGAGAGAAAGAAATGATATCCACTCACAGGCAAGTTATATGTTGACTTGTCACGATATAAGTCCAAACACGGAATCAAAATTCAATGCGATATTGACGGAAAATTAATTCCAAATATTGTTTTTACTGAAGATATTACATTTAAAAGTGTAAGTTTAAAAAGTATTTGCGTGTTAATTTCAAAGCCAAACAGAACGAAAACATATAACACAACGGATACCCCTAATGCAAAATGAAACATAATTTTCTTTCAGTCTATTATATTTTACTATTTTTTACTATGGTTAATTACTCACTGTAATGTAAAATAGTTAGTTCTATTATGCATATGTAAGAATTCCTATGAAAATAACAATCTGTTTAAAATGTACATCCGCTTCCCCGTACGTGAGCAGCAGAGCCGTGAAGTGGCTAGTGTGTAGCACTCTCCGGGTGGTTGGCGAGCGAAGTAAGCAGGGGTCAGAGCTCCCTAGGACAGCATAAATAATGAGTTATCTCTGCTTGTCGCCAAATGTGCAGGTCCGATCTTTGAGTTCCACCTCACCATAAGCAAAGGAGGCACGTGGCCTATGTATGCAAGATAAGCCACGATTTGATAAAAAACAAACCTTGAACGAGCCTGACACCCTTATCCCAAGCACATGAGACTTTATCAAATAATAATAAAAACAAAAGATTTCTTATTATTTACAAGATTATTCTATCATTTTGATAGAAGAAAAAGTTCAAAGCATCAGCACAGGCAGTTTGGAGAGCCTTCAGTGCAACTTCAAAGAATAGAAGAAGCCAGCAGCTTCAATCAGGACACGCCACTTTGAATTTTCTGCCTTTAAAAGATTGATGTATTTTTTCTGACTTTTGTCCAGTTCGTTTTAATGAAATTTATGACTGCGTGTCTCTGACTGTGGTCTTTCTTCTTTGATCTCACAGAGACACAGTAGTGCAGTGGTTGGCCCTGCTGCCACATGGCTCAGATCATCTTTTTGGTCACAATATTTGGTCCAGTACAGTTAGCAGACGTTTCCCTAGTCCTGAGGGATGAGATGATTACACCATTATAATCCAGTCAAATCTAGTTCAGTTAGTCCTTCCCCATTGATTTCAATGCACTTCAGAGAGTTCTGTGATTTTCGCAAACACTTCTGTGATATCGCTGAACACAAGGCAAAGTGAACACCGTTCATCACTATTAGCGTCCATGCAACACCTAAAGACTCTCCCCCATGTTTCCCTTCACCACAGCCTGTGAAGCACCAATGATGTTTGCATGAGTGACATTATGCTTTATGGTTGTCTTGATGTTTGATATTAATTTTTTATCTCATTGTGTATTATAATAGGACAAAGAAGAGCAGGGGGTTAGTATTTTTTTAACTTGCAATGTATATGTATCATTGGGGGAAATCCAAAAAAGGTTGTGTGGAGCTGTTTGCATTTTTTTTTTCCTATTTTTTTACAATATACTCACTGATCACTTTCATACGGTCTACTTCCAACACCCACTATTGATTGGGCATCTCTAGGTTGGGAAATTAACATCCATTATGGAACTGCATCTTGATTTGATCACGGACCAAACTGTGCCTGAGCTCCTCCTTGGTGGATCATTTATTTTGAAGCCTGCTGGTTTTTCTTCAATATGCTACTTACCAGGTCTCTTTTATGGTCAGTCTGCTCACTAAGCTTTTTGTCATCACTTATCCAGCTTCCCCACTGTGTAGCGCCTTATTTTCACTTCCCTTCTGCTATACTGGGTCTGTTAAATTTCTGGCTTTCAGTTTGGAGTGTTGATTCTGTAAACTCATTTAAGCTCTAATATTTATCATTTCTGCATATCACAAACATTCATATTTTATTACAAATTACAAGAACAAATGAGTGGCCTATGGCTATTTGTCTTCCCCTGAAGAACAAGAGGACCATGGCTTTGGACCTGATGGTCAAACTGACAGTGTGAAATCAGCTTGACAATATTTTTTTGCTTTGCAATCCAGAAGAAAAGGCACAATGATTGCTCTGTCCTCCTCAAGAGAAACAGCACAACAGTGTGCAGCAGCCCACCAAAGATTTGCCGTCTGTGCAAAATCAAGCATGCCTTCTGCAATGTTATATTAGCAAGTGTCCAATCTGTGTGTGCTAATGTGTGCGTATATGTGTGTGTGTGTATATGCTGTCCTCCTCTGATGAAACATCTGCTTTATGGATCTTTCAAATGTTGGTTTATGCATATACATACAGTAAGTACAGTTAGATGCTGATTTGTTGAAAAGCTAACGCCTGTCATAACTGCTTCAAGTTTAAGTCAGATAAGAGAAGCAGAGCGAGGCAGTAGAGGTCACTGCACATGTACTATGGTCAGAAGTCCCCTTTGCTGAACCGTCTTTGTGCATGGCCAGCGGCCAGCCACTTGGTTCAAGCAGCTTTGCAGTGTTCGATATTACATATTTAAAGATTGTGGAGGGTTATCAAAGTAATCATGAAATATATGACAGTGCATGCAAAATTCATGAGTCAATACATTTTTTCAGTCATTAATTTAGTCACGGTGTGTATTATCAGAGTGTTTTCAAAAGCAAAGGACAGAGCATCTTTCAAGCCATAATTTATATAGTGTATACACAGTGTAGTGAATATCTTAAGAAATAAAAATAAAACAATACGCTTCATTCTGCTATATTGTCTTTCACTGTGTGTTTCTCAAAACAACAATAAAAGATTAGAATCATAAATTCGATGATCTCTGTCTTTCAGTATTTGCTTCAGATACAGGGCCTATAAAAATTACTCACCCCTTGGAAGTTTTATTGTTATACAATATTGTGAATGTGAATATTGTAAAATCTATCTATCTATCTATCTATCTATCTATCTATCTATCTATCTATCTATCTATCTATCTATCTATCTATCTATCTATCTATCTATCTATCTATCTATCTATTATATAATGCCTTTTATTATCTATTTGTCTATCTATCAATTTATTATATGGTGCCTTTTATCTATCTATCTATCTATCTATCTATCTATCTATCTATCTATCTATCTATCTATCTATCTATCTATCTATCTATCTATCTATCTATCTATCTATCTATCTATTATATAATGCCTTTTATTATCTATTTGTCTATCTATCAATTTATTATATGGTGCCTTTTATCTATCTATCTATCTATCTATCTATCTATCTATCTATCTATCTATCTATCTATCTATCTATCTATCTATCTATCTATCTATCTATCTATCTATCTATCTATCTATCTATCTATTGAATCACAGTGGATTTAACTTTTCTTTTTGACACTGGTTAAATAAACTCTTTAATGACAAAGTGAAAACAGATTTCTGCATATCATTCTTAATTAATTACAAATATATAACATAAAATAATTGATTGCATAAGTGTTCACCCTCTTTAACATGATACACCTACGTCAACGCTTATGCAGCCAACGGGTTTAGAAGTCGCAAAATTAGCTCAATGTAGATCACCACACTGTAGAGTTTCAATGGATTGTCGTCTAAATGAACCTTGTCTTTAAGATCCAATTTGTGAGGAGTCAGTATGGTAGCCTAACCCTATTCACACTCCAAGCAATTCCATGAAAAGAGGATTGAAAAGCACAAGTCAGGGGAGGGAGACAAGAAAATATGCAAGTCCCTTGGAGTCCAGTGAAATCAGTCATTAAGAATTGGAGAGAGTATGGCGGAGCTGTAAATCTTGCAGAGCAGGCCTGAGTGACTGTGTAAGAAGGAGTCTAATGAGGGAGGCCATCAACAGACCTATGAGAAGTCAAATGGAGGGAGAAGCTGCAGTGGATGAAACTGGAGAGACTTTCCTTCACCAATCGCAACTTTATGGGAGAGTCGTCCAAAGCACAATGCATACAGTATAATGCACCAACAAGGCATAAGGAACACCTGTGTTTTGGTCCTTACAAACAAGGAAGGCAGACATTGTGGCCTAAGTCACCGTACCTGTTACATCCTTTGCACAGCATCAATTCTACCAAGTAACACTGTCAGAAAAAGACTGTGCTGGAAATTTGGCATGCAGTCACAAAATTTGACGTGTTCATCGATTTTCAGTCAGCATAAATTGACGTGGTTGGGCCAAAAGATCAGCAACTTCTGTCGGCAAGTCTGACATGCCCAATGACTAGAAGTTACGTAATGTGAAATCGGCTTAAGTGGGGAGAAAAGACAGGACAAGAGTTTAAAATCCATGTCATCAAGCCACTCTGTCTTCAAGTTTGAGATCAAACTCTTCTTAATTGATGTTTCAGATTTATTCCCCAAGTTTGTATATGGAAATAATAAACTAAATAATAGCCCAAATGGGTTTTCGAGAGGAAGATCTTGCCAAACCAGTCTTTTAATTTTTTTTTTTGAACAAGCCACTGGAAAATTTGACAAAAGCAATGAATGTGACTTTATTTACTAAGACTTTCAAAAAAACCTTTGATGCAGTCCCACATCAAAGATTAATTCTGAAACTAGGAACTGTAGGCATCAGAGGTAACATACAAAAGTGGTCTCAAGTTGGTTAAAGGAAGGTGGCAATGAGTACAGATAAGAGGAGAATGCTTGAGGTTGAGTGAAGAATCGCTCAGGGGTCTGTCCTTGGACTGTTACTATGATTTACATTAATGAATTGGATTTCAATATTGCTAGTAAACTTGTGAAATTCACAGATGATTCTAAAATTGCAGACATTGAGGAGGCAGTAAGAACAATTTAAATATGTCTTGGACAAACTTCAGAAGTTAGAGAACACTTGGAAAATTAAGTTTAATGTAGAGAAGTGCTGCACGTGGACAAAGCGAATATCGATTGTAAATACAAGATGGAAGACACTGTCCTACAGGAAGTAACCTCTGAAAAGGATTTGGGAGTTTATGTTGACACATCATTTTCAGCATCTAAGAGATGCAAATAAGCTATTAAAAAGCCACATAAAATGTTAGGTTATATCATAAAATTGTTGAATATAAATTGAAAGACATTGTGCGTACAGACTATATAAAGCATCTGGAGGATTGTGTGCAGTTCTGGCCGCCACACTACAGGAAAGACAAAGCAGCGCTTGAAGCTGTGCAGAGGAGAGCAACAAAGTGCATCCCAGGACTTAAGGACATGTCGTACTCTGACAGACTCGGAGAATTAAACCTAAGACTGAGTGGGGTCCTAATCCAGGCCTTCAAAACTCTCAAAGTAGATCCATCAGAACTCTTTCAGCTTAACTGCGAATTATGTACTCAAGGACACCAATGGAAGTTAAGGGGAAGTATATTTAGAACTGAAATCAGGAAGCACTTCTTTACATTATGTGGAACAAACTACCTAGACAAGTAGCTGAAGAAAACACCATGATGACATTTAAGAAGCATCTGGATATTGGGACAGCTTAATTCTTAACTATACAAACGAGCTTGATGGACTGAATTGTCTGCTCTTGTTTGTCAAATTCCTTATGCTTTTATGGCCTTATGTGCATGTTCAGTATTGTGAGTTCCACCTACTGTGGGGTGGCATGTCCAAACCACATCCATTTCTGGCAGAGATGGCGGTACACAGGATGACTGCACTTCCATAGTGAGCACCATCCTAAGAATAGGCCAGTTGTTTCAGAGTCTTTGGTATGCTGACGCAGTGGTGAGGACTGAACCAGCAACATGATAGTAATAATCCAGAACCTTAAGCAGTGGGCCATAAAACAGCTTAAGCCAACTGTCCAGCTGAGAATAGGCAATCACAATGTTGCATTTCAAGTGCAGCTATTTGTAGGGGTCTCGTTTGCTGAAGCCCTGTGCCCAGTTCCTCAGTTTGGTGTCTTCACCTTCTCTTTTTATGCAGAGGGCCACCTAGGATACAAAACATCCATCCCTAAACTGACTGAGCATTTGCTGAACTGCAGAAAAGAAGCAATGCTTTCTGCATAGATAGGCCACTATTGGAGGCAGCATGGAGGATGGCCCGATTCTGTTGCTTAAATATTGCCAGTTTACTGGCTTTTTATTATTCATTTTTTCTGGCGACATTCCTTGCGATTTAGCTTGACTGCCAAGAAAACTAATCAAGTATTTTTTTTTTTTGCCCCCACCTCCCTTGATAGTCCCACATCCTGACAGGCTTTGCCCAGTCCAATTCTTTCTTGCCAGACAAAAGTCAGCTTTTTGTGCAGTTGGATGACATAACTGCAAACTGATTGAAACGTTCAAAAGACTGTAACATGTGAATGACTGGTGCATTGCTACCCAGGGAAAACCTCCAAATGCAAGAAGGCCAAATTGTGCACCACTAAGATTCCTGGAGATTTGTGCATTCCTTCCAACAACCCTCATGGTCAACTCTGGTTTCTCTGGTGTCTCAATTTGGACAAAATAAGCCGGTCTCTAGTTACGTGTTAGACTAGAGTTAAGTGTCCTGGAAAGAAACCTTCAAACTGAGTCTGTGTCTCTGATTACGTAGAATGTACAATGCAGTGCCGCTTAGTAAGAGAGTGTGACGCTGTGAGTCACTGGGTAAGGTCTCTGGAGAGTGGTACAGCATGCCTTTTGTAAGCCGGTCCAAACACAGCAGCTCATCTTTCTGCCTGAGGCAGCTGGACAGTGCAAAACAGCATCCTTAGGTCTCTGGATTACAGCACTGGAACATGCTGTTCTTAATTAGTAAATAAAATAAATAGAAAGATGGCACCGAGTCTCAATAGTGACAGCATAAGCCTTGCTCCCACAGTGTTTGTTTTTTTATAATTTTAAGACTGATGTTTAGTTTTAAATGACAAAAATGTTCAAGCATCTTGGCGATCTTAAGAGCACTCAACTATTATTGTTTATTTATGAACCTAATGGGTATTTGTTTTATCAAAGAAGTCTATGCTGGCTGAGAACTTCAGTTTGTTGGGGACATCTGAGATGGCTGTCTATCTTGAGTTCTTTGGCTTTAAACTCTTCTCTGAACTGGACTCACAAGCTTAAGAGGAGCCACAAGTGGGTAATTGTCGTTTATATTATATAGTTGTTCTGTATTTATTGTAATGAACTCTATTTTATGTTAGTAACCACTACCATACCATAGATATACCCGCTTAACATGATATAATACTCTGGATAAGCTGATGTGGAATATTGATGGATAGTTAATATAATATAATATAATATAATATAATATAATATAATATAATATAATATAATATAATATAATACGCTACCATGGCTGTTCGTTTGTCTGTCCAGGATTTTAAATCACCTGTAGCTCGCAAACCGTTTCACCTATTGACTTGTAATTTGGTACACATATACTACGTGACGTCTACTATCCTCTTTCGGGGTGATGATTTTATTACTCTTTTTATTTTTATTTTATTTTATTGTAGAATCAACTCTTGGCAGCGCACAGCAGGGCGGCCGTGCGGCGCATGCGTACGGGCAACGTTCTCATTCCCTACCTCCTTCACTAATCATTCTTGAGGCAGATTGAAGACTTAAGTGCCAGATTAAGTGAAAAATTAAAGAAAACGTACTAAGTAATTGCAACACAAAAACTAACTTAATCAGTTTTAACGCGAAAAGATGTTGACGAAAGGAGAGAAGAAGCAAGCTGCTAGGGTGGAGTAAAGAAGAGCCGCTCAGGAAGCAGCAAGCACATCAACCTCTGAGCAAACGAATGCTAAACATACAGAGAAAGAGGATGAAAACTAGGAATGATCAAGTCAAGTGTATTCCGCAGTGCGCCGTTACTGGTATAATATAATATAATATAATATCTCTGTATATATAAAATCCAATGTCTGTCTGTCTGTATGTCTGTCTGCTTTTCACGAGAGAACTACTTAATGGATTTAGATCGGGTTTTTTTCTAGAATTTGCTTGAACATTCTGGTTGATTTTGCGACTTCTCTCATCGCGCTAAGAATCATAGTTCGCTTGCAGGAGAGATATATTTGCGCTAATCCAAAACAGAGGCTGCGGGCAGAGGGGAGAAGGAAGCATGACGTCAGGAGTAGGGAGTCGGTCTACCGCTGTGTTTTGGAGCATAACTTGCCTCCACTAAGCTAGTGATACGTTTTTGTTTATTGATTTTTAAAGTTTATACTGTTTCACTATTGCATGGGTGGAGCTGCGGGGAACGGCTAAAAATATAATATAGGCCTACTATAATATAATATAATATAATATAATATAATATAATATAATATAATATAATATAATATAATATAATATAATATAATATAATATAATATAGGTGGTACAGTGGTGCAGTGGGACAAAAAAAAATCGTAAACAACACCAATTACAACAGAGTCTTCCTCCTAGGGCGCAGTTTCCAAATGCACCCATCGGGTTTCCAGGGCAGCAAATCAATAGTACAATCTTATTTTCTGTGAGGGGCTGCTCTAATAACAAATCCTTTCCTTGTACTCATGAAACTCAGAGGGGGCAGACATTAAGATTGCAACAGAAGATCGGTAGCCGAGAAACTCTTATGCAACTGGTATGCAAGTAAAATGTGTTTGCCTGAACAATAATCTTCTTATGCCAATCAAGGTGGATTATGCTTTCTTAAGCACAAGTCAGTCAGTCAATCATTCTCCAACCCGCTATATCCTAACACAGGGTCACGGGGGTCTGCTGGAGCCAATCCCAGCCAACACAGGGGCACAAGGCAGGAACAAATCCCGGGCAGGGTGCCAGCCCACCGCAGTTTCTTAAGCACAAGGAATACCCAAAACAAGCATCAGAATTTATGAGTTTAATACAAAAAATATAATGGATTCATAATGAAGCACCCGTGTCTTAAATGTAAGTGTTATGTTAGATGATATGTAATCCAGAACTCTCTCCCCAGGGGGCTTTCCATCCATCGACAGAACACGTGGGGCTGTACTCGACGGGCAACCTTTTAATTTTTTTATTTATGAAGAGGAGAAGAGCTTATAAAATTTTTATGGCTCTTGAATCAATTAATGCAGTCATACTGAAGTCACTTTTAACCACTGGTACCATAAGTAGATTCTTAAATAGGGACTGATTGCCCAAAGCCACTTTCTCAACACTAATTATTTTATGTTTGTGCTACACTTCTCAAAACCCTGTGACTGTTTAAGCCCTTTTTGTCCCTCTCCATGGATATGATTAGGTCAAATAAATTGCCACGCACGTCAGATGCCAGTTCAGACACTTGCTGCCTTAAGGCTTGTTGTTCTGAGTTTACTAACTCAAGCATTTCTCTTAACTGCTCCATCTTGGGATCCCTAATAAATTATCTGAGTTGCTGTTCTGTCTCAGAAAAAGATAGTGAAAAACAAGGATCAGGAGACAAAATGTGGCCAGAAAAACAAGTATGATTTGTTACTAAAAAATTAAACTGAGCCGTCACCAAGCCAAGAATGTTATACAGAAATCAAAGACCAAAATGCCAAAAACAAGTTCCTTAAACTGAAAAAGTTTTATCTCAAAGAATCAGACACCATACTCTATTTTTAATCAAAACTTGAATGAGTTTGGGATGCATGCATTGACTTTTCTACTGGCATGCCATTGACGTCATGTTTCTTTTCCCGGTTTTCTGTGGTGGCGACCTGCGCCACCACCACCTAATCAAAGCACCATGATGTTCCTATATTGATGGATTAAGAGCCAGAAGTCTTCATGACCATCATCATCAAGTCCTTCCATGAGAACCCTAAATACAAAGTGGACTGTTTCATTTATGTTAGGTAGAATGCCCAGAGGGGTCTGGGTGGTCTCGTGGCCTGGAACCCCTACAGATTTTATTTTTTCTCTACAGCCGTCTGGAGTTTTTTTTTGTTTTTTCTGTCCTCCCTGGCCATCGGACCTTACTCTTATTCTATGTTAATTAGTGTTGTCTTATTCTAATTCTTACTTTGTCTTTTATTTTTCTTTTCTTTATTATGTACAGCACTTTGAGCTACATTATTTGTATGAAAATGTGCTATATAAATAAATGTTGTTGTTGTTGTCACATGGCCAGGCCTCTTACCTTTCTTGCACTCCGTGCCACTGGGATAGTCTCTGGTAGCCCCCCAAAAGCTGGATTAATAAAGACTCCGATTGTTATGTTATATGCTACTTTTTATGTACTGTAGTTATTTATTGCAGTCAGAGAAAAGCAGGCATAAGAATTTCATTGTACTGATGACATGTTGCAAATGGGGCTGAAAATGTCTGACCTAGCAGGCCTTGACAGTAGCAAAATAAATAAGTCACTAGAAAATGTTCACATCAGAGGTCTTTATGTTTGTAGCCAACAAACCCGTGGAAGTGCCATTTCTTTCTTCACTTGTCTCAATCTCCGACTTTAACATTAGCCTTTTTTTGTCTCTGGTCAGCCATTCACGAAAGCAAAGTTTCATCCCTGTGCAGATTTTGCATCTGCTAATTATGAGCCTGGACAGTGGTGTGATTTTAGCTGGGAGACTTGCATGATGAGTGTATAAACAATGGACACTGGACAATGCTTGGATCAAAAATATTCTCTCCTCTCTGTTTGACGTTGATCTGTCCTGCTGAAGATGGTAGGTGTCAACAGAAGCCTGAAGTCCATCGAGCATACTTCAGAGATTGGTTTGTCAGCACACTGTGTGACTAGCTGTCTCTGCACAAACTGCTGCTCTAAGCAAAATTGATTAAAAAAGCCACCACTTTTGAGATGCAGCAGAGATAGTGAAAGAAGTGCTAAAAAAACAAACTAGACCTCCAAATAAAAGAGAGCAGATGATGAGGTCCTGACCCTGAAAAATCTCCAACAGGAAACTAATGCTCTTTTGTGAAGTCCAGAGTACTGAATGATGTAGCACTGAAAAGCAATGCTGGGAAATTACAGCACACCATGTATGTGCTTGACTCTTGTCCACTTTTATCAAAACATGTAACTTATTCCCCACTCACTTCCCTGAATACATTTCTATTCGCTAGTGAGTGTCTCGATCATAGATAACTTGTTTGTCTGTTTGTGCTTCAAAGTTCTTCCACTTGTGGGTGTAAAATGAGTATTTGAATTTCTGGGTTGCAATCCATTTGTTAGCCCTGACCTGTGATAAATGGCCCACCTACTGAGTAGCTGGATCTGGTCACTTGTTAGCTCGGAGTTCTGACTTGTGGGTCATTTATATAGACTAAGTATCAAGGTGTCAGATAATGTGCACATCCATCGTTTGAAGTTGTGGTTCAGTTAATAGCTTCATTTTCTAAATTTGGCCTACTCTTTCATCTGAGTATATGAGTAACTGGGCTGCAGCCCACTTGGTAGCCTGGAGTTTTGAGTGATTGTCTATTCATTAGTCTGAGTATATAGATCCATCCACGTTCTTCCTCAGTATTCTGGTTTGTGGCCACCATTTGAGGCTGACTATCTGAGATGTAGCTCATGCTTAAGCTCAGTAGACTGCTTATCTAGGTGTGGCCTGCTCACATTTATTAACGTGTGATTTAAAGCACACTCAATAGCCTTATGTTGTGAGCAACAGCCTATTTACTGGATGGAGTATCATCTGGTAGCACTAGTGTCTGAGTCTGATACAGTCAACCACCTGCATTTCTAGGGGAGACGTGTGCTTCTCTAACATGAGCATTCAACTTGTCGATGACCTATGGTTTATATTCTGAGCTATCAACTACTCACCACCAATGTTCCCTCTAAGGAGTAGCATATAGTGAGCAAAAAACATTGCTTATGAGCGACATTTTGTTTAAGCCAAAAATTTATGAGCACCTCGGAGTGAGCGATCGTGCGATAAGTACGAGCGACGCCATCGGAATGAGCGATCGTGCGGGAAGTATGAGCGACGCTCTGAATTCGTGTGAGCGATTGCTCACGCGCTCAGCTTAGAGTGAACATTGCTCACCACTACTCACTACTCAACTACTCAAGGATCTGAGTTGCAGTCCACCTGCTTATCGAGGTTACACAGGAATACAAGAAAAGCTTGATGAGAACAGACTCTTTACGATAGATAGATAGATAGATAGATAGATAGATAGATAGATAGATAGATAGATAGATAGATAGATAGATAGATAGATAGATAGATAGATAGATAGATAGATAGATAGATAGATAGATAGATAGATAGATAGATAGATAGATAGATAGATAATAAAAGGCAATATATACTAGATAGATAGGTAGATAGACAGATACTTTATTTAGCTTCAATAAGAAATTAAAACATTTACAGAAGCTACAGAAAAATGTAAATATTATAAAAACCCCAACCCCCCACACATGTACAAGAGCTTCTGGCTTGGATAATAAGGGAGCCGCCCTGGTGTACCACAGGTTTACATTCGAAACTAAAATATTCTGATAGAAGTTTGTTTCTTCCAAAGTTCCCTTGATTGAAATCACCAATATTCTAATATCAAAGTGATTCACCATTAGAGTGTTGATAGCAGAGTGAATCATTTCCTTTGCCAAGTTAATAAACATTAAAAAGGGTTATGTAACTTATCTCCCTAAGCAGTAATGCAGATGAATTCTGTCAGTATTTCAGTGTCTGAATCACACATTGCAGTATGCTTGCTTTCACACCGCTGCTCATTTTCATAGATTTCCATTTCCCCTTCTGCCTTTTCCACTCCATCTGATTGTATCAAATGAAACTCATCCATCATTAATATAGCATCTGAAAAAAAGATGTTTAAGTCGTATCTCCACAGCGCTCAAAGTGTCACAGTACCTGAACTCACTGTGACTCGCCTAGATATATGACAGTTCACCCAACATATTTCAAAGCAATTAAACAGTCCTGGCTAGATCTAAAAATCTCCCACCTTACTTTTATCCTCACATCCGATTCTTGCCCTTTCCATCCCCAGACAAGCTGCTCCTCCAATAAGCTCTTTATGAGCTCACTGGAATATTTAATATATCCTACATTATGTTCCTCAGAGTCTCTTACATTTTCAGATATTGTAGATGTAAGGTAGCCTTCAGATTTTCAGTGCCACCCTGTGACATCTCACAAGTTCACAGCTTCTCTGAAAGGCACTAGAGGCAAGCGGATGCAATGACAGCAGCATATCTTCAATATAAAAGTTAATAAAAAAATGTATAGTGACAAGCCAGATGCCAGATCACTTCTAATCTTAACATTGATCATTGTATAAACAACATTTATCCAAAATTAGAGAAAAACCATATCTTGTTCGTCCTGGTCAATCTAATGTTTGTGAATTGTGTCCATTTCTACCTTGCTCTTCTAGTTGCAGTGCTCTTTGCTTGCCTGAATGTCCTCATATTGAGGTTGCACTCCACTTGCAAGTTCAGAGCTCACAGTGGTGACCTCCATCCTTCATTGATTATCTTCTGGACTGGAGTCCATTGGTTGGCCTGGGCTTCTGAGTTGCGTATTGTTCACTAGCCTGCTTTACTTGGTCTGACCCTCTCACTTGTTGGAGTATTTGAGCATTCAGGACTCAGGCTCCTGATTAGTTGTGTTTCTCCCAAGGTCTGTTTTTCTAAGAAATGCATCCTTTATTCTGCAATGTTTTTCAAAAAAAATGCGTAACAATACAAATCTTCAGGGATTTTGCTTTGAATAGCAGACCTTACTGTTCGGGATATCTTTCAAGGCAGAAATAGTAAATTAGGAAATCTACGTCTGATATTTTCAACTTGGAAGTATGAGGATGTGTACCAAGCCACAGTTTGTAAGCATTAGCAACTACCTGAGCAAAAGATACATTTCCTAGCTCAACAGGATGAAGTACTTATTCTCCAATCATGAACGAAAGACAAACTCTGAATTCCAATCTCATCCAAAGATTTTAGTGTCAGCTTCATTGTATAACTGAAGATGTGAGTTCCAAAATCTGCTAATTACACCTTTTGGTAAAATTTAGTGAACACGTGATTGTGACTTTTCATGTAGTTGGTCATGCGCCGAAAATATGTTTGAGCTTCAAAACTTGCTGATTGCAACAGTGTAGCGCTATAGTTTTAGGGATTTAGTTTCTAAATCTGCTTACGGACCCAGATTTTCCTATTTATCTCCAAAATGTATCTTTTGTACTTAGCTGATTTTGGAACTGAGCTCTTCAATTTTTCCCAAGTGTTGTAAACTTTATAAAAAGTGCAGCTCCAGTGCTAGGCCTTCAAATACAGAATCTGCTCGGCCTTTAACTTTCAGAGACTCCTCAAGATCCTGTGACCCAAGCATGGCAGTGAGGCTCAAGTGAAGCCTTCATTTTTCATTCCATGCTGAGTCATGACCCTGGGTTGAAAGCTGACCAAATTACCACATATTGTCCATCCTAGCCTGATGCTTCAGGCCCAGCGCCTCATTAAGCGCTTCATTACTCTTCCTTGTGAACGCTGGGGTGTGCCGGTTGACACGTTGCCGCATGCTCAGTAATTTGACCCTCACCTGGGCTTAGAGGGCAGCATTTGTGTCACATTTGTTCCTCTTTCCTCATTTTCAAAGGCGTTCCATTTATGAATATTGTGCCCTTATGTAATATGGATTGGAAGGTAAACCAAAACTTTGAGCAGACACCCATAATTTAGGTTCATAGCGTCTTTGCAGCTCTTTGATTCTCCTCGATTGCTCGACTGATAGGTTTGAAATTATCCAGAGATATGTCACCAGTATGGAGGCAGGATGAAAATGCTTGCAGGCAAATGTCTGTTTATCAGTGAAGCTCTTTTGTAAAGCAGCTGAGGGCTTGTTTGAGGAGACTGCATTATAAGACACAATCATGGGATAGAAATCAAGCAACCTGAAGCCTTCTTGGCTGACCTAACCCTAACATGGTTCAAATTTGTAATGGTTGGGAGGCTGTAGGCTATTAGAATGGCATTCTGAGATAAGGCAACATGAACAAACAGTGGCTCCACCATTCCTGTGCAATCACCACGCTGTGAGATAAAAAAAGCCTACAAGATCATTGCATTTTCTTTCCAACCTCAAATTGATCTTGAGTTAAAATTAAAATCTGAAAGTAATATATTTTGCAATTTGTGATGCACTCTGCACACATTAGAATGTTGTTACTATTAAAAGCACTATTAGACATATGGCTAGACTCATTACCTCAAAGAAGTCATGGTGGCTTAGCATTTGGTGCAGTTGTCTTGCACCTCCATGACCCTGGGCTTACACTACCACCTAATTACTGTGCAGAGATTGCGTGATCTTCCCATGATTCTCTGCTTTTATTTCTTCTTCTAGATACTCCAGCTTTCTCTGTCATGTTCCACAGATGTGTGTTAGGTTGATTGGCCTATCTGAACTGGCTCAGTATGAGTGAATATGCCCGACAGTGGATTCATTTCCTCCTTCAGGGCTCAATACAGCCGAAATTTGCTGGCCCCATGCAACCTTATTGTTAAACATCCCTAGATGATGTCTGTCACACACGCGTGAATGGGAGGCAGCTAAAGGGCTTGAGTGAGGGCAATTCCGAATCTGGCAGAGTGCTTTCCTGAAGACCATTCATGGGAAGTTCCACCTGGCCCTGTTGACAACACTTCCAAGAACTATAGAAGAAGGCCTTGCCGGCTCCGGCCCCCTTGATGTCACGTCCGGGCTCTAGCCTATAGCTGAAGACCCTTCTGATCCCGGTCCCTTTGACGTCACTTCCTACCATGACCTTTAAAAGCCTCCACCTTTCCCCTATTCCCTCAGTTCTGTTTTGGACTCCAGTTTGTGCACATCAGTGCTGTCATTTATTTTTGCAACTTTTGCAGCCAGGAAATTAATATATACAGGTGGCTGCCCCAAACCTTGCTATGGCTCTTTGTGGAGTTTGTGACATGTCACACACGTGCGCATGGGAGGCAGCTAAAAGGCTCAAAAGTGCATGTCTTTCTTAAGTGTGGTGCCAGCCTAGAAAAAGGCCCAACTATTGACGTAATTAATTGTAGAAAACATTTTTGAATGGCTGTAATAAGCCTGATGAATTAGATTAAACTGCTGCAACCTCTGACTGTCGATTAATTACCAACTTTTTCTCATGGTTATTTTTTTATCACTCTTTATTTTGGAAAAAAAATAAAATTCATTAGACTTCCAAAGTCTTTCCTTCAGTTTGGTTAAATTAATTTTTTAATAATCTATATATATAAAAGCCAAATACCACTGACTCACTCATCACGAAATCTCCGAAATAATGAACACTTGGGACTTTTGGAATTTAGGTTACTTGGCCCATAGGTGCTCAATAAGAAACGGTTTTAAAATTTTCGTGGCCCAAGCGCGTTCTGTCTGTCTGTCTGTCCACTTTTCACGAGAGAATTACTTAACAGATTTAGATCAGGTTGTTTTCTATAATTTGCTTGAACTTTCCGGATGATTTTGCGACTTCTCTCATCGCACTATGTACCATAGTTCGCTTGCGGTTCCGATGTGTTTATGCAAATCCAAGAAAGTGGGTGTGGGCCGAGAGCAGGGGGGGCGGGGCCTTCCTCATTCACTCGCCAGCCTCTGTTCGAGTTAGTCTATATCTTGCCTCGTGTTAGAGCGCACCTTACCTCAGCTTAGCTAGCGATACCTGTTTGTTCAACAGACATTATCATCTACAGATTGTTAAGGAGTAACGTTTGACGTTTTTGAGAGACAGATCAGAGCTACGTGTGTTTAAGAGGGTAGCTGCTGATTGCCAGAGATATCACGGCCACGAGTTTTTCTCCCCACATGGGGAACACTCTTCTTTCAGAGCTGAACATGATCAGATACAGTGCCAAAGTCTATTGGTTTTTAAAGTTTGTCCTGTTTCATTAATATGTGGGTGCAGCCACGGGGTACAGCTAGTGAATAATAAATGTGTTTCACATTCACAAAGATAGCATAAATGCTTTCAAAAAATGATTGAAAAGTTAATGCAGCGTACCAAACCACCAAACAACATGAACATATAGAAATACACACAAACACACTTGCAATTACTGACCATTTAAATGCATTAGGTTGTCGATGTGCCTGATTATATGTATATTTATCTAATATTTTTCAAATCTGCTCAATCAAGGGTATTGGGGCTGAAGTCACTTCTGGTAGCACTGGGTAGAAGGGACAGTAGCAGTCCATAGTGGGGCACATTGTTGCCTACAGTGCCTATAGGAAGCATTCACCCCTTGCAAGATTTAGCATTTTACTGTTATAGGACATTGAATAACAATGGATTTAACAGGGCTTTTTAGAAAAGACTCTTTAATGTCAAAGTGAAAACAGATCTCTGCAATGTCATCTGAATTAATTACAAATATAAACACCAATTAAATAATCTCGTAAGTACTCACTTTTTTCAATGTGACCCACCTAAATCCTTACTGATGCAGCCCATTGGTTTTAGAATTAATTCAATGGAGATCACCTTCTTGGAGTTTCACTTGATGTGGACAGAGATGCTTTCATAAATGATGTGAAAACACTATTGTGGAAAGAGATCATTTTCATTTAAAGTTGCTGTAGTGTGCACATAACCACTGAGTGTGAATTGATCATTCAGATTTTTTGGATAGTTGAGAAAGCAGAAGTAATTGTTGGGAGATTGCAAGCGGATTTGGACATGGGAAGAGCAGGTACAGCAAATCCCAAAAAGACAATGAACAGACTGGGAATAAGACTTTCGGATATATAACGTACAGAACAGACTGGGAATAAGACATTCGGTTATATGATGTACAGAACAGACTGGGAATAAGATATTCGGATATATAACGTACAGAACAGACTGGGAATAAGACATTCGGATATATAACGTACAGAACAGACTGGGGATAAGACATTCGGATATATAACGTACAGAACAGACTGGGAATAAGACATTCGGATATATAACGTACAGAACAGACTGGGAATAAGACATTCGCATATATAACGTACAGAACAGACTGGGAATAAGACATTCGGATATATAACGTACAGAACAGACTGGGAATAAGACATTCGGATATATAACGTACAGAACAGACTGGGAATAAGACATTCGGATATATAACGTACAGAACAGACTGGGATTAAGACATTCGGATATATAACGTACAGAACGGACTGGGAATAAGACATTCGGATATATAACATACAGAACGGACTGGGAATAAGACATTCGCATATATAACGTACAGAACAGACTGGGAATAAGACATTCGGATATATAACGTACAGAACAGACTGGGAATAAGATATTCGGATATATAACGTACAGAACAGACTGGGAATAAGACATTCGGATATATAACGTACAGAACAGACTGGGAATAAGACATTCAGATATATAACGTGCAGAACAGACTGGGAATAAGACATTCGGATATATAACGTACAGAACAGACTAGGAATAAGACATTCGGTTATATAACGTACAGAACAGACTGGGAATAAGACATTCGGATATATAACATACAGAACAGACTGGGAATAAGACATTCGCATATATAACGTACAGAACAGACTGGGAATAAGACATTCGGATATATAACGTACAGAACAGACTGGGAATAAGACATTCGGATATATAACGTACAGAACAGACTGGGAATAAGACATTCGCATATATAACGTACAGAACAGACTGGGAATAAGACATTCGGATATATAACGTACAGAACAGACTGGGAATAAGACATTCGCATATATAACATACAGAACAGACTGGGAATAAGACATTCGGATATATAACGTACAGAACAGACTGGGAATAAGACATTCGGATATATAACATACAGAACAGACTGGGAATAAGACATTCGGATATATAATGTACAGAACAGACTGGGAATAAGATATTCGGATATATAACGTACAGAACAGACTGGGAATAAGACATTCGGATATATAACGTACAGAACAGACTGGGAATAAGACATTCAGATATATAACGTGCAGAACAGACTGGGAATAAGACATTCGGATATATAACGTACAGAACAGACTAGGAATAAGACATTCGGTTATATAACGTACAGAACAGACTGGGAATAAGACATTCGGATATATAACATACAGAACAGACTGGGAATAAGACATTCGCATATATAACGTACAGAACAGACTGGGAATAAGACATTCGGATATATAACGTACAGAACAGACTGGGAATAAGACATTCGGATATATAACGTACAGAACAGACTGGGAATAAGACATTCGCATATATAACGTACAGAACAGACTGGGAATAAGACATTCGGATATATAACGTACAGAACAGACTGGGAATAAGACATTCACATATATAACGTACAGAACAGACTGGGAATAAGACATTCGGATATATAACGTACAGAACAGACTGGGAATAAGACATTCGGATATATAACATACAGAACAGACTGGGAATAAGACATTCGGTTATATAACGTACAGAACAGACTGGGAATAAGACATTTGGTTATATAACGTACAGAACAGACTGGGAATAAGACATTCGGATATGTAATGTATAATAATTTAGTATTAAACTTCAGGATGTGCTTGTCACGTTGATTGCTGACTCTGAAACTGGCTCTCTATAATGGAATTTGGGTGGGGCATGAGTGATTGGGCCCTGAGGTGGATTGGCATCCTGTCCACAATTAGATTCTGACAGGACAGGCTCCGTGCTTGTTGGAATAAGAGCATGCAGAAGATGGATGAACGAGTGAGTTGAAATTCCAAAGCTGCCAATGCTGTTATTCATATATGAACATTCAGTCTGTGAATATCCCAGTTCTGGTATTCACTTGCTACTATGCATATTCTTAAGTGATTTTTATGGCAGCTTCAGATGAACTTCTTGATAAGTAAATGTGCATTAATTAATTGCTGTTTTTGGTTGGTTAGGAATGCTAAGAAAACAGAAGTGAAACAATCTTCCAAATGAAGAAAGATATGACCATGATAAACATGATTCAAGGTAAAAAGTGCACAGAAGGTCAGGGGAGCTGCATGATGAATAGAGTAAAGGTCAGATGATGGAGTGGGCATGCTTTTTCTTCCAAGAAAGTGTGTTGCTGCAAGAGAGATCAGAATCAGCTGATTCTTGAGAGATGTTTGTGTGTGAGATATCTCCTGCGTACATAAAACCCCTATGAAGAGATAAGAGAATATTCTGTCAGCAAAATGAGTATCAGAATTTTTCCATTAGATTTCATCTAGAAGGGCTAGAAGTAAACATACTGATATTACCCACGTGCCTTCAAAGATCTCAGCTCTGGAGTATGTTTTCTGCAAATGTTCACACACTTTTCACTTTTAGCACAGCTCATTAATTGCTTTGAATGTTGTAGATGCTGTCATTGCGCAAGACGTATTCAGCTTATCAATGGAAACTGTGGCAGCAAAATTTTATTATTCATGACTTTTCAATTTATGAATACTGCTGAACATTCAATGCATTTTATATCCATCCATCCATCCATCCATTATCAAACCCACTATATCCTAACTACAGGGTCACGGGGGTCTACTAGGGCCAATCCCAGCCAACACAGGGTGCAAGGCAGGAAACAAACCCTGGGCAGGGTCCAGCCCACCACAGGGCACACACACACCAAGCACACACTAGGGACAATTTAGAATCGCCAATGTACCTAACATGCATGTCTTTGGACTGTGGGAGGAAACCCACGCAGACACGGGGAGAACATGCAAACTCCACGTAGGGAAGACCCGGGAAGTGAACCCGGGCCTCCTAACTGCGAGGCAGCAGCGCTACCCACTGCACCACTGTGCCGCCCATTTTATATCTTTTTCCATTCAATTATATTCAATTTAATCATATAAAGTGCACTTTCACCTAACCCATTTCACTATGTAGTATTATAAAAATGTCCATCCATCGGTCCATTTTGAATCCCAGTAAATCAATTTCAGAGCCCATGCCTGTATCATCAGGCACAAGGCAGGGGCCAACCCTAAATGAAGTGCCAGTGCATTGCAGGGTACACTTACTGTACATTCTGCCCACACTCACTCATACTGGGCCAATTCACAGCTGCCAGTCAATCTAACAGATGCCGTTGAGGAGATGACAGAGGCCAGTCATTGACATGCTGGACCTGGAGATAATTCCAAGGAAGAGTCAGACATCAGGCAGAAAAGAACTTTTCACAGCAAGTTTGATGGGTTCGTCAGTGACCTTGTTCACCAAATTTCTCAGAGAAAGTTTGTTTTACAGCCAGTTTAGACAAACTTTTTTCCCAGCACCCCATGATGCTTAGTGAGGCCAGCTTGACATCATATCGCTGTTGCAGCCATATTGAATGGGAATATCACTACTCACTACTGCACTACATTTAATTAATTAATTAATTAATTAATTAATTAATTAATTAATTAATTAATTAGTTTATTTATTTATAAAGCACTTTAAACACAACAGCAAGGCTGACCAAAGTGCTGTACAATAAAAACCCAACATATCAAACAATAAACCAAAGGGTAAAAGAAACAGAAACACATAAACACATAAGAGCTGAAGAGGTTCATAATAAAAAGTACACAGATAGTCAACATATCATACTGGGTTAAAGGCCAGGGAGTAAAAGTGGTTATTAAATAAGATTTAAAGACTGCAAGTGAAGGAGCCTGCCTACTGTGCAACGGCAAATCATTCCAGAGTTTTGGAGCTGCAACTGAAAAATCCGATCACCTTGGAGTTTGCATCGTGCCTTAGGAACACGTAAAAGCATCTGGTCTGCTGACCTGAGAGGGTGAGACAGTAGATAAGGGTGCAGCAGTTCCGACAAATAAAATGGAGCATAACCATTAAAGGATTTCAAAACAAATACAAGGATCTTAAAATGGATTCGAAAACGAACTGGAAGCCAGTGAAGGGAAGCCAAATTCAGGGTAACGTGCTCATGCTTTCTTGTGCAAGTTAAAAATCGAGCAACGGCATTTTGCACCAATGGAGGCCTGGCTAATTCCAAAAAGAAGTGCATTGCAGTAATCTAGATGAGAGGTTATAAAAGCATGTATCACTGGTTCAAGGTTGCGTGATTTACTGTACATGCCTGATTTGTGTTACACACGCGGAGAACATGCAGTGCATACTATAAGCATACTCCACTTCAAACTTTGCAGTGTTGCTCAATCTGCTTTCCGCATGTATGAATAATTTATGACATATACATGCATTTCAGTACTTGATCGGTACTTCAGCCACTTCATTGTTCTGCAAAGATTCATTGTGGCTTGTGTCTTCACTGCTGGATTAATCGTGTTATGCTTGTCACCAGAGCTCTGAACAAATCTGAATCCTCTTATGTGATACAATCTACTCTTGCGTTTTGCTCTGTACTTTGACTATTACTGTTATACTATTGTATTGTATTCCTGAGGTGCCAATGATGGATTGGCCTTCTAGATCTGTGAAGGGAATTGCTTGTGTTCTATTCTGTGTATTGTATTGTATTTACCCAATTTCTTTGACAACCATTGCACGCCTAACCTACCTGGAAAGGGGTCTCTCTCTGAATTGCCTTTTCCAAGTTTTCTTCCAGTTTTTTTAGGAGTTTTATCTTGTGTACTTAGGGAGAGAAGGCCAGGGGGCTGTCAAAAAATAGGGCCTTTTAACAGGACTGTCATAACGCATGGGCACGCTGGGCAGTTGCCCAGGGGTCCCATTCTAATCTATGTATGTTGTGACTTGCTGAGTGGTTGTGTAGGTAGGGGTCCCATTGCACTGCTTTGCCCGGGGGCCTATAATACTGTTAAGACAGCCCTACCTGTTAAATCCCATTTTGATGCTCCTTGTGTGATTTTGTGGTATACAAAAAATCCAGTTGAGAGCCAAGAGCCATTTGTAAGAGCTAATCTTATAAAGTTAATGTTTCATGTTAAATTCATGTAGTGTTTGCTGGACTCCTATCGAACATTCGTTTCTTATAGCTACCTAGAATATGGTATAGCCTTTTACCCCTGTAAGTTAACATGAGGTAGAACTTTCTTGCTATATCTGTAGAGCAGACTGTAAATTAAGCCAGCTGGGACTGGTCCCATTACTAGCATGGACTGATAGACCCATTTGCAGTTTATAAATGGGGTAGGCATACACTTTTCTGACCATTTAGAAACGATTCGGCTGAGTGAGCAAACTTAAAGAATGAAGCAAGATATATAAGCTTTAAATAGAACTTTTCTTAAACAAGAACTTTTCTTTTCTTTGCTATATCATGTTTTTTCTCCACTTTTGTGTGAACTGTATTACTCTGAATTTTTACTAAAGCTTTTAAAAATGAAGATATTTTGTCCGTGGAATCATTTCAACGTGTCACGCTATTGCCAGAATCCCATGAAGCAAATTAAAGCTACAATCTGGTAGCGACAGGGGCAGCGTGCCGAGTATGTAATACTGATCACTTGCATTACAAGTTGTGCAGGTGTTAGTCAGTCATAGTGACAGGATCTCAGGAGACGCAGAGAAAGATAAAGAACTATATCACAGGGAGGCACAGTGGCACAGTGGTTAGCATTGCTGCCTCATAGCTCAGGCCAGAACAATCACTCCAGCACAGTTGGCAGATGCACCCCTAGCATTCAGGGACTCTCATAGACCATTACACCATTATAATCCACTTAAAACTAGTCCAGTTTCTCCTTCCCTATTGACTTCAATGCATTTTGTTGAGTTTGTCAAAATTCTAGAACATTTCTTCATTTATTTCCCAAACATGAGATGAAGCAGTACAAGTCAACTTCATTGTCAAGCATGCATGCTTGAAGCAACCTCCATCCATCCATCCATTATCCAACCCGCTATATCCTAGCCAGAGGGTCACGGGGTCTGCTGGAGCCAATCCCAGCCAACACAGGGCACAAGGCAGGAAACAAACCCCGGGCAGGGTGCCAGCCCACCACAGGGCACACACACACACACCCACAAACCAAGCACACACTAGGGAAAATTTAGGATCGCCAATGCACCTAACCTGTAGGAGGAAACCCACGCAGACATGGGGAGAACATGCAAACTCCACGCAGGGAGGACCCAGGAAGCGAACCCAGGTCTCCTAACTGCATGGCAGCAGCGGTACCCACTGCGTCACCGTGCCTTGAAGCAACCTCTCTCTTCCAAAAACAGTGTTTTAAATTGTTATTTTCATCAGATACCTGAGATTCCTTGAATTTAACACTCCTGTTAAGCCTCTGTACAGCCAAGAAGATAATATGTCTACTGTCACGCATGGGCGTCGGAAGTACTCCTCTAAGTGCCGGGGAAAGGCACGGGGGCGCTACCGCTGACTTTGTCATGTTGTTCTTCTTCCCTCACAGCTCAGAGAAGCCGCCCGGTAAGGGCACTTAACGCCTCCCCTTCCGGAAGTTGCGCTATAAAAGAAGCGCCAGCAAAGAACAAGGCGACCGGAATGAGCCACATGGCGGGGTACGTGACTCTCGAAAAGAATCCTAAAGAGAAAGAAATCCCTAATCAGGATAACGTATTGGCACTATTTTCATTACTTTTCTTGATTTTGCTTGCTTTTTTTGTCAAAAGGGACGAGCCGGTTGGCATCCCAACATTTTGATTGTTTCCAGTCTGTCCTTCCACCGCCTGACCACACTACCTAAAATCAGACTTCTAAAGAGATAAAGGAACAGCCTTGGAAGACAAGCAAGACAATGACATACAATGTACAATCAAATTAGCTCAGTGATAAAGTCAAGCTTTTTCCAACTAAGACTTTTATGTAAAGTCAAGCCCTTTTTAACATTTGATGATTTTGAGAAAGTTATATATATGCTTTTATTTCATCTCTTCTCTCAGGTCAGTCAGGCTTTCCTCTCACCCCTTCAACTGGTACAGAATGCTGTAACACATCTCTTAACAGGCACTAAGAAACAAGACCATATCACCCAAATACTTGCATCCCTCCATTGGCTTCCTGTACAGTTTAGGATCGATTTTAAGGTTCTCAACTTTACTTTCAAAGCTATAAAAGGATTGGCCCCTACCTACCTTAATGACCGAGTTATTCTGTAAACAGCAGCGAGGTCTCTCAGGTCTGTTCATCTGTTTTTATTGACTGCTCAAAAGGCAGGGCTAAAACAGGGAGGAGACCGAGCTGCCCCTGTCCTGGCTCTGAAACTGTGGAATAGTTATTATAAGTGTTAGGATGGCCCCCCTCACTGCCTGTTTTTAAATCTCATCTTAAAACTTACTTCTATTCCCTTTTACTTTTAACTCAGTTTGAGAGTTGTTCGCTCACCCTTTGTCCTGATTTTAAAATGGTCTGTCATTTGTTTTATCTATTGTTATTTAAATCCATACTTTATTGTGTTACGTGGTGTATGGTTTGTACAGCACTTTGGGTTCAACTCCTCTTGTTTTAAAGTGCTTTATAAAGCAACATGAAATTAAATTAAATAAAATGTGATACAGGTTGCTGCAAATGAAATGGAGAAAGAGACAAGCCATTGTCCAACAGGTACCGTAAGTTGTGGAAGCAACCCAACCAATGCACGTCATGTCCGGCAGATGGCGGTGACCAAGCTGGTTTACATCGAGGCCAAGGCCAAGGAAAACAAGTCGAGTAGCAATGATTCCATAAAACCAAAACCCTGGTCATTCAGAGCACTAAAAAAATAAACATATAAAACATTTAAGGAAGCAAATAATTAAGCTACAAGAGAGGCTTAATGACTCTCGGCAGGAAAGGAACATTTAAGTGAAATGCTTAAGTAAGCAGTACAAGTGTACTTTGGAGAAAACGGAGAGTAGAACTGAGGCTAAAACTAAGTATGAAATGCATAAAATTAAGAATAACATTGAACATGTCTGGTGCCCACATCAATGACTTGGGATATACTGTATGTGGAGATACAGTTGTGAGAAATTATAAATGATAATTTAAGTGAAATGCTTAAGTAAGCAGTACAAGTGTACTTTGGAGAAAAAAGAGAGTAGAACTGAGGCTAAAACTAAGTATGAAATGAATACAATTAAGAATACATTGAACATGTCTGGTGCCCACATCAATGACTTGGGATATACTGTATGTGAAGATACAGTTGTGAGAAATTATAAATGATATACTGATGGGGTAGAAGACAATTGTAAATCTCCTTATAATAAAGTAAAGGAATTCAAAGACACGGCATAAAAGAAAAATGTTAGGGGTTTTGTAATTCCACAGAGTTTGAAGCCCATGAAATTCATGTGGCAATGGTGACTTTATTAGAAAGAATCTGAAAGTAGAAACAGTGTGAAGTTTATGTGTTAGATGTTTTCCAAGGGTTAAAATTGTGAAGTCTGATACTTGTAATCTTTTTTTTAAGCTTTATTGGATCTAGGCTGAGTGACTTGTTTTTCTCGTCATACACATTTCATTGTATGTTGACCCTGTGTTAACCTATATATGACAAATAAACCTAAACCAACCAACAGTAAATGTAGCGAAATGTGTTATACCATGCATAAGAATGGAGAAATTCACTTTGAAAACAATCAGATCTACGAGGTTACGTCATTAATTATTCACATTCTTGTGACAGTTGTACAGCTTTCTCCGTGCACATGTGGAAACACAGTATGTCTGTGGTCACAATTGTAAAGTTTCAACCTTGATCAGTACGTTTCTCTTGTTGTTTTCAAAGAGTAAACATGGCAGCTCCGCTCTTCAAAGAAGAGCAGCAAGCACTGATCCACTTATTATGGGCTGAAGGTGTACTAGGGACCAAAATACTTGTTGATTTATCAGAATCTCAGTATGGACTTGCTAATGTTGTCATCAGTAGAGGACGTGGATGGGCATCCAGCCCATTCTTTGTGCTAAACACTTTTTTCACAATTTTTACACTTCGAAATGTATTTGTAAACACTGTCTACATATTGTGCAGAAAGACTTTGAAGGATTGACGATTATAAAACATAACGCTTATACAGTAGATCTTTACAGATATCTCTCTGGAAACTGTTGAAAAAATGGCTGGTATAATTCTCATGAAATAAAGACTGTGTGCTGCGGGTATAAGGATATGGTCTCTTCTTGTAGGCAAACGGAAATCGATGTTTCACTTTCACACACCAGAACAGGCAAAGAAAACTTATAAATAACCTCACCCCTTCAATACTTAAAATCTGAATAGGATCAGACCATGAAGTGGAGTGAAAAAGAGAGTGCAGAATACCACGGTGAAGAAGGCTCTGTTACTAATCTATCACAAGGGAATTGAAAGAAACGCTGCTAAAGCATTATCATTTTTTGAGTTTAATTATGATCATTATAAGTAATACGCTTTGTATCTGTCAAAGAAGTGTCACCATTTGAGCTATTTCATTTTGTCTGAGATTGATTTTTGTTGTCCTTTGACAATCTGGGTTGGCTCCATGTTCCCATTTGCCTTTGGGGAGCCTCTTGAAAGAGAACAAGGAAAACCACAAATATAAGTAAATATCTATATATATAATTCACTAAGCCACCACCAGCGCAAGCAAGACACCCATGGAAGCACGCAGGACGGAGCCACGCCCACCAACTCTAAGACCATTGGATACGACGACAACTCGCAGAGCCACGCCCACCAACTCAGACGCAGCAACTCACAAAACACGGCGTCATTGGATATGACGACAACTTGCACAGCCACGCCCACCAACTCGGATGCAGCAACTCACAAAACAGAGCGTCATTCACGTTCATCTCTGCTACACTCCACATGCACCTCTGAGCCACGTTGACTTTTCATTATTCTTTTCAGTTATGACGCACGACCGCGTCCACCATCGCAAACTGTTTTACACACCATGGTCTTAGAGTTGGTGGGTGGGTCTCCGTGAGTTGCTCTTGCGAGCGGGCACATGACCAGGCAGTGTGTATGCTTTGAGAACGAGGGTGGACGCGGCAGGACCATCTAAGAAGAGGCATGTTTGTCGCGGATGTGAATCGCTGTATGCAACGTGTAAAACAGTTTGCGAGAGGTATCCCATGGTCTTAGAGTTGGTGGGCGGGTCTCTGTGAGTTGCTCTTGCGACCGGGCATATGACCAGGCAGTGTGTATGCTTCGAGTGCGAGGGTGGACGCGACAGCACCATCTAAGAAGAATCATATTTGTCGCGGATATGAATCGCTGTATGCAGCGTGTAAAACAATTTGTTTGTCGCGGATGTGAATCGCTGTATGCAACATGTAAAACAGTTTGCGAGAGGTATCTCATGGTCTTAGAGTTGGTGGGCGGGTCTCCGTGAGTTGCTCTTGCGACTGGGCACATGACCAGGCAGTGTGTAAGCTTCGATCGCGAGGGTGGATGCGACAGCACAATCTAAGAAGAATCATATTTGTCGCGGATATGAATCGCTATATGCAGCGTGTAAATCAGTTTGCGAGGGGTATCCCATGGTCTTAGAGTTGGTGGGCGGGTCTCAGTCAGTTGCTCTTGCGACCGGGCACATGACCAGGCAGTGTGTATGCTTCGAGTGCGAGGGTGGACGCGACAGCACCATCTAAGAAGAATCATATTTGTCGCGGATATGAATCGCTGTATGCAACATGTAAAACAGTTTGCGAGGGGTATCCCATGGTCTTAGCAGTGTCTATGCTTCGATGTGAATTGCTGTATGCAGCGTGTAAAACTCTGTATTGTATGTTGCCCTCTCCAGAGTTACATCTTTTCATTCACCTACAGTCGTATTCTCAAAACCAACCCCATTTGGACAACCGTGTCTTTCAGGAAGTGTTCACCCATCAATACATAATTATGCGGCGTATGCTACGCCGCAGGTTGGCTAGTAAATCAATACAAGCTTAGTCCTTGGAGCCTGGCTCTGCTTGGATAAAATATAAACTGAAATAAATAAAACTTCTGTGCTCATAAGTATTTGTGTAAGCTTATTTGCTTAAGCTAATATGAACTTTGCTCACTGTCACACACGTGTGTTTAGGAGATAGCCAACAAGCCCTAAGGTGACAATGAAGGAAAATAATAACTCACCATTTCCTGAGTCCGACGGCGACTCGATGGCGTCTCTTCCAGCGCTGACGTTATGACGTCTCTTCTATCAACGAGCCAATGACGTCAGTTCCATCCCCATATTTTGATTTCAGTTCCTGATTTTCTTTTGTATAAATAGCCCCGTATCAATCTCTGTTTTTTGTCAAATGGCTTTTATTTTGATCGTATTTATTTTTTGTCATACTTTTACATTAGTTTAACTCTCAAGTGTAAGCCATCATTTAGCGTTGTTGTTCTTATTAATTTACTCATGCAGTTAACCTTTTGTCTGTTAGTTTGGTTTTGCAAATACTGTACTATTAGTTTTTTCTTATTTTAGAGTTAATGTCATCTTTAATTACATCTTTTAATTTTTCTCCTAGTATACACAATAATCACTGCACTCCTATATACAGAAGGTTATTAGTCACTGTTGTTGGAGAGGAATTTTATGTTTTAGTTGTGTCTCAGTCTTGGCATGTCAGAGGACTGGGACATTGAAGTGTTTGATCTTAGACTCATTTTGGGGGTTGAGAGTGAAGGGTCAGGGGATGGGACAGAGAGCGAGAATAAGAGTTACTCTATATGTACACTACATCTGATTCCAATGCATTAGTGGTAACAGTGGAAAAACTGGTGTTACTTTTCAAAAGGTGAATTATAAAAGGCAGGAGTCACATACAGTAATATTAATTACACTTTATGAACTTGAACCTTAAAGACCTCAGTCATGAACTCAAGCAACACAAAAGTGCTTTCACACCTTAATTCCCTGCACTGAGATAATGTGTTTTAGCAGGAGATTCGATTAAATAGTAGGATCAATTTTGGAGGAAGACATTGGATTGGTCAAGTGTTTAGTTACTCTGAACTACCAAGACCCAAGGATTGATCATTTGAATTCATAGAAGAAAACCCATTTGTAGCTACTGAGATAATCTTGGCCCTTAAAGGGCACAATATTATGTTTACAGGAAAAGTAAATGAGACTAAAATAATACATGTTAATATATATGCACTGCATTTGGATGATAAAGGTTTCATCCCAAAATTTTTATGTTAATGCCCAGTATGAGTTCCTATAAGATAATACCGTGCCTTCTGAAAGCATTCGGACCCACATACTTTATTCATTATTTATTATTATTATGCAGCCTTCTGCTAAAATCATTTCAATTAATTTTTTCATTTATCAAGCAAAACTCGATACCCCAGAATGACAAAGTGAAAACAGCGTTTTAGGATTTTTTTTGCAAATTTTTTCAAGTATTCAGACCCTTTGCTCAGTTGAAGCCCCTTTGGCAGCAGTTATAGCATGGAATGTACTTGGGTTTGATGCAACAACCTTCACACACCTGGATTTGCAGGTGTTCAGCCATTCTTCTCTGCAGGTCCTCTCAGGCTTGTGTCAGGTTGGATGGAGATCTCCAGAGATGTTCGAGTGGTTTCAAGTCTGAGCTCTGGCTGGGCAACTCAAGAACAGTCACAGAGTTTATCCTATGTCACTGCTATGTTGTCTTTGCTTTATGCTTAGGGTCATTTTCCTTTTGAAAGATGAACCTTCAGCCCAGGCTGTGGTCCAGAGTGCTCTGGGGCAGGTTTTCATTAAGGATATCTCTGTCCTTTGCTCCGTTCAGCTTTCTCTCAACCCTGTTTAGTCTTTCAGTCACTGCCACTGAAAAACATCCCCATAGCCTGATGCTGCCACCACCCTGTTTTGCTGTGGAATGGTATTGCACCAGTGATGAGCAGTGCCTGCTTTCCTCTAGACGTGATTCTTGAAATTGAGACCAAACAGTTCAATCTTGGTTTCACCAAACCAGATAATCTTGTTTCTCACAGTCTGATAGGCTTTTAGGTGCCTTCTGCAAACTCCAAAAAAGGTTATCATACGTCGTCTGGCCACTCTGCCATAAAGCCAAGATTAGTGGAGTGTTGCAATGGTGGCTGTCCTTCTGGAAGTTTCTCTCATCTTCACGTAGATTCTCTGGAGCTCAGCCAGAGTGATATTCAGGTTCTTGGTCACCTCTCTTACCATGGCTCTTCTCCCACGATCACTCAGTTTGGTTTGGCAGAGAGCTCTCGGAAGTGTAGTGATTATACTAAACTTCTTCCATTTAAGAATTATGGAGGCCACTGTGCTCTTGAGAACCTTCAAAGATGCAGGATTGTTTTGTCGCCTTCCCCAGATCTGTACCTGAATCCCATCTCTAACATCTACAGGCAATTCCTTCAACCTCATGGCTTGGTCTTTGCTCTGATACACATTGTCAGCTATGGGACCTTCTACAGACAGGTGTGTGTCTTTCCTAATTATGTCCAATCCATTGAATGGACCACAGGTCAATTCCAAATAAAATGAACAAACATCTCAGTGATAATGAATAGAAAAGGATGCACCTGAGCCAGATTTCAAGTGTCCTAGTATAGGGTCTGAATGCTTGTTTCAACTGGATATGTCAATTTTTTGTTTTTAATAAATTTTCAAATATTTCTAAAATCCCGATTTCGTTTTGTCATTATGGCTGACTGAGTATTGTTTGATGAGGAAAAAAAATTGATTTTGGCATAAGAATGCATAGTCGGCAGGATTTTTCATTGTAAGGTCACAAACCAGCAGACCATATTTTCTGATATGTAGGTGAGGCATACAGCAGAGGAGCCAAGAGACATTGTGGAGAAGGCACCACTTGAAGTGCAACATTTTGGACAATCACGGGTTCTGTAAATACCCCACTGCATCACAAAAATGATGTTAGGTAATGTTGGCTATTTGAATGGACTCTGTTGGCCTAGGCGTACATGAACCCATATATTAAATTTGTTCTCAATAGGACAGGCTTTAAAAATCTATTTTCATCGAATCCCAGTCAATTTTAATGAATCAGCCCGCAATCTAGGAGTTATCTTTGACTCTAGCATGTCATTTAAAGAGCATATTACAAAGTTGTCCAAGACATGTTTCTTCCATCTTAAAAATGTTAGGAAATTAAGGCGCTTTTTAAAGAAACAGGATTCTGAGAAACTAATTCATGCATTTATCTCTAGTAGGATTGACTACTGCAATGCGGTGTTCACTGGATGTTCAAACTGTTCTTTATACAGCCTCCAGTTAATCCAAAATGCGGCTGCGAGAATTATTACAAGAACAAGAAAATACGAACACATAACTCCAGTTCTTAAATCCTTACACTGGCTCCCGGTTAAGTTTAGGGCAGATTTCCAAATCCTTCTTTTAACATATAAAGCATTAAATGGTCGAGGTCCGGTTTACTTGTCTGAACTTATCATGACTTACAAACCAGAGCGCACATTAAGATCTCAAGATGCCGGTCTGCTTATGATTCCAAGGATTAATAAAATAACAGTGGGAGGTCGAGCTTTTAGTTACAGGGCCCCTAAACTGTGGAATGGTCTGCCTGCTACTATAAGAGATGCCCCTTCGGTCTCAGCTTTTAAATCCCGGCTGAAGACTCACTACTTCAGTTTAGCATATCCTGACTAGAGCTGCTGATTAACTGTACAGACTGCATCTCTGTTGTTAGTCATTAGCACTTAAACATAAGTAACATGACAGTTATAATTGTATACTAACCCTCACTTATTCTGTTTTTCTTCTTGGTACTCAAATGTGGCACTTGGTGCCATGGTCCACCTGCCAAGTTGTTTTGCCTGCCTAAGGAAAAGTCATCTCTGATGGAGGATCACAGGAATCGTGGGAAAGAGGGGTCCTTTCATCGGATTGGCTGGCCCAGCACTGTTTCAGCTGTGGAATGGCCAAATGGGGGAGGTAGCTTGAAGGATGAGGTCTCCAGGACTCTACACAAATCCAAATCTTATCATGGGATATATCATCTACTGTTAAATTCTGCTCTGTACTTCTAAAATTTATATTTTTTATTTCTTACTATATTGAGAAATTGTTCTGTTCTGTGTACTGTATTGTATTGTATTGACCCCCTTCTTTTGACACCCACTGCACGCCCAGCCTACCTGGAAAGGGGTCTCTCTTTGAACTGCCTTTCCCAAGGTTTCTTCTATTTTTCCCTACAAGGTTTTTTTGAGAGTTTTTCCTTGTCTTCTTAGAGAGTCAAGGCTGGGGGTCTGTCAAGAGGCAGGGCCTGTTAAAGCCCATTGTGGCACTTCCTGTGTGATTTTGGGCTATACAAAAATAAACTGTATTGTATTGTATTGTATCTGATTGAGCATGTACAATAGTGGCATACTATGATGTTCTCAAAATATTATCATGGTCTGATATTACACTACAAGAATAGACATTTCATTGTTTCTGGGCTCAGATTTTTGATCTTTGGGGATCTTAATGGCAAAATGGTTTAGGCCAACAGAACAGTCAAGGAGAAGAGTGATCAAAATGATCATCTCTTTCTGTGTGATTTATGATTTTCCAGATTCGCTTAGCAGGTTAGTGCAAAGACAACCATGTAGTAATACAGAAAAGCTTTTTTAATGTTTAGTCATCTTCTTTTCCACCATGTATACAGATATATAAAATATGAGCAGTTGCAGTCCAAAAAGAATTCCCCATTTAATGTCCTGGCTAGTTTAAGAGTAAAACAATACACAAAACAATGCATATGGCACATTGTGCCTTTTCATTGGTCAGGATATGTTTCTCAGAGTTCATGAGCTCCATCCTTCTTGACAACTGGTACTGCATGCCAGCTTCCAGTAGGATATAGATTTAAACACTGCCCAGACTAGTTAGGGTGGGCTTGGTGAACTTGGCTGTAGGTGAGGTCAACTTCTACTTTACTTTAAACAGGAGAACAGACGTAGGGTTAGTGGCTGTGTTACATCTTTTATCTTCTTTGTGTGTTTCCCTTGACCATAACCTGTGAGGCACTCCCGATGCTTGTGTGAGGTCTTCAGGGACACCACATGCTCTCAGGTGCTTGTTCCTTTGTCCCTTCATGCATGCTGCCAGCTCCACCTCATCTGTAGTCAGAGGCAATCCAAATGCCACACTATTCCCCTGGCTCTCTGCAAGCCAACCCAAGTCCAGGGTCCAACCCAAGGCTCATCGGTGATGACACGTCCGAGCTGAGGGGATTCAGCAGCCAGGAAACATGTCGCATCAAAGTGCTCTTTAAGTGCTGCATCTACACCCCCTGTTATCTACTGCTCATGGCCTGCTTTATTGCCAGCTTCTCCAGGTATTATACAGCCACCTGCGAGGCATGTGCCCCTGAGGTCCAGACTCAGAGCTTGTTACACTACAATATATATATACATGTGTGTGTGTGTATAATAACCATATATAACTGATCTAGTCCCCTTTTTCTTTATATACCATCATTTACATAAGGCCTTACGTTTGCTCCATTCTCATTTCAGTATTTTTCACCCATTTAGTGTCAAATGCATTAAGCTTCTTTACCTATTCTTTCATCAAGTGACTCATGTCCCCTGGTATAATGTGGCATTTGACTGACAAAATTTCATCTTTATTGAATTCAAATTATGATTACAGTACCTTTCTAGATTTTATTTCAGTTTATCATTTCTGTGGCTGCTCTGTTGATTTGTGTGCTGACTTCAGATGTCATGTCTTTACTATGATTGATGTTACTCTTCATTTATATGTTATTGTATCTGCTGACTAGTTTCAGTTTAAATGTATCAATTTGATCTTTGTGTCATGAAATTTTGCCTTTGAGAAAACTTGATTTATCTTTTTATTATTCACCTTCATATTCGTTTCTCTGTTTCTTTTGTCGGATATTAATATTGAAGTTAATTTTAAAAGAATGGTCAAACTATAGTGATACCTTGTCTTAAAAATCAGACTTTTATTATTAACAAAATTGTTAATTTCAAACTCTTTTTCAGGCCAATTAATTGTAACTGACATGTTGCAGTTTGTCGCAATTCTGTTGATAGATAGATAGATAGATAGATAGATAGATAGATAGATAGATAGATAGATAGATAGATAGATAGATAGATAGATAGATAGATAGATAGATAGATAGATAGATAGATAGATAGATAGATAGAGCTGTAAGGCCCCTAGATTGACTGATAATTGCTTCATACCGAGGACACAAAGCTGGACTGCATATTAGGATGTGTGCTCAGGTTTGCAGATGTCCATAAAGTGGTAACTTCTAAGGATCAGTAAAATTTCACTGAGGGAATAAATTTAGTTATAGGTCAGAAGAGAAGCTGTCTGAATACAAAAAAGTAAATGTTCAGATATGTAAGATTGCATGTTCAGTAATTTTTCAGACTGTTTTTCATTCAAGAATTAAGGGGCCCCATGGCACAGTAGTTAGCACAGCTGACTGACATCTCCTCAGCTCTGGCTTCAATACAATCCCAGTTACTCTCCCTAGGAGTGTTTTTATTTTTTCTTCAGATACTCTGGTCCAAATCCTCAGGTGATCAACTGAATCTAAGTTGGCCTCATACTTGTGAGCGTACACTATGATGGACTAGTGCTCCGTCCAGCTCTGGTTTTTGTCATGTGCCCTATTGCCAGGGTTAGCTCTGGCCTCCACACTCTTGAGCTTTTACAGTACTAGGGGGCTTCGCCCCCTGCTCGCTTCGCTCGCCAACCCCCGTGTTTGGTTTTCCGGATATACACTTTTAAGATTTTTTTTTCTTTGAATTGTTGCTATTTCATTAGTTTCACTTTTATTTCAGAACTTCTGTAAAAACAATATTTGTAATCTTGCGATTCCCAATATGCTGGATCTTTTTAATGAGGTCAGGATAGGTTTCTCTGTTTGGAATTTCAGCACAGACAAAACGATCTACATCATCAGCAGTTAATCATTTTTTTTTTTACAAAGTAAAAAAGTAAGTAGAGTTCTGCATTGGACTCCTGTCTGTAAAGTCGTGCTATTTTCCTCTCACAGTTCCAAAAGTACATGGGGTTACCAAGGTGATACCCCAGCTTTTGTCTAGGTTTTTGTACAAGGGCTAGACAGAACGTTTTTGACTCCTGGGGTAAATAAATAAGCAGACAGATCAATATATATACACTAACAAAGAAACCAGTAAATGCATGTGCAGTAAACTCTGTTTTTAAAATTCTCAAGATTCTTTATTTGTCACATGCATAGTTATACAGGACAACACGCAGTGAAATGGATCCTGATCCGCTTATCAAAAACTGTGCAAAGTTAGAAGAATATCAGTTAGATTAACAAAAAGTCATAGATTGAAAGATAACAGTATAGTAGGACATAATAAATAAGTAAAATTATGTGAATAAAGTAGAATTAAGTGTTAAGGTGCGATAGTGTAGTAATTATTGTGCAAAACCAAAGTTAGGCTGGTGCATAGTTAAATGAGGCAGTTTGTTTGTTTGCGCTACTGCGATCTTTACTTTTTTATATTTTCTAATTTTCCTACTTTCATATCCTTTAACTTTCTCCACATGTGTATAGCACCATTTTTTTTTAGCCTTTCTAATTTCCCTGGTTTCATAGCCTCTAACCTGCTCTGCATGTGTTTAGCACCAACGTTTGTAAACGTCTTTATGAAATTCTACTTTCTTTTACTCATTGTCTTTTAATTCTGAGCCATATTGGACGTGCTTTTTTTTCAATTCCACTTGTTCTGGGCTGATAATTACTTTCCGTATTTTCTGAATTTGCACCTCGATTATTCTTTTTTGCTCTTTTTTCTGTCCAACGCATTTGAGTCTCTTTTCTCCGAGCTGCTCTCTTCTTCGCTTAGATGTCGACATTTAATTTATAGCGTACTGTCCTTTTACGCTTTATATGCGATGAGAGCCCTGGATCTGCGTGTGCACAAATCCTTCACAAGACTGAATGTTTTGCTGCCTATTGTCCTATTTGATAGATTGTAAGTAGGACGTGTCTTTGGTCTCGCGGGTCTTTAAAATATCTTCCGAGAAGATCACGTATCGTAGACTTGCTTTTTGCTTTCCAGGACAGGATTTCTTTTTATAATAGATAGATAGATGTGACTGGTAAAATGGAAGAATGAAGATTGCATGTAAGCATGGGTTCTTTAATTACTCATAAACACAAACAATGTTGACCCAGAGGAAACAGCATGTTCTGAATTTAAAATAGATTATATGGATCCAGATCTGTCAGATCATTGCTCTGGAGCAATATACGTAATGTTTCATGCTGATATAATAAATCCTAGCAGTCACAAAACAAGCACAATCTATGTTTGGGTTGTGAGATTATATAACAACTCTCTTTATTCGAAGGTGCACAGATGAGTCACATTGTGTTTTACACTGTTATGGATAGAGAAGCCTCATCTCTCCATTTCATTTGCAGATTATTCTGCCTGTTCATGTGAAGAGAGCAGCTGAACTAGGAATATGCCACATTTCCACCTTTCTGAATTATTTTCTACTATCCGATTCTTGCTTAGTTATTTTATATTTACTAATACAATATACAGTTTGGTGGTGCAGTGGTTAGAACCGCAGCCTCATGGCTCCAGTGCCTTAAGTTCAAATCTCCTACCTGGTCTTGGCCTATCTGCAGTTTACATATTCTTCCTCTGTCTTCTTACATCTGAAGGACATGTGTGTTAAGTTAATTAGCAATTTTAAAGTGATCCCGTGTGAGTGTGGACCTACCATGGAGTGTCTGGTAGCTTGGGGATCTCCAGATCCCTATGATTCTGATTTGAATCAAGCTGGTCTAAAAATGTCATGTTATTGTATATTACTATACAGTTTGTAATATAAACTATATATCTCATGCCTAATTGTGTTTTTTTTAATTGAGTCTTATTTTCTGCTGACATCTATTTATTTGTGTTTTTTTCTGTAATAATTTCAAAATAATTGTAGTTTCAGAAAATACACTTTGTCAATGGGTGTAAAATAGAATTGTGCACTATAAACTATAAATTAAACAGCTCACAGTTTAGTGTTCTTCCCTTGCAGATTGTGCACAGTCACTCAGTGGGTCAACAGATGTGGCAAAAAGTAACTGGAAAATAAAGAGCTACCGTTCTGCATGATGAAGAGATCAGCTTTTAGATAAGCCACGACAAGAAATCCATTCTGAAGCTATGGAAAACAAAGGGGCAGCCCCAGAAACAACTTGCAAGAATCACATTGTGAGCTTTTGAGTGAAGACATTATGAACTGATGAGATTCTGCAATTGAGATCACTTGTAGCAGCAGCTTATTCGGTTGTGAGTTACTTTGGATGAAGAAGAGCGCTGCTGCTTAAAGGTATGGTATGTGGCTTCTCATGAGCCCTTCGGCACCTCGAGGGTAGTCCATGTCAAACACAAAAAACTGAGGTTGAAAAGCTCTCTGCCTCTCTGGACATTTTAAGTTCCACCATGTGTGTTCTCTGATTTGCTTCTAAAATCTGCAGATTTGTTGGTGACTCAGTTTTGAGCTCAGCATTTTTATGATGCAAGAGAAAAGGTGAATCACGAATATGAGTAAATGTCTGAGTGTTTCCCACAGTACATAGCCACTACCACCAGGATTGGTTTACAACTTTTGCACACTGCTGTTAGCTATGGCTCTCCAAAGCCCTGAACTGAATAAGCGGGTTACAAAGTGGATGAGTTTACATTTACTTATGTGGTTAAAGCCTTTATATCTCTTTTGTCTTTCCAACTGGATCACAGTCAGGTGAAGTGAATTGCTCAAGGTCACATAGTGTCATTAGCAGAACATTAATCAACAATCTCAGAGTTTCAGGCCCAAAGCCTTAACCACTACAGCACAGTGTCTGCCTACTGGATGGGTGTAGTTAAGATCTGTACTACCTTTTAGTAAAGGCCCTAGTTACTATATATGGAAGAAAAGTTCAGTTTCTTAAAGGGCTTACCCCACAGGTACTTCTCATTGTCTCCTGAGTACTTCACAGTCACTCTTATTATTGACCAGGTGACCTTTCTGAGCCATCAAAAAAATCATACCATACCATGCCATACTGTACCATACCATACTATAATATGCCATACTATGATGTTACATAATAGATTATACCATACAGTACAATGCCATACTATAATATATCATGCCTTACCATACTATACTATATCATAGCATACCATACCATGCCTTACCATATATAAAATACTAGCTGTGTAAGCCCATGCTGTAAAAAACCCTGGGGTGCTAGAAATTATTGAAATCATCAGAAAAAAAATTGAAATGTAGAGATGTCAGGTAATTGAAAGGAACTGCTCTGGGCGTCTCTCTACTAGGAGGATTCGTTTTGCCAACATGCTCGCCACTCTTCTGTACTACCGGTTAAGCAAGTGACTCTCTTCTGATGTTTCGCTTTGCCGATGTGCTCGCCTCACTTCAGTATTAACGGCTAAGCGACTGACTCTTTCTTCAGTTTTCGCTTTGCCAATGTGCTCGCATCGCTTGTGTATTAGCGGCTAAGTGACTTGGTCTTTTTTCTGAGGTTTCGTTTTGTCGATGTACTTGCCTCGCTTCTGTATTAGCAGCTAAGCGAGTGACTCTTTCTTCAGAGTTTTCATTTTGCTGATGTGCTCGCATCGCTTGTGTATCAGCGGCTAAGTGACTTTGTCTTTCTACCGAGGTTTTGTTTTGCCGATGTACTCGCCTTGCTTTAGTATTAACCACTAAGCGACTGACTCTTTCTTCAGAGTTTTCGCTTTGCCAATGTGCTTGCATCGCTTGTGTATTAGAAGCTAAGTGACTTGGTCTTTTTTCTGAGGTTTCGTTTTGCCGAAGTGCTCGCCTCACTTCTGTATTAGTGGCTAAGCAACTGACTCTTTCTTTGGAGGTTTTATTTTGCCCATGTGCTCGCCTTACTTGTGTATCCTTGGAGGTGGAGCCCTTACTACAACTCCACCTCTCACTTCCAGGCCGGACAGACAGATCCACACACTTCCACATGTAGACGTTTATATATAAGACTATACCATACCATATCATACTGAACCATACCATACCATGCCATGCCTAACCAGACATACTATTCCATACCACACCTTAGATACCATATTATATCATACCACAGATATCATACCATATCATATTGTACCATAGATACCATTCCATGCCAATCTCAAAGCCGCTTAATTCAAATTAGAATTGTGGTGATAAAGCTGGTATCAGGATGAAAAGTAGGAAACAGACCTACAAAAATGGCTCATAATAAAAGTGATAACATTTTATGTTGCTGTAAATTCATCACATAACTTTTGAGGGTTACAGGTCCCTAACAGCAGGAGCTGGACCCCCTAGACCTTTCATTTGTCTTTATTAACATACGCATTCAATTTTATTTCCCCTATGTTACTATATTTTAGCACACTGTTATACTGAGATTTGCTGAATTATACATTTTGTTTTTCTGCCTGACATGTTTTTGCAGTTTTTATGGTTGGCTTGCATTAAAGGGCAATGTAAAAAAAACAATGAAGTGATAAAAAATGGACGAAAAGTTATTAAGCTTGTAATGAATTGTGACCTAAAAAGTTAGATGCCAGCCCGTTTTGCAGGATAGGATCCTCTAACTTATCCATTTTTACTGATGAAGAACAGCAAGTGGCAGACCAGAGGAGACCATTAACCCATGGAGCATGACAAGTTGATTGGGGGGTAGTGGGTGGCAGCATCAAGTAAACTTCTGTGCCACACAGTCTCACTCTTTCTGTGTTATGTTTGACAGCCTGAAGTGATCTTGCATTTTATATGAGGTACAGTTCATTTATTTAAATGCAAACTAATCAAATATCTGTCTCTATTGCATTCAGAAATACAAAGCAAGTCTGAATTGTACTCTTCTCTGCTTTATAACATGCCCCTTAAAATGAGCTGTACAAAAAGTCGATTGTTTCAAAAATAAGTATAGGTCAGAAAACATGAATCAAAATGTCTTCACTCTAAGCAAACTTTGCTCCTTTGCATAAACTACCATAATCTTCTTCTTCATTATTTAATCTGCTCAATCAGTTCCGAGTCACCGGGCCCAGAGTTGATCACAGCAGCACTGATTGCAATTCATTTTGGATGAGGTGCCACGCCATCAGAGAGCACACCCAGTCACTCCTGCACCATTAGATTGGCAGACAAATCTAAATTGGGTTGGCACCAATGAGTGTTACCAATATACTGGCCTCCCAATCCAGGACTAGACATTGCTGGGGTAGACTCTGACTTTCTCAAGTCTTGAAAGGGACGTAACAGATTCCGAAATCAGAAAATAAAGGCCTGCTACAATGAGATAATCCTCATCGTAGTCACATCTATTCCATGAGGTTTTTGAACAACCTGAACCTTGACATTTATATGTGGACCTAGACATAAGTAATAATGTGGTTACTGGAGCAACAAAGGAACCCAGATTCTTCAACTTGTGGGCTCTAACCACCACGCCATGAAGCTACCTTTATTTTCCAAGCGATTTGGAGACAACAGAAAGTCTTTTTTTTCCTTTTCTAATTGTGCTTATTCTTGTGCGTCATCTGCAATCTTAAAATCTTGCTGATGCAGTAATCTTGGCTGTCATCTTGTTCTTGATTTCCTCTGACCAACTACTAAACTACACCATATCCCCATCAGATTCTACATTGGCTGTGTCCTCATTTAGCAATCGACTAAGCTGAGCTCAATGGCACCGCCAAGGTTAATGAACTGCAACTGCCATCTCACACTTTTTGTCTAAGCATTTCCTGTTCTGTTCCTTCCATCCTCTTCTGCCCCAACAGACACCTCTGAGCAGTTAGCTCTTGGGAACCCCACACCTATCCACGCTTTTCTTTCTGGTTGTGCTGTGCTTCCACTGCATCCAGAAAAGCTTTCCTTAATGTGGACATGACAGATCCAAACTTAATAATAATATTGATAAACGAATTATATTTATATCGTGGTTTTCCAGATTACTCAAGAGTCCTTTACAAAGACAATGTGAGAAAACCTATAAGGGGCAGAGGATGATTCAGGGGCCTGAATGACCAGGATGAGTTGGGCAATTTAGCCAAGATATTGGTGAACACTCTTCGAAAAATGCACAGAGATCTTTTATGAACACAGAAAGTCAGGACCTCAGTTTTATGTCTCATCCATAGTACAGCGCCAGTGTTAACAGCACAGTGTCCCCGTCACTGGGATGACATCATTGGGATCCACACCCAGACCCCAGGTTAAGTGTCCCATTCTGGCCTCACAATTGATTTTAAGAGACAGAAATCTGTATGTTCACCTATTGTAGTTCTGGGAGAGGAGGTAGAAATAGTGAATGAATATAAATACTTAGGAACTTACCTAGATAACAATCTTAACTGGAATACAAATACAAAAAAATTATTTTCTAAATGCAACCAGCGCTTATTTTTCCTCCATAAACTCAAACTATTTAAAGTAGACAAGGGCCTCATGTTGTTCTTCTATCGCAGTATGATCCAGTCTGTGATCACTTTCAGTTTCATTGCCTGGTTTAATATTCTGACAAACCAAAACTCAAAAAAGCTCCAGCAGATTACGAAGTATGCAGCAAAAGTTATTGGGGCTGATTTAGATGATTTGACTAGTGTGTGTCAGAGGGCAATGCTAAAGAAGCTGGAAATCATCTCAACTGATGACAGACATCCATTACATGTAGAACTAAAGTTCAGTAAATCAAGAAGGATAGTTGCTTTGAAAACCCACACAAATCGCTCCAGAAACTCCTTTCTTCCTAGTGCCATACGACTTTTCAATAAGAAATATCGGAGATAATGTTTAAGGTTTTGATATATATCCTGTTATCTTTTTTTTTTTTCTTTTTTTTTTGGTGTAAATATGTTTTATCTAACTGCCTTACCTTAACCTTTCTTATTTCTATTTGTCTTTTTTATTTCATTCTGTCTGTTACCTGTTATTAGATGCAACTGAGAAGGCAAATTTCATGTTTTCTTGTGTATACATGACTAAATAAAGAAACCTAAACCTAAACATTTCTTCCAGCTTTTCCTAGATGGTCTCCCGTCCAAGTCCTGGCCAGGCCCAAACATACTTAGCTTCAGGTGGATTACCTATTCTGAACTACAGGTAGTATGGCTGCTGCCCACAAGTAGACGGCCAGCAGAAAGCGCTGTAGGAAGTGCCATCCCTATGGGCATTGGTTCTGTTTAATCAGTATGCTTTAAACATTACAGTCATGGCCAAGTTTTGAGAATGACACAAGTATTGGTTTTCACAAAGTTTACTGCTTCAGTGTTTTTATATCTTTTTGTCAGATGTTTCTATGGTATACTGAAGTAGAATTACATGCATTTCATAAGTTTCAAAGGCTTTTATTGACAATACGTTTATGCGCAGAGTCAATATTTGCAGTGTTGGCCCTTCTTTGTTTTTCAAGACCTCTGCAATTCCCCATGACATGCTGTCAATCATCTTCTGGGCCAAATCCTGACTGATGGCAGCCCATTCTTGCATAATCAATGCTTGGAGTTTGTCAGAATTTGTGGGTTTTTGTTTCTCCACCTGCCTCTTGAGGATTGACCACAAGTTCTCAATGGGTTTAAGAGGTCTGGGGAGTTTCCTGGCTGTGGACCCAAACTTTTGATGTTTTGTTTCCTGAGCCACTTAGTTATCACTTTTCCCTTATGGTACGGTGCTCTATCATGCTGGAAAAGGCTTTGCTGGTCACCAAACTGTTCTTGGATGGTTGGTAGAAGTTGCTCTCTAAGGATGTTTTGGTACCATTATTTATTTATGGCTGTGTTTTTAGGCAAAATTGTGAGTGAGCCCACTGCCTTGGCTGAGAAGCAGCCCCACACATGTATTGTCTCAGGATGCTTTACTGTTGGTATGACACAGGACTGATGGTAGCACTCACCTTTTCTTCTCCGGATAATCTTTTTTTCTGGATGTCCCAAAAGGGATTCATCAGAGAAAGTTGATTTGACCCCTGCAGTCCTCAGCAGTCCAATCCCTTACCTTTTTCACAATATCAGTCTGTCCCTGATGTTTTTCTTGGCTTCTTTGCTGCCCTTCTTGACACCCACCAGGCCATCCTCTAAAAGTCTTCACCTCACTTTGTGTGCAGATGCACTCACACCTGCGTGCTTCCATTCCTGAGCAAGCTCTGCACTGGTGGTGCCCGCAGCTGAATCAACTTTAGGAGAAACCTTCTTCACAACAATCGAACCTCTCTATTCTAACTCAATCAACATGACAGAGTGATCTCCAGCCTTGTCCTCGTCAACACTCTCACCTGCGTTAATGACAGGATCACTGAAATGATGTCAGCATGTCCTTTTGTGGCAGGGCTGAAATGCAGTGGAAATGTTTTTTTGGGGATTAAGTTCATTTTCATAGCAAAGAGGGACTTTGCAATTAATTGCAATTCATCTGATCCCTCTTCATAACATTCTGTAGTATAAGCAAACTTTGTGAAAATTAATATTTGTGTCATTCTCGAAACTTTTGGTCACGACTATAGTGCACAACAAAGGACAAGAGTGGCATGCAGAACCTACAAAAACAATTGCCAATTGAAGCTGGCTAGGATTAGAGGCCACCATACCTCATGTCAACACCATGTTCATAATTATTGATGACACCTGTCGGGATGTTCTAGTCAATAGTGTTTTCTTGGACTCTTATGCCATTACTAAAGGAGAAAACAACTAAAAGACCCTGTGGGAAAGATAAGGACTTTACTGAATGAGAAGCATAAATAAAACAGCAAAGAAGTAATTTTTTATTAGCCATTCTGCCCATCTCCCGAGCTGACTGGACTCTCCCCACCTCTGCAGCCTGTTTGCTCTATCCCTGGTGCCAGTGACTATACAATATCAATACCACTCTGTACTATTGACCATTTTGTACAATTTCCCCATTCACATTGCTTTCCATCGATCAAGTGTTAAACCCGTTTAGTCCCATTTATGGTAGCAGGTGAATGGAGCCTATCCAGAGGGCATAGCACACAAGAGGGTAGCCAAACCACTGACAGTTAAATACTAACATGTACACTGGAGTGTCAGCACTGGTGTGGCTCAATAGGATAGTGTAACATGAGATTATTAAAGCTCTATGTAATGGCCTAGATGTTCACCCAGCAAATTGTCCTCTGCAAGTCCCTTCTCTCCAATGGGACCCTTTCTTTTATAAAGTGGAGCTGGACGGCCCCTAGAGGGGCTGCACCTCTCCGCTACTGATGATACTCCATCCTCAGTTTCTGTGCCACAAGCGACTCCCTTGTTTAGAGCTTGGGAGCTGTAGGCCTACAGTCTTCTCTTATTACCTGCTTGATAAATCAGGGAGGCCCAATTCTTTTGTCAACAAGAGAAAAATGTGGATCCAATACAAGCATATTGTCATTAAGGCCTATTGAAAAAGGAAGACGCCATTGTGCAGGAGGATGGAGCTGAATTTGTCTTGTTTAACAGTCTGGCAATTATTTCACTTAGCTCTGGGCATGGTGCCCATGTCAAATTCGTACATTCAGAAGCCAGTTGAGCACCTGGAGCCACCCGTGCTTGAATGACTAGGAGTGGCAACAGACAAGTGAGCTCTACAAGTGAGTAACTATGTGGTGCACTAGGAGGACGGCAACACTTGTGCGACAGAGTCACACAAACCAGCCAGCAAGCATGCCAACTCCAGATGTAGAATAGGGACACCGAACAAAGTCGTTGTTCTTAATTTGGCGCATCCTGAGCTACATCAGTGAAACAGAACTGTGACCTTAGACCACCAGAGCAGAGGAGTGCAGCGTAGCATAGCGCAGCAGGCTGCTGTTACTAAACTCTCTGCCACTGTAGGCATGGTGCCATGGTAGAGGGCATCAACTGCAGCAACAGCAATCATTCCTCTGGAGGACATCTTTCTGTCTCCTTTTCACAGGGTTCCCAAACAATATATTTAGTGAATACATTCACAAATGCACTGTGCAAAAAGGAAAAGAAGACTTTAATGGCAAAGTATTTCAAGGCTAGAAGTGAAGAAGCACAGCTTCCTTAACACGTGCCCACAGTCTCTCTCTGTCTCGCCTGCAGCCAGCTCTATTTAAAACATTCTGAGCTCAGTTTATCTACTGATTCAAACCACAGAATACTTTTATATTGTGAGCATAAATCAGGGGTAAGAATAGGGACCCTTAAACTGTCTCTGTGCCATAACAGACAGACAGACAGACAGACAGACAGACAGACAGACAGACAGACAGACAGACAGACAGACAGACAGACAGACAGACAGACAGATAGATAGATAGATAGATAGATAGATAGATAGATAGATAGATAGATAGATAGATAGATAGATAGATAGATAGATAGATAGATAGATAGAATAACAAAACAAATTAATAGGAACACAATGCCACTATAATGAATGTAATGCGTAATTAGTCATTGGCTAAGGCAGGGGTTCCTAAACGAGATGTCTCATGCCAGCAGCGCCATGCTTTTATAGCCTGTGAACCAGAAAGTTTGGGGGGTCAGTTGCCTTCGGTATCAGAGATGTGGGTAGAAAAAGAGCAAGGACAGTTAGTGATCACGTCTCCTGATGTCCCGTCCACCTTCTGACATGAATGTGTGACTGTATCTAAGTATTTAAATACAGTATATATCTCCCTTGAGCAGTAACATGGATTAATTCAATGTCTAGATCACCCATTTAGTTTTAATTGTACGGTGCTCTCTTTTTCACCGTTGCTCATTCATGGAAATCTCCAGATCCCCTCCTGCTTTTTGCACTTTTTTTGATGAAGCCCATCCAGTTTTTAAATAGCATCTAAAATAAGAGATTTAATCCAGTTCTCCACTCTTCTTGAACTCAACATAACTCACTATGAGATGTATCAGTTCATACACTTATATAAAAGCAGTCAAACAGTTCTTATTATGTGGAGTCAGGCCAGGTCTGAATCCTTTCCACCTTCCTTTTATTGTCACTCTGGATCTTCACCTTTTCCATCCTCAAAGAAGCTTATAACTTTCAATGAAGTAGCATATTAAAAATAATAATAATAAATGATACAATAGCAAAATACCCACATGGTTCATATCAGTGCACAATATCCATCCATCCATCCATCCATCCATTTTCCAACCCGCTGAATCCGAACAAAGGGTCACGGGGGTCTGCTGGAGCCAATCCCAGCCAACACAGGGCACAAGGCAGGAACCGATCCTGGGCAGGGTGCCAACCCACCGCAGCAGTGCACAATATACAGCGATTAATAGAAAATGAAAATGAAAGGCAACATAAAAACCAAACATCATGCAATAAATACAAATAAATAAAAATGTACATGTATGTGAGTTCCATTATTTAGCAAGCCAGCGAAAAAAATATGCAGCACCCTCTGTCTTTTATCTCAAGCCTGTATTCAGACAGGGGAATACAATAATGTAACTAATGGTGTCTGTGTTCTTTTTAACTTTTGTTATCTCAAAATATAAATCCATCCATCCATCCATTTTCCAACCCACTGAATCCGAACACAGGGTCACGGAGGTCTGCTGGAGCCAATCCCAGCCAACACAGGGCACAAGGCAGGAACCAATCCCGGGCAGGGTGCCAAACCACCGCAGGACACACACAAACACACCCACACACCAAGCACACACTAGGGCCAATTTAGAATCGCCAATCCACCTAACCTGCATGTCTTTGGACTGTGGGAGGAAACCGGAGCGCCCGGAGGAAACCCACGCAGGCACGGGGAGAACATGCAAACTCCATGCAGGGAAAAATATAAATTCAGACAGGAAAATCAAAACATTTAGTGAAATGCACCTTTAGTCTTTAAGCTCAATGTATTCATTCAGTGAAGAAAATGGGAGGCTGTAACAAAATACCCCTAAAAAACAGGGTGGCTTTCCTGCCTAAATGAACACATTCACCCTGGAAAATAAAACAGTGCAACAAAATGCACATCCTGTCTTTCACCTCCAGTTAAACAAATTAGACCATTCCTTCTGTCCATCAAGATTCTTGTACGGGATCATCAGGAGCTCTGGCCTCTTTCTATTACAGATGAGTCGGGTTTGGTGAATCACATTTCTACCTTCAACTTCTCGACTCAGTTGTTGTGGTACAGAGTTGGGGCAGACAGAGATAGGCACTGCCCTGGAGGCAGGAACTTGCTCCAAGTGGGATGGCAGTGTATCAGAGGGCACCAGCACTTCCGTGTCTCCTCAGCAGTAAACATGGCGGGAATGTAGTTGAGATGCAATCCCACGCTTGTCATCTTCCCTTCAGGTATTTGACATTTTTCCTTTTACAGAATGATATTCATGCACTTTGTTCCCTCAGGCACAAGGTAGGAACCAGTTCTGGGTGGGATGCCAATTGAATGGAGCACACTGTCACACACACATACCCAACCACCAGCATGGATAAATATTTCCACTCAGGTGCACCCAGTTCTATTGATCATCCTGCCAGGGGTCCTGGAGAAACATTTTGTCAGTCGGCTTTGGTTTTACTCTTTAAAGGAGTTTCAGTCGAGTTGGTGTCAGTCGATTTCTTCACCAATGTTTCTGATAGTCCCTTAATGCCAAGATGTAAATGAGTAGCTTCCGTGCCAATTGCATTCTCATCGACATGGCTGGCTGTTACTTCTTAGTTATCATTTTTAACAGCAATAGATATTCTAAAAATGGAAACTGTAAACAAGAAAGTGAATACTAAAGATTAAAACCACAAAAAAAGGGTGGTGAGCACCACAGTGAGTAATGCTTCTGCCACACAGCACTTTCTCCATTGAACTGGCATGGCCTCCTCATGTCTAAGTGAAATCTTTTTCAGTTGCTTTATTCTCTCCTCTACTTACTACAAATTGTACCTCACAGGGTGCACTGCCGTCTTGACAGGCTCCCTCCTATAAGATAAAGATGCTGAGGATGTGTTTGCCTTGCCATGAAACTACTGGATTAGGCAGGTTTGATAACACTGGACAACATGATTTTTCAAAAGTTATGATGCCTGAAAAAGTTTTGGTAATTATGATAGACAGCTTCAAATTGAACACAAATATCATTTCAAATTAACTGTTATCACGTAGATTTTTTAGAGAAACTTGAAATGAACTTTAATTGAATTTAGTGTGTTTAACCACTTAATGAAACTGACACAATGCATCAGATCAATTGAGCTAAAAATGTTTTGCTGTTGATTTTCGTTCAAAGCTGTGCCTGGACTTACAGTTAGGTCCATAAATATTTGGACAGAGACAACTTTTTTCTAATTTTGGTTCTGTACTTTACCTCAATGAATTTTAAATGAAACAACTCAGATGCAGTTGAAGTGCAGACTTTCAGCTTTAATTCAGTGGGGTGAACAAAACGATTGCATAAAAATGTGAGGCAACTAAAGCATTTTTTTAATACAATTCCTTCATTTCAGGGGCTCAAAAGTAATTGGACAATTGACTCAAAGGCTATTTCATGGGCAGGTGTGGACAAGTCCGTCATTATGTCATTATCAATTAAGCAGATAAAAGTCCTGGAGTTGATTTGAGGTGTGGTGCTTGCATGTGGAAGATTTGGCTGTGAACAGACAACATGCGGTCAAAGGAGCTCTCCATGCAGGTGAAAGAAGCCATCCTTAAGCTGCGAAAACAGAAAAAACCCATCCGAGAAATTGCTACAATATTACGAGTGGCAAAATCTACAGTTTGGTACATCCTGAGAAAGAAAGCAAGCACTGGTGAACTCAGCAACGCAAAAAGACCTGGACGTCCACGGAAGACAACAGTGGTGGATGATCGTAGAATCATTTCCATGGTGAAGAGAAACCCCTTCACAACAGCCAACCAAGTGAACAACACTCTCCAGGGGGTAGGCGTATCGATATCCAAGTCTACCATAAAGAGAAGACTGCATGAAAGTAAATACAGAGGGTGCACTGCAAGGTGCTAGCCACTCATAAGCCTCAAGAATAGAAAGGCTAAATTGGACTTTGCTAAAGAACATCTAAAAAAGCCAGCACAGTTCTGGAAAAACATTCTTTGGACAGATGAAACCAAGATCAACCTCTACCAGAATGATGGCAAGAAAAAAGTATGGAGAAGGCGTGGAACACCTCATTATCCAAAGCATACCACATCATCTGTAAAACACGGTGGAGGCAGTGTGATGGCTTGGGCGTGCATGGCTGCCAATGGCACTGGGACACTAGTGTTTATTAATGATGTGACACAGGACAGAAGCAGCCGAATGAATTCTGAGGTGTTCAGAGACATACTGTCTGCTCAAATCCAGCTAAATGCAGTCAAATTGATTGGGCGGCGTTTCATGATACAGATGGACAATGACCCAAAACATACAGCCAAAGCAACCCAGGAGTTTATTAAAGCAAAGGAGTGGAAAATTCTTGAATGGCCAAGTCAGTCACATGATCTTAACCCAATTGAGCAGGCATTTCACTTGTTGAAGACTAAACTTCAGACAGAAAGGCCCACAAACAAACAGCAACTGAAAGCCGCTGCAGTAAAGGCCTGGCAGAGCATTAAAAAGGAGGAAACCCAGCATCTGGTGATGTCCAGGAGTTCAAGACTTCAGGCTGTCATTGCCAGCAAAGGGTTTTCAACCAAGTATTAGAAATGAACATTTTATTTCCAGTTATTTAATTTGTCCAATTACTTTTGAGCCCCTGAAATGAAGGGATTGTGTTCAAAAAATGCTTTATTTGCCTCACATTTTTATGTAATCGTTTTGTTCACCCCACAGAATTAAAGCTGAAAGTCTGCACTTCAACTGCATCTGAGTTGTTTCATTTAAAATTCATTGAGGTAATGTACAGAACCAAAATTAGAAAAAAGTTGTCTCTGTCCAAATATTTATGGACCTAACTGTAAAAACAGCTTTCTTAATGGGCAACATATTAGTAGACTAAAGATATGAGAGGAAATTGCAGAATTTGACCATTAGAATAAAATGGCACATCATAAGGAAATCAAATAGGCCAAAATCCATAAGATTCACGCAGGAAATAGAATTTTTGTTATCCAGTTTAATAGATTGACGGATGACAAGTATACAGACATGTGCTTGTTAAAGACTTGCATATTTCAATGCAAATACAGTCCATTGATGCTGTGCTTAACTTTGTGTTCTTTTTTATGCAGTTTTGTGTTGATCATAACTACAGTATATCCCACTTTTGGAATAGTGGCCTAGGCTGATGAGCTTTATAAGGATGCATTTCTTTGAACTGTAAAGGTCTATTAGAAGCTAAATGGATGGACGGACTGATAAATGGATTAATGATCCCTCTTTGTCTCTCTGTCTTAATTTCTACATGTCCTAGTCAAGGGGGTAAGGCATCAGCTCCCTTGTGATATAAGTGATTTACACACTAGTGACTACTTGCCTACAGGAAAAATAGAAATTGAACAAAGACAAGAACTAAACACTACAGGTGGCCCAAGAATGAGAAACTGGAAGGAACAAAAACCAGCGGCAGCTGCAGCAGCAGTCAATGTCTCAAAAGATCAGGTACAGTGGTGAAGTGCTGTGTATTAAAGTGGATTTAATTTGATGATCCAATTTATTCCAACAATTCAATACATTGCACCTCTTACTTAGCCTAACGTGACAGTAGCTGGTTTGGTTCCTGCCTTGCACAAAGTGCCGCTGGTATTGGTTTTGGCTCTCCGGGACCCATGCATTGGATGCAGTGAGATCAGAAATGAGTGGTTTGGATATAAACAGCTGGTTTCCTTCTTTGTGCCTGTTAATCCCAATTATTCTTGCAGTTAAGACAACGAGTGGATAAAAATCTAGTGAAATTTCAACTGCAGCCAGCATATTTAAATGAAGCAGAATAGACTTTTGTGAATTTATTTTCATTGCTGTCCTAACCACAGAGAGCAGTAATAATTTTGATGAGTAACCACTAAAAATATGAAACTGCCTGATCTCCGTTCCAGTAGATCTTAGAGCTTGTTGCTTCAGGCAGACATTAAGACTAAGAAACAAGTATGCTTTTTTTTTTGGTGTTCATAATACTTCATAAGTATTTCCTGTTTAAAATCTCACTTCCTGTTTTCTGTAGCTGGAAAAAATCTGGGTTTACTGATGTAGAACACAGCTGGGCTGAGGTGAGGAACTACAGGCAAATGGGGTCTGAGCGGGCAACTCGTCAATGTGCTAATGAGCACTCAGGATGGTTCAGTGAGGGGTGACGGGTGGGGAGGGGGTGGGGAGGGGGTCCCTTGAATATGAAATGAGAGAAAGGAGTAGCTTATTATAATCTGTATGGTATGAGATCTTCATGTATGAAGGTGTAAGCCGCTGCCATCTCAAAGTGAGAAGAGGTCTTAGAACAAGCCGCATTTAAGCAGGCAGTGCGGCCTACCTGGGGCCTAAGCCTGCTGGTTTTCACCACTACCCTGATGTACTGTGTGATCCTGAGCAGTTCATGTCTGTTGTAAAGTATATATGTGTAAATATCTATATAGATACTCCTGATCTTGTAAGCCTTAAGTTAAGGTGTGTGCCAAATATTCAATGATAACTGCAGCTTATGACCCACAATGCACTTGCGTTTATATAATAACTACTTGGGTAAGGAAGGGGAATGCCACCTTGCATTACAGGTTTATCTGTTTGGTCCAGCTGAAGACCCCAATTCTAAACAAAGCTCAGCATCAGGTATCAGAAGCGTTAGATGTGTGTGAATGAGTCGCGCTGAAGATCATGTTTGCTCTTTTCATAATGATTCTCCTTTTCTGCTTGCTACTACCCTGCATCTACTCACCCCTATGACTGGTTAGGGTATATGTTGAGTTTATTATTTAATTCCACCAGGGGGCTTTTCTGAACTGGCAGTACCCCTGTTTCTTTGGACTGCATTAGATCAAGATAGAAAATGGTCTTTGTTTGTTCTTACACTCCTGGTACCCATCCTCTAATGCAGTGCTGTAGAGACAGGAAATTGCCGGCTGAATGCAAACGTGGGTCATACAGAAGTTTGGAAATGCGTCAGCAAAATTCAGATTAAAACTTTTCTTAGAAAGTCAAGGGACTGTCAAGGCAAAAGGGAAAAGTCCGGAGAGGTCTTGCTGAGGTTGGTACTAGGATGGGTGAGTGTTTGCTGCCAGGGGCTTGGGTAATCTTTGCCTAAAGCACTTCTCCTTTTGATGGACAATTTTATTTTTATTTTTTGTGTGTGTTGAGTGAATGTGCAATACATGCTAGTAGTAGTACAGGCAGGAGAAAAACGTGATTATTCAGGGGAACAGCACAATAAGCTGCAGAAACTTTGAACAAAAACACATTGTGTCCAAACAACAGCATAAAGCAAAGGAAACCCACAATTAGGGCTTCTCTGGGCTTCCCTCTTTCTTGTCTTCCTGACTGGCTCTCATGTCACTTTCCCTCCTTCTTGTTATCTCCTTTGATTGTAGATCAAAGGTTTAGTAGATGAAGTAAACAGTCTGAACACTCTCAGTCTTGCGCCAGATTGTTAATAGAAAGTTTCTATAAATTGTGATTCATTTTGTACCTCCCTTCTCTCCTTAACACTATTCTGGACTACCAGACTCTATTTTTATGGCAACACGCTCACAGAAAAGAACAACAGGTGGATGCCCTTCTCACTCTTCTGGCTCAGCATGCATGATCTTTACAACCTGGTGAATTGCTATGCCCATCGGAGCTAGAGGGAAAGAGACACGACTCAGGAACCTTCCGCAAAGGGCAACCTTAGGGTCCAGGTGATGTCCGTATCTTGCAGAGACCATTTCTTCAATGAACTCACTTTATTATATGCCATAGTAGTTACAATACTACATTCAAATCCTTGATACTTGCCTACAGAGCAGTAAACAGGTCAGAACCTACATATACGAAGACATTAATAGGGTCTTCTGCTCCTTCTCTACCACTCATGTCTACTAGTAAAATGACATCTGGTGATCCCACCTCTTCAACTTCCAGACTCTTTTCATGAACCTCCTAGCTGGTGGAATGAGTTGCCCACCTCCATTCAAAATTCAAGCATTTGAAGACTCTCTGGTTTGGTAAAATTCTATCCCACTGACATTAGTTGTTAGGTTTATTATCTAGGAATAATTGTAGCTCACTTGTGTTTTGCTCTGAGCTCTTCACTTGTGGTGATCAATTCCATACCCTTGTCCTGTTAACATTTCTTCCCAAACAGGACCCGGAGTGATGTTACTCGATTAGGTTGAACTCTTTTGTAAGTTGCTTTGGACAAAAGCATCTGCTAAGCAAATCAACATAAATGCAAATGAATCAAACACCATATATCTCTATAAATTCTGGACCAAGACCTACAGTACAGGAGAGACGAAATACAAGTAGAAAACTGCAAGCAGCTCTGACCAGCAGCCATGAAGTTTGATGAAGCATGAAGGACCGAAGTCTGCTGGGTCCAGATCATTAACACACCACAAAATTTACATTAAAAATTATAAACCAGAAACTGACCCCACCGGGTCCCAGATCATTACAGGGTGCACTCACAGATATGGGGCCAATTCAGAGTCAACACCAGAGAAAGCCAACATGAGCAGAGGGAGAACATACAAACTACATGCAGGCTGGTGTTTGTATCTGTGTGACAATTTAAATGGTGCTAGCATGATTTGCAGAAGTGAAAATAAAAATCTTATGAAAACCGATTTTAAAATAATCTGTAAGATATTTACAGTAGTGAGGAAGGTTCTTGCTTGATTTCATTTCTTCAACAAGCTTTGCTTAATGACTCAGAAAACATTCATTTGCATAGTATAAAACAAATGTGTGGACAAAATGTTAAAAGTGCAAAAGTCGTGCTCTGTGAAACCAGAAAGAGGTTTTAATACTACAAAAAAAACAGTTTGGGACAAAGTAAAAGAGTACCTTAATTAACAGTCGTGTGTATAAAATAATCCATGCAGAGATCGTTTTTTATTTTTATTTTTTTCAGATGGCTTTTACAGACCAGTCTCAGATTAAAAGCAGTCCACACACATGTTCACTATATAAAGTTGCAGTGCAATGCCTCCCACTTTCAGCTGTAATCATCTGGCACTCCCCTGAAACCATTTTGGCCGCCAACTGGCATATTGTTGCTAGCTACTGACCCCAAACTTTGTCAGGTGATCCAGCCTCTCTTGTTCTTTATTTCAGTGCATTTTACCAGCCCTGTTTCTCGTGTTTCTTAGTCCTTTGCTGTGATCTTTAATTATAGTTTCTGTTTAGCTCAGAGATATTGTGATTTTCGAGGTAGTACAGTACTTGGTGTCGGTGCCACCCATATCCTCGGAGGGCTACATTAGATATCCCATCACTGGTCACTGTTCATGTAAAGTTTGCATCATCAGCCGTGTCTGCTGGGGTGTTTTCTCCAGATTTTCTGGAATTGCTCACAAATCCCAAATACATGCAGATTAGGTTGACTGTCATTTCAAACATGGTCTGATGTTAGTGTCTGTGAGTGCCCACTGATGGATGGATACCCCACTGCACATAACAGACACTAAGTGCGAAGGTCAGAGCAGTAACCTACTAGTGACCAATCGTGGTCCATCTTGTGGCTCTCTGTGACCCACTATCAGTATAAACATCAGTATCTAGCAACCCACCACAGGTAGCTCACAGCTCACAAAATGGCCATGACATTCATGTTCAGTATTTCACATTTTGTCATGTTGTAGCCTTATGCTAAAATCATTAAAATGTATTCTTTCGCTCATCAAATGACACTCAATACCCAGAATAACAAAGTGAAAGCAGGATTTTAGAAAATGTCTGCAAATTTATTAAAAAAACTGAAATCTCACATTGACACAATAATTCAGACCCTTTGCTGTGACACTTGAAATTGGGCTCAGCTTCATTCCATTTTATTGCCTGTTCTTGAGATGTTTCCACACCTTGTATGGCATTTTGACAGTTTTACGGGTCCCCGTGACCCCTTGAACTCTCAGACCAGACGTCAGACACCAGATAAAAGTCCAAATATCATGGATGGATGGATGGATAATGTGCACAAAGCACCCTCTTCTCCACAATACTCAAACACAATCAATAAACAATAATCCTCCTCACTCCCAGACACGTTGCCACCCTTCCACCCAGCTCAGCTCATCGTCTGGGATTTCCCATAGCCCTTTTATATTCCCTGACCCGGAAGTGCTTCCAATCCCTCAGTCCATGTGATCTCCTATCACTTCCGGGTCAGATAAAAATCCTCTTCTTCATCCCGGAAGCACGTCATTTCCCTTGTCGCCTTGCCTATGACGTACTTCCAGGTTATAGGGCATGCAGAATTCCCTGAGCCTCCCTACAGCGTCTCCTGGAGGTCCCTATGGTATCCAGCAGGGCTGGTTGTTCAAACTACAAGGTCCATGCAGCCCTGCTGGAATTCGGGAAACCTCTATGCCGCAGGGAGAGCTCCATCTGGCGGCCGGCCATCCCTCACAGCATTAACCTGTGGTCAATTCATTGATTTGAACCTGAATAGTAAAGACACACCTATCATTAGAAGGCCCCACAGTTGAACAAAACCAAGCCGTTGGGTCAAAGGGATCATCAGCAATAAAGACTTAATTGTATGTAAGAGTGAAGAAGAGTGTATGGAAGAGAGAAGTGGCATACTTAACAAAAGATTTTAGTGGCACTACGCAACATCATCAAGCCTTGCTCCCATGCTTGCTTCTGCTCATGGGGCCGACAAAACTGAGCAACTGGGAGAGAAGGGCCTTGGTAAGAGTGGTGACTAAGAACCCAAAAGCCAGGCTGAGCTCCAGTGAACCTGCATGGAGATTGGAGAAACTTTGAGAAGGACCATCCATGCAACACTTCTCCTGTCGCAGCAGCACAACACTTAAAAACCCACTTGGAGTTTGCAGAAAAAGAACCTAAAGGACTGTTAGACTATGAAAAGTAAAAAATCTCTAATCTGATGTAACCAACATTGAACTGTCCGACCTCAATTCTAAGTGTCATCATTTTCCTGTGTTATCCCCCATAATTCCACATTAGATTAATTTGGTCCTAAAAGGGGTGTACTGAATTTTTAAACTTCTTGCATTGTTCATTTAATCATCTGCCAAAGAACTTTTCCAAAATTAACTATACCTTCTCGTCCATCAGCAGCCAGCCTCACTAATGTCATAAGTGATGAGCGAAATAGTTGGGTTTGGATTCACACATAGTTTTACAAAACCGACACTAAAATTCATTTCACAGGCGATTTCGCAATTACAAAATGCACAGCTCAGTATTTTGGAAGATTTCAAGGTTTCTTTTTTTGGTTGGAGAACAAAGAATTGTGCTCCATCGAGCCTCGTTTGTGCTACCTGTGCTCTTTCATGTAACTGCATGATGCATGTAATGTGCACTACATTGGCCAAATCAATTCCTTTTTACGCCAAGAGTTCAAAAAAGGTGACAAGCTAGATTTTCTACAAACCAAAAGGCACCATCATGCACACTACTGTGATGTGTGTGATAGGAAAATCTCACTACCTGGCAAGTCTCTGCTGCTGCCAGACTCCCTAGTTCTGCCATTTCACAGCCCAAATGAGGAGCGAGTTATGAATGCCACATGCGTGGTATTAGCCTGGGCTGAATATCCAATGATGTGCTGGCTTTTATCTACTTGAAATGTTATTACACTGGACCATATCATACAAAACAAAAAGATAAACTCTAAATCCTTTAAAACTATAGATGCAAGCTTTTGATTTTTGTTTAGTGTGCATCAAGCTGCCATCAAAATCTACTTTTAAAAAAAGGAACCAATAGTTCTCAACACCCTAAAGGACACACTTCATACTTTGCATTTCCCATTAAGCCCCTCTTTTAAAGTCCTTATTCTAACCGCCAAGATGTCAAAACAGGCCTGACCCTTTGCTTTACTCTTGGACCACATTGCGACCTTAAATTCAGCACATAACCTTTCTCCTTCCTTGCATTCTTGAGACAGTGCTTTGATTTCCCTGGTGGCAACCATGCTTGTGCATCACAGCTTTTGGGCTGTACGCAGAAAATGACGCACTCCTTGTTTTTCACCTTCCATCACAGCTGACCTTAGTGGGGGCTTTCTTGGAATGAGGAAGTCAATCAATCACTGGGCTCTTCATCTTAAAGCAATAGGATTAATGGAGTATTAGTCTTGTTGCATGTCTGCTCGCCAAAATGTTTGTTAAGTTTCATTGCTGCTCCTCCTTTACTCATTATCAGTGTCTTTCCTGTTGTTGTTTTGAAGTAATTTGCTAAAACGGCTTCAAATGCAGCTTGGAGAAGAAGTATGGGAGTAGTGTTCATCATTGATGTTCATTCTGTCATCCACTTTTAACCTTAATAATCCTGAGGTTGCAGGCATCCTGGCAGCAGTGCGTGCAAAGCAGTAAAACACTTCAGAAAGGGTGCTGGTCCATTGCAGGATGCAAATGTCATATAAATTATGAAATTCTTCAGATGTTTCAGATGAAGTGAACTGGTTAGTGATCCAAGGTTATCACCACCACCATTGGCAAAACCATTCCAAGCTGGACTGTATTATACTCCTATATGGCTGTGTTGTATCTGAGATCACATATCACACATTTCAGATTGTCCCCATTACCACCAAACTATGTAAAATCTAAAAGATGTTGCTTTGCTACAAATGTTTAATGTTATGTATGTAATAACCAAGGAACTGGTTATTGACTTTCACCGCACCAAACAGACTTTTTGTCCAGTCACTATACAAGGCGTGTGAATACTGAGGTAAAGCGCTCATACAAGTACTTGGGGTTCCACATCAATGACAGGTTGGACTGGTCTCAGAACACAGAGGAACTATGCGAGAAAGAGCAGAGAAGGCTCATTTTCCTTTGGGGACGGCATTCCTTAAATGTGAGTAGCAACACACTTAACATCTTCTATAACTCTGTGTTGGACTGTGGGATTTTCTACACTGTGGTATGTTGGGCTGGTAAATTCACTTCAAGAGAGGTCCACCATTTCAACAAGCTACTTGAAAGGGCAGGCTCACTTATAGGACACACTCTGGACCCCTTGGAGGTCATAGCGAAGGAGAGAATAAAAACAAAACTGAGTGCCATTATAAACAATACTGCACATCTTCTCTCTGACACAACAACACTGAGGACTTTCAGCCAATGGATTATTCAGTAGAAGTGTGTCCAGAAACACCATGAGGGCTCCTTTATACCAACAGCAATACTTCCACATAAAACCTCACTGGGACTGAGACTGCTAAGTCTGACGTTTTCTTTCTTTTAATTGTCTTCCTCTTTTGTTATTCTGGTGTATGTTCAGACCATATTATGTGTGCATATATTTATCTATCCATTTATGCATTTGTTTATTTAAAGAGCTTCTGTAAAAAGCCAAATTTCCCCTAGCTTAATGTTAATAATCACATAAATGCTCCAGCTGGACTGCTCTTAAATTGCTGAATGTTGTTTTGCAGGACAGCAATCCCTTCCTCACATTTTATATGTTGTTTCTCAGATTTCTGTGCATTTTCTAAAACAGTACAACCTCCTAAATCATATATAATGCGGCATCATGTAAATGAATGTTTTATAGTGAACACACAGCCACATACAGAGTATTCACAGCCTTTGCTCAATACTTTGTCGATGCACCTTTGGCAGCAATTACAGCCTCAAGTCTTGTTGAATATGATGCCACAAGCTTGGCACACCTATCCTTGGCCAGTTTCGCCCATTCCTCTTTGCAGCACCTCTCAAGCTCCATCAGGTTGCATGGTAAGTGTCAGTGCACAGCCATTTTAAGATCTCTCCAGAGATGTTCAATCAGATTCAAGTCTGGGCTCTGGCTGGGCCACTCAAGGACATTCACAGAGTTGTCCTGAAGCCACTCCTTTGATATCTTGGCTGTGTGCTTAGGGTCGTTGTCCTGCTGAAAGATGAACCGTCGCCCCAGTCTGAGGTCAAGAGCGCTCTGGAGCAGGTTTTCATCCAGGATGTCTCTGTACATTGCTACAGTCATCTTTCCCTTTATCCTGACTAGTCTCCCAGTCCCTGCCATTGAAAAACATCACCACAGCATGATGCTGCCATCACCATGCTTCACTGTAGGGATGGTATTGGCCTGATGATAAGCGGTGCCTGGCTTCCTCCAAACGTGATGCCTGGCATTCACACAAAAGAGTTCAATCTTTGTCTCATCAGACCAGAGAATTTTCTTTCTCATGGTCTGAGAGTCCTTCAGGTGCCTTTTGGCAAACTCCAGGCGGGCTGCCATGTGCCTTTTACTAAGGAGTGGCTTCCGTCTGGCCACTCTACCATACAGGCCTGATTGGTGGATTGCTGCAGAGATGGTTGTCCTTCTGGAAGGTTCTCCTATCTCCACAGAGGACCTCTGGAGCTCTGACAGCGTGACCATCGGGTTCTTGGTCACCTCCCTGACTAAGGCCCTTCTCCCCCGATCTCTCAGTTTAGATGGCTGGCCAGCTCTAGGAAGAATCCTGGTGGTTTCAAACTTTTTCCACTTACGAATGATGGAGGCCACAGTGCTCATAGGGACCTTCAAAGCAGCAGAAATTTTTCTGTAACCTTCCCCAGATTTGTGCCTCGAGACAATCCTGTCTCGGAGGTCTACAGACAATTCCTTTGACTTCATGCTTGGTTTGTGCTCTGACATGAACTATCAACTGTGGGACCTTATATAGACAGGTGTGTGCCTTTCCAAATCATGTCCAATCAACTGAATTTACCACAGGTGGACTCCAATTAAGCTGCAGAAACATCTCAAGGATGATCAGGGGAAACAGGATGAACCTGAGCTCAATTTCGAGCTTCATGGCAAAGGCTGTGAATACTTATGTACATTTGCTTTCTCATTTTTTTTATTTTTAATAAATTTGCAAAAATCTCAAGTAAACTTTTTTCACGTTGTCATTATGGGGTGTTGTGTGTAGAATTCTGAGGAAAAAAATGAATTTAATCCATTTTGGAATAAAGCTGTAACATAACAAAATGTGGAAAAAGTGATGCGCTGTGAATACTTTCTGGATGCACTATAAATAAAACAAAGTCACATGACATTCTTAAACTTAACTTGATCCAGTGAAGAGCGGTGAAGTCTACCCTGGCAACACTGGACATAAAGCAGAATCAACTCTGAGTTGGATACCAGTCCAAGACAAGGCTTATGCAGTCACACGTGGGTACTACTGAGAAATATTTTAACATAAACATCTTTGGGATGTGGGAAGAGAACCATAAAACCTAGAATACAATTTATACAGACATAGGGAGAATGTTCAAACTCAGTGAGGAGGAGTAGGATTTGACCTGAGATGCTGGATCAGCAAGGCAGCAGTGCTCACCATTGTGCCATCACAACACCAGACACTCACATCATGATACTAGAGTAATTACACTCATCAGCATTAAAGACTTAATTGTATGTAAGAGTGAAGAAGAGTGTAAGGAAGAGAGAAGTGGCAGACTCAACAATGGATTTCAGTGACATCAGGGAACATCATCGTGCCTTGCCTCCATGCTTGCTACTGCTCATCCACCCAAAATAGAAGTTTATCTCCTTTTTTCTGTTAGAACTGTTACTTTACAGTAAGTATCCAATATCAGAAGGAAATAATGGAAATGAAATAGAAAGTGAGCTTTGAATTATTGAGTGCACCAACTGAGTCTTGGAAAAAATACGAGGCAAACTCAACTTAAAGGACTACTCCTCCTAAAAATGACATATTTTTTATCCCAGGTTTTAGTGATGGTAGAAAAAAAATGAATCTTATGTTTTTATGAAGAATGGAGATAAAAAAATAAATTTCTGGTAAAATGGGCAATTTGGTGACCAGTGGTGGATGCTGCAAACAATACAAATGACCTCCATGAAAAAATCTCAGGTGACTTGCGTCACATAACACTTTCCAGAAATTCAGAGCAGTACGCACAGAGGAAACACATTCACATGGGACTGGTCCATAGAACTGAAGATGCACCTCTTCCCCTCATTCATTGGCCAAGGGTCTTATCTTCAATTCAAAAGCTAATCACGTGTGAACATGCTTCATCTCTGTGCACTGCTCTGATTTTCCAGAAGTATTTATTTAACCGTTTTTAAGTGAAAAATGCATGTGTTTACCTATGGTGAGCATAAGACTGGTTGATCTGATGCATAGACTGTGTGACACAAGTAACGTGAGATTATTTCAGGTACATTTATATTTTGTTTACTGTGGTTCAGCATTGCTCACCACAGATACCCTGACTATCAGAACATTTGCTATCTCCGTTTTCCATGAAAACATGAGATTCAACATTTTTCTCAGCCATCACTACAAACTACATGGGGTAAGCAACATATAAAAACATATAATTTTTGGGGGGAGTATTCCTTTAAGATTCACTTCTAATCCTAAGGTTGCAGGTGAGATAGACAGTATATCACCTCTGTCTCACTTGGTGGGAAAAGGTAAGTCACTTAACTGTATCTCTTTATATAGAAATCCAACGTCTATCTGTCTGTCTGTATGTCTGTTCGATTTTCAGGAGAGAACTACTTAACAGATTTAGGTTGGGCTTTTTCCATAATTTGCTTGTACATTCCGGTTGATATTGTGACTTCTCTCATCACTCTATGTATCATAGTTCGCTTGCAGCACCGATTTATTTGTCCAAATCCAAGAGAGAGATGCAGCGGGCCGAGGGGAGGAGGGCGGGGACCTCCTCACTCATGCACCAGCCTCGGGGTGTATCTTACATCCGCTTAGCTAGCAAACGAGAGAACTACTTAATGGATTTAGATCGGCTGTTTTTTCTAGAATTTGCTTGAATATTGATTTTGCGACTTCTCTCATTGCACTAAGAATCATAGTTCACTTGCAGGAGCGATATATTCGCGCTAATCCGAGACAGAGGCTGCAGGCCGATGGGAGGGGGAAGCGTGATGTCAGGAGTAGGGAGCTGGGCACGGCCCTCCTAAATTGTCCGGTTTCACAACTACAGGGGACGGCCAGTATATATATATCTTAATACATAATTCGCCAGTCTCCTCACTCACTCACTCACTCACTCACTCACTCACTCACTCACTCACTCACTCACTCACTCACTCACTCACTCACTCACTCACTCACTCACGTCCGTCCATCCGAAGCCGACTACGCAGTCGCCTTCTGTGCACGTCACCTTCTGCGCATGTCCGAAGCCGAATGCGCAGTCGCTTTCTGCGCAGCTGCCCGAAAAACCTTACGAGACCGACATCGCGGTAGGCGGCGGATTTACGGCTGTGAAAATTCAAAGAGAAAGGCGACAACGGCCACGAAAATTCAAAGAGAAAGGCGACTTCGACCGACATCCAACCCCAACATCGCGGGAGGCGGTGGATTTACGGCCGCAAAAATTCAAAGAGAAAGGCGACTTCGATTAAAGCTCTAGAGGCCTGAAAGGCAATTTCGACTACAGCTCAAGGCCTAATTGTGCATTCATTCAATACACTTATATCAGGTTTGTGGTGCTTATACTTATTATATATTATACTATTCCACTCGTGCCTGTTTCATCTTACATTGTCGAAACGGTCTCTTTGTCTAGTTTATAAATAATTCTGCCAAAACTTCTAAAGTACCTAGGGAACAGCATTCCATACAGAAACGGTCAACATATAATACAGTTGAAGTGAAGGTTACAATCAAACATGGGTGCTGGAGTGCTAGTTGAAAAGACTGATTTTTCTTTTTATAATTCTTGCAGGCTAGAATCTCTGGGCCACTCTGAAAACTCCAGGCATTAGCAGTCAGCATAACTCCCTGACTAATCTCTTACTCTTCTCCCTGTCCCCAATAAACCAATTAAAGGAATTTAATCGGTTAGAATCTCTGATATGTTATTTGAAAGAGTTTTTACTAACACAAACAGACCATTAGGTTTGCAAATTTTAACAAGTTCAGTGAATTTGAATGGAGCTTCTGATGTAACAACACAGAGATGTTGTGGTGTATTTACCAAATTATGATATGATAAAGGTCATACTCACCAGGTAGCCTTACAAAGTGAGACTGCTTCGTAGTTCTTTGTCAATGCAATGTGCTTAAGTATATTTAATGTGAGCCGCGAGTGTATGCAATCTCCATAAGTGCTGGTCAAAGCCCATTTGGAGCTCTACATAGCGTTGACGGACGTCATTCCTCATTGTCCTTAACAGGTAGTCAGTATTATCAGACTTCAATGACCTGGGGGCGAATGTCCCCCACACTATCCAGAGCACGCACCCCTACAGCAACACAAATTGCATTCTTTTGTGGATACAGTTTGAACTTTAAGGAACCTGTGCCCAATGGTGTACTGAGGGGGTCTTTTTTTTTTCATGAATAGTGCTCACTCGGAATTATCAGAGTTTGACGAGTCCCCCTCAGTGTCCAGAGAACACGTCCTTTAACTTCCATAAATGGCACCCCTCAGATTACAGCTTATGTCACCTACTGGATTGATCTGCTCAACTTACAGTATTGACACTACCTAATTGGTTGGAACATTTAACAAGCACTCACTAATTGATGAGACAATTTATTAATCAACAGTTAACTCATAATGTAGAAATTTTTAAGGATGGTGAATGTTACTGAATTTTAATTAAATCGTTAATATTAAAAAGAGGAGAAAAGATATAATTGAGTACCGAGATGAGTGTGACATTCTCAGTATATACTATCACATGTTTAAAATGAATAAGAAGTTGGTTTTTGCTAATAAAGGCAGCTCAGTGATAGGGGAGGGCATTGAGGGGTGAAGTGGTGAGTGATCACTTCTTTATAAACTTTTCTTCAAGTCTGTTATGAGTTAAAGATGAAAAGCTCTAGAAAGCAGAAGCCCCACAGGTGTCAGAAAAGACAGGCATCTGGAAACCACAAGCAAGAGCAAGTGAAAACCGAGACCACTAACAAACTGAACCATCTTCTGATTGAAATAATACATGGTGCTATCATGGCCTCATTCTCACACGCACACATTGAAGTAGAGAGTCGACATCAACTGTGGAAGTCTTCCTGTGGTGGGAAATCTCCAGTCAAACGGCAATTTTATGCAAAGCCTGCTAACAATTAATACTTTTGTGATGGCTGCATCCTAGGAATGTACAATTAATGAAGGTTGAAACAGCATTCTGGTGGGCCCTTCTTTTTGTTTTTAAATTTGCCTAATTCCTTAATGAGAATCTTACTGCATAATTAATCAATATTCAAGTCTAAAATAAGATTTAACATGGCGGGGGGGGTGCCTTTCTGAGACAAGTAAACACTCGCTCTCACTAGTGAAATGCTGCCTGATCAAAGGCTTTTCCTAGACCTTTCCAGAGAGCCATGATGAATTTGATTTGATTTTAGCCAAATTGCGTCTCTTTCACTCTACAGAAATTTTGAAAAAAATGATGGGAAGGGGATAACCATGATATCTATATTTCCTATATTAAAAGGGTAAGTGGAGGAGACAACAAGATAAAGTTAAGACAGGTGTCAAGGAGAGAAGTTACCAAAAGCATCTGAAGACATGCCGCAACTAACAGAAGAACTAAAATGGCATACCTAACTAGAAGGAATCTCCAATTTCCTGACAAACTGTTAAAGGGAGATTAGGCTATACAGTTGACTTGACACCATTAAGAGGCATAACAGAATACATACCATGAGGGCTGCGGTGGGCTGGCGTCCTGCCCGGGGTTTGTTCCCTGCCCTGTGTTGGCTGGGATTGGCTCCAGCAGACCCCCGTGACCCTGTAGTTAGGATATAGCGGGTTGGATAATGGATGGATGGATACCATGAGGGAGGTCAGAAGCTGAAGTACTGTGTCTCAAGGAAAGCCTGAAATAGAAACGTAAACACAAGTAAATTGGAGAAACAAGAAGAGAGAGCGTTCTAATGTGATCACATGGAGCCTTCAAGGGGAAGACAATAAAACTGGAAAGAAATATCCAAAAATACATACCCTCCACGAAACATTCTCAAGTAAGAGTGGGATGCAGAAGTGTACAGTGAGATTAAAACAGTCACATAGATAAACGTTGAAGAAATTGACAAATTGTAAAAATACCATGGTACAGGTCCAATTTGCCTGTACCTGAGGAACTACGGAAAGTATGGTTAGGCTGGAGCAAGTATCAGTAGGGGTTAATATGGATAAACCACACAAAGTGGTACTACATGAAGAAGTCGATCTGTAAGAAAAGTCAATATGGGAAAAGCATTCAAGAGATACCAAACGTATACAGTATTTCACGCATGTGGGTGTTACAAATAGAGATTACTATGACAAAAGGATGTAACGTATGCAGACTGGAGTAATCGTGTTCAGATACTGTAAGTAGAGGTCAACATTGCAAGAATAATACAAAGAACACTCACATGTCCAGATCCATCTGATATGATTATATGACATTATCATGATCAGAAGTCAACATGCCAATGCCCACATAAAGAATTAGCATATTTAGAAGTTAAGTTGAAGAAATCATATAAAGGTAAGCAAGTAGAGGTGTTGAAATGCATCAAATGTAGAAATCAAACAGGACCAGTCATATAGAATTACCAAAGTAGAGGTTCACAGGGCAAACAAAATATGCAGAAACATCTATTTAGTGTGAAGTACAATAATGTGTAGCAAACATGGCAAAAATGACGTTCAGAACAGTCGTATTTGCAATTCAGAAGTGGTGATTACTGAGAATCCATGTGTAAAGATGACACATAAAGGTTGAGGTGCAAAATTCTAAGAAATATGGCGATAAATATATATGTTAATAAACCATTGAGAGATTATTGCATTTAGATTTCAAAACTTAAGCTAGTACATATGGATACCATTTATGGCGTTCAGCTTAGTAAAACAAAAAAATAACATACAAAGAAATATGACATATGGAGTATCAAGCAGATGACAATATGACAAGGAAATTTAGTGAGAAGAACTATACGAGGTGTTCAAGCTGGAGCAACCATAAAAAGGTTTTAAAGTAGAGGTCAACTAAATAAGTAGGTGATACATGCAGCAGTCACCATGGCATTGACACAAATAGATCAGCTACCAAGTGTACCTGATCAAGGAACAGAAAACAGTACTTTAGACCACCAGAAATCAGTCAAAAGCAGGTTTAGTGGAAGGTGTTATAGTTCACTATTTAACCCAAAAGGTATTTGTTTTTAGTTCACAGTTAACTACCTGGGACATGGCAGGAGCAGCACTATTGTTTGCCAAATTAATTATGATCTGCCCAAGCTGTACCCTAATGTTTTAGACTGCCTGCTCATCATTGTGAAGTCTTCTGGTTGATGAATCAAGCTCAAACTAGGGAATGGTTGTGTATGCTCATGTCAATTTCCAGTTACACTTATGATTTGTTCTGCAATCGCCTTTGGATTTAAAGCATCTTTATTCGAAAGACTGACTGGAGAATCCATGTTCACGAGAAGATCAATCCCTATAGGTAGGCACCAACCCATATGAATAAAGAATCAGAAAAGTCATCTCCTGGCTGTCTTTTTGGTTTCTCCTGACAACAATGAGATCAGAAAGAAATAAAATGGAAACATGTTCTTTTGTCTCTGGCTTCTTAGATTATTCTCCTGTGACAAAATCTCCCAGTATTCTCACCAGTGTATCCTCCTGAGTTTCAGCAGAGATCTCAGCAAAGTCACACAGTGGGCTCAGATTTTCCAAGTAGTGTCTTGACATGTTCTTTTGCACTTTGAAAGGGTAATTTATGGTGAAATCTATGGAGAGTTGTTTGTGGTAATAAAAAAACATTACTGTGATTACAAAGCTGTAAGTCTTGTTTCTGATTAATACTGTTAGTTATTATTATACTGCTGTGCTCCAGTTCTAGGCAGTGTGGTGTAGTGGTTAAGACTTTGGACTTCAAACCCTGAGGTTGTGTGTGCAAATCCCACTACTGACACCACTGTGTGACCACAAAAGCAAGTCACTTTATCTGCCTCTGCTTTAATTGGGGGGGGGGGGGGGGGTATGGGAATGTAACCAGTCATTTCTCAAATGATGTATGTTGGTAATGATATCAGTCCAATCATAAGTAAAAATGTGAAGTATTAAATGAGGTTAAAACAAGACTACAAAGAGGTCTCACAAAATATAAAATAACCAAATTCTCCATTTTGACTGCTTTTACCTCACTTGTATATCATGTCTCCTTTCTGTCTAAAGCTATTTCTCCTATAGAATTTTAGAAGAAACATGAGTGACAAAGTTGATTCTTAAATGAAACATACATAAGAATCTATTTTAAGTCTCATGAGCCATTAAAGGTCAACATTTACGCAGAACAATTTCCCTATTGGACAAGAGCACTTTGAACTCTGTGTATTAAACACATTCAAGAAGGTGCCTTGATTTACATTGCAGTTCAAGACTAAATCTGGCAGCCATTCTTGAGTGGATGTCGAGATACAACACTAGCCACTAATGAGATTCAAGCAAATTAACAGCATACACTCTTGCATTTACCTACTATCTGGCTGACGTCTTTATCCAAGGTGACGTACAACATTTATGATACAATTGGTTGCATTACTTTTAGTTTTCCAGTTGGACCACAAGGCAGGTCAAGTGATTTGCTAAGAGTCACACAGTGGTTTCAGTAGCGGAATTTGAACCCACAACTTGAGGATTTGAAGTCCAAAGTCTTAACCTCTAGGCTCGCCTGTCTGTAATGCTGCTTTAAGAACTTAATATCAAACTGCTTGTTCTCTAAGTTCAGCCAAACTTATGATTTAGGTCCATGGTAGAATCATGTCGCTCATATGATTGAAGACTTCAAAGTGAAAGTTATATTTTGAAAAGAACATATTTTAAATTATGCACGTTATTGTTTTACTTAATATTCACCCTAATTAGGGATGCACATTTTGAGTGAAGTTGAAGGTTTAAAAATTATCTATTGTTACTTTATGACATTACTTTCTTAAATTATTGTCAACCTGTCCTTTTTCACAGATTCTTACACTTATTCCAGATGTGCAATACTTTTCTCTTTCAAGTTATACAATATAATAATGTAGCATATTTATTTCTAAACTCTGTGATGTTATTTAGTACCTAAAATGTCATTATACCAGCCCTGCCTGGAATGATATTACACAGAGGTAGTAATTTTTCAACTGTAACCACTATGGATGACAAAACACAATATGCAGTAAATTGTAAAGTATTCACAACCCTTCAGTTTCTGGACATATTTTTGATGTAGATTTAATTTTAAAATGATAGATTTGCCATTTTCCTATCAATTTACATTAGATTATCCAAAATGACAAAGTGAAAACATGTTTTCCAAAAGGTTTATGAATGTTATTAAAAATCAAAAATTGAAATCGTACATTTGAAGAAGCATTCAGACCCGTTGTTTTGACACTCCAAATTGTGGTCAAGTGCCTCCTGTTTGCTTGACATATGTTTAGAACTTGATTGGAGTCCACCTGTGGCAAACTGAATTGATGACATCGATGAGAAACCTGTGCATTGAAGGCTCACAATTTATGTCAGGACAAAAAACAAGCCATGAAGTCCAAAGAACTCTGTGTAGCCCTCTGCCATCAAACTGTAGTGAGGCATAGATCAGAGCAAGGATATTTAATTATTTCTAAAATATTGAGTTTTCCCAGGAATACAGTGGCCTCAATAATTGTGAAATGGAAGGAGATTGGCCAAGAACACAATGGGTATTCTAACAGAACTTCAGAAGCTCTCAAAAGAGATGAGAGAACCAGTGGGAAGAATGGCCATCTCAGTATTAGGCATTTACAGTTGAGTGGCTAAATAGAGCCACTCTTGAGTAAAAATAAGTAAATGTTTAAAGTCCTGAGAAAAAAAGATTCTCTGGTCTGATGATACACAAACTGAACTCTTAGGGAAGAACTTCAAGCACTACATCTGGCAAAGACCAGGCAGTTCTCAACACCTGCCTAATACCATCCCAACAATGGTGGTTTCAAATCCAGGGCCGTATGAACAGCATCAAAGGCCCCAGGCAAAGTAGTGCGCTGGAAACCCTGTTTTGATAGCAAAATAGAAACATAGATAGTCATTAGAAACATTGTGGGTCCCATGATCTTGCCCATTCTGCCCATATGTTAAGGTGACAATGTTCAAATCATTCTATGGGGGTGCCTGTCTGTGTGAGTGACAAGGAGACTTAAGGGAAGGAAGAATACAGCTAAATACAGAGAGGTCCATGAAAAAAACCTGCTCCAGAGAGACCATGACCTCAGATTGTAGTGATGGTTTACCTTTGAGGACCAGAAACATAACGCCAAGGCCACACTGGAGTGGTTTTAGGACAGGTTTTCTGACTGTCTTTGAGTAGCCCAGTCAAAGCCCATAGAACGTCTATGGAGACAGCACCTGTACATGGCAGTTTACAGATGCGTCCCATCCAATGCAACGGAGCTTGGGAGGATCTACCAGGAAGAATGGGGTAAACTGCCCAAATCCAGGCTTGTTTAGACTTAACTCACCAAGACTCAAAGCTGCAATTGCTGCTTCTACAAAGTACTGAATTAAGGGTTTGAATACTTCTATGAATGAGTGTTTTGATTTTTAAATACATTTGCAAACATTTCTGAAAATGTGCTGTCATTTTGTTATTATGGGTTATTGAACAGATTGATGGGCAAAAATGGCAAATTTTAATAGTAAATCTACAACACCGTCAAGTGTGTACAGATTGAAGGGGTCTGAATACTTTCTGAATCCACTATTGATATTACATATATATGAAAAATGAAGAATATATAATGTATATAATTGCTGAGGGCACTCAGTGGTAACAAAAAGGCACCAACTGGACCATTTAGAGTGTCCAATTGTATGTCTGTCTTTATTTTGTGAGTGGAAACCAAAAGAACACTCACACAGGCATAGCGAAGACATGCCTACTCCTTGCAGACATTGATCGTGTCAGGATTCAAACCTAGAGCAATACAGCAGCACCCTCACCGCTGTCCCACCCATACCTTCATGTCTCCCAAATGCATTGCAGACCTGCATCCCTTCCTCTTTATATCTCGGCTAAACTTGTGCAGAGCCAGCTCCTCGTTCTTGTCTCGTCTCTGACGGTGCTGCAGATCTGTTGTGCTTTCCTTCCTGACTCCATATCATCGGCTACACCTCCTCTGTTCTATTCACTATTTTACTTCCATTCTTGTACTTGTCTTCACAACAGATCCTCTCTGCTCCCCCTTTGTATTCCTGATACAGCAGTGCTTAGTATCTCTTTGCCTTCCCCTACTGTCCTTCTTTTCAGTGTTGTCTACACAATAGGGCCTGACTGTTACATTTCTGTATTTTTACTATTCTGGCCACTTCTAACATTTCTGTGCTGCCCCCTTTCTTTGTCCCTATAATGATTGTGATCAATCCAAACCACCCTCCACGGCATGTCTGTTTTGCTGTCATTCTTGTGAACTTGCTTCTAGCCTTGCAAAGGAAATTCCAGTACATCCAACATCTGGCTAAGCACATCTCCGCTGCTCCCTCTCAGTGCCACTTCTATGTGTTGCATTAAACTGAAGTGCCCCCCCAACACACACACACACCCTCATCCCTAATCCTTGACTTGAACAGGAGATCTGCACTGTGCTTCCTCTGCTTTTTCGCCACTCCAACCCTCAACCGGCATATCCATTCCACCCCTGTAGATGCTGTCCATCGTGTCTCCTTTACCAATCCACCTCTGTGACGCCATTATGGCTGCACCCCAGTCTTCCTTCCCAGGTTGAATTGCCCTGCGTTTGGTCAATAGAAAGTGGCAGATTTCTTGACTCCTTGTTAAAACAGTTTTCCAGCATAAAGACTAAGTGGCATGCTGTTTCACTTTGTGTAGCTCATTTTGTCGACATGACTTAGAACAGCTTCTGTTAAGTACTGTTGACCTATTTTTATTATTGGATGCTAAGAATAAAACAAGTGTTTCATAACATTAATGCCATCAGTTCTTCTGCAGTCATTTTTTTTTTATTCTTGGACCCCCACAGCATTCACAGTACAAAGAGTGGGTGGTGTATGTGTAATTTGGTGAGGGTTTTGCTGAGCTTCAATATTTCCAATGCTTTTTTCTGATTCCGCTTGCTTATACCCTTTAATTAAATCTGAATTGCTGCACAAAGCAGGGATAGGAAATTGTTCACACTTGTTTGTTTATCAGCTGACATGATTACCGTTTCTTTGGTCTCGTTTGACAAAGCAAGAAAATGAGAAGTCTAAGCCTGTTAATTCGCAGACAATAAAGAGCGACACGTTTCTCGACTTATCTTCTGTCGAGATACAGTCAGCAGTCAGCACGCTCATAATACATTCAGTCAAATGTTTATTAATCCTCCTTTTCTTGCTCATATTTTTGCTCCACAAGGAGATGCTTGCTAACTTTTCTTTAAGGTTGTCTAGTGATTTATTTTCTTGTCTATCTATTTTAGATAAATCCCAAAGGACTAATCAGTGCCTGAATTTTCTCAACCACAGTGGATTCCTGTAAAGGTTTTAGGCGTGTGATGCGTCTCGTCCATTTACTCTGCCTTTGTTCACCTGTTCATCTCACTATGACTAGTACTGCAGTCAAAATGGCTGGGGAGTAGAATTGGAAACCACAGGCTTTTGGGTTAAATTCAAAATAAAATTGTAAGCTACCTTTTTAACCTTGTTGTTTTAAACTGTGTAAATATGCAATTCTGTAAATGTGTAGTGCAGTAATAAAGGAAGATTTGCAATAAAAGCTTGACATGTTTGCATTGCAAGATTATAATAACTTTCAAGCACTGGTACGTAAGCTATGACAACAAAAACGTCAATCATATCAGGTTTAAAACAAACAAGTAAAGGAGACTTTTGTATTAGGGATTTGTATCACTGTACATTGGAAAGTACCTTATAATAGGACATCTCTATATATACAAAATCCAACGTCTGTCTGTATGTATGTCTGTCCGCTTTTCACGAGAGAACTCAGCAGATTTAGATTGGTTTTTTTTTTCTAGAATTAGCTTGAACATTCCAGTTGATTTTGCAACTTCTGTCATTGCGCTAAGAATCATAGTTCACTTGTGGTACCAATTTATTTGCGAGAATCTGAGAGACACAAAGCAGGCCGAGGGAAGCGGGGCGAGGCCCTCCTCACTCACACATCAGGCTCAAGCCGTATCTTACGTCCACTTAGTTAGCGAACAAGAGAAATACTTAACGGATTTAGATTGGGCTTTTTTCTAGAATTAGCTTGAACATTCCAGTTGATTTTGCGACTTACGTCATTGCGCTAAGTATCATAGTTCGTCTGCGGTACCGATTTATTTGCGCAAATCCGAGAGAGATGCAGCAGGCCAAGGGGAGGGCGGCAGGGTCCTCCTCACTCATGAGCCAGCCTGAATGTGTATCTTACATCTGCTTAGCTAGCAAACGAGAGAACTACTTAACGCAAATCTAAATTGATCAGGTTTTTTTCTATTATTTGCTTGAACATTCCGGTTGATTTTGCGACTTCTCTCATTGCGCTAAGAATCATAGTTCGCTTGTGGTACCAATTTATTTGCGAGAATCTGAGAGACACAAAGCAGGCCGAGGGAAAGGGGGCGAGGCCCTCCTCACTCACACATCAGGCTCAAGCCGTATCTTACGTCCACTTAGTTAGCGAACAAGAGAAATACTTAACGGATTTAGATTGGGCTTTTTTCTAGAATTAGCTTGAACATTCCAGTTGATTTTGCGACTTTTGTCATTGCGCTAAGTATCATAGTTCACTTGCGGTACCAATTTATTTGCACAAATCTGAGAGAGATGCAGCAGGCCAAGGGGAGAGCGGCAGGGTCCTCCTCACTCATGAGCCAGCCTGAATGTTTATCTTACATCCGCTTAGCTAGCGAACGAGAGAATTACTTAATGTAAATCTAAATTGATCAGTTTTTTTCTATAATTTGCTTGAACATTCCGGTTGATTTTGCGACTTCTCTCGTCGCGTTAAGAATCATAGTTCACTTGCAGGAGCGATATATTCACACTTATCTGAGACAGAGGCTGCAGGCCGAGGGAAGGGGAAGCATGACGTCAGGAGTGGGGAGCCGGGCATGGCCCTCCTCACCACCCTCTTTCACTTATATACTGTACGCAGGCGGAGCTGCGGGGGACGACTAGTGTAAAATACAGAGTGATTAAGTGGTTTGACAATTCTTGTATTCAGTCTTTTGAGTCCTTTTCATTTTTTTACCTTTCATTCCATAGTGCCTCTTCTTTTCACGCGTTTATTAGTTATATTTTACTTTATTAAAGTTGTGACTTTATATATTAGAGTTTTCCAGAAACATGCATAGAACCACATCAACAACAAATATAGTTAGTCAAACACACCTATTCTATTAATTGAAGCACAATGGATAATGATGAGGCTATCTATGCCAAACCGTTTGTGCCTTCAAGCCAGGGAGTGGCCCTAATGGTTCTAATATTGGATTTTAAACATCAAGGTGGTGTGACCCCAAGAAGATCAATTAACCTCCCTGTGATGCAAGCTAGAACTGTACAATAGCTCAGCTCTGACAAGGCACTTTGGGATGCTGTTCAGTACAGCAAGGTGCTATATGAAATCATTTTAATTTCTTTAAGGAATGTGCAATCCAATTTAAAGTAGGCTGCACAGTAATCATTTAAGAAAAACTTAATGTCATTTAGTCAGTTGCAGAAAATTAAAAAATTTTAAGCTTAACCACCAATTTATCAGGAGCCAGGAAATGTTTCACAGACTTGATAGAAACAACAAGCCAGCCTACCATTACGCTGAGAAAGGTGTGAGACTAAAATGGACCACGCTGGCTTCTTCAGCATTGTGGAGTTGATGTGATCATGCAGTGCTGCCGACTCATTGTCACATTCACTACCTTGTCCATTAGTCTAAATGATCACATTTTTTACCCAAGTTATGTACATTTCAGGGACATTATTCTAGAATTTTTTTTAATTGCATTCTGTATTTTGGATGATTTTTGTAGGATTTAGATTTCAATTTTTTGTTCTACACTCTTAGGAATAAAAAGAGCCAGAGTGGTTCTTCAGAGCGATGCTATAGGGGAACCATCTTTGGTTCCCAAAAACCCATTCACATGAAGGTTCCAGAAAGAATCTTTATTTAGCTCCATTAATGGTTCCATGCTGTGAATGACCATGACTAGATGGTCACAGATTAGTGGAATACCAAAGGGTCACGATTTTAGAAGGACAACAACATAGGTGAAGTCCAAGTTCTCTTGATATGTTAGTGTTCTGCTGGGTAGCTCAGCACACATTAAGGATTTCAATTCTTCCCACATATTAGGATGTTTTTCCAAAGCGCAAAGAACCAACTTCATATGCAAAAACAAAAAACTTTCCCAGAATGATAATGCTTTATCAAGCAAGAGTTCTACGAGGAACCATACAACCCAGTACAGAACCGGAAAGTGCCATTAAAGAACCATTGTTTTTAAGAGCGTATGTCAAGGACAAATATTTCTGAAATTATATAGTTTATTTACCTGTTGTGTCATTTTTTTTTTCTTTTTTCATGGGTACATCCACACATTTCTTCGTATAATGAGCCCTGTGAAACTGCTTTCAGAGTCACATGGAGCCACAGCAGTATGGGGCTCAAGACAGGAACCCAAAATAGATGGGAGCACACGTCCGGTGTAGTGCACACCCACACTCGCCCATAATGGGCCAAGATCAGAGTCGGTAATTTGCTGAACACACACCTCATTAAGGCCGTGTCGCAGACTTCATTTATATAATCTCAGCCAGTCGGAGGCAGTCGCTGCCCACACCTGTGACGCCCGGTCGTGTTGTCTCCCATGCCTAGCGACTCAGTCCATCTGAGCTTGTCAGTGTGTCAGAGCTGACGACCAATGAGCGCTCAGTCAGAAGTACAATGCATATAATGCAATGACGCAGGTGTTTTCACAAACAGAACAGCGGCTTACCCAACTAATGTCACGTTTTTCATACTACAACAGACTGTAAAAAAGAAAAATAAAGAAAAGAATTCTCTGCACCTAAAAAGCCATCACACGGGCAACGGCTAGGTCATAATTGGCTGCCACAAAAATCGGCACAGTCAGTGCCAGGATTGGTAAAACCTAAATAAATAAAACTTGAGCATTTCCATTGAGCATATGCATGATTTGAGCTTGGTGTTGATTGTATCAACAAGCAGCGAGTCACAAACAGTTACTTAAAGAAATAATAGTAATAAATCAAATAAAGAAATACAAATGCACTCAAGCGGCTCAACGAGTCATAATCAGAAACACAGCATTTCACAAAAAGAAGAAGCAGATTTATTACTTTTCAATGTTCACGTTGAGGAATATGGTAGGTTACACTTTTGTTTTCTTTTACAGACAATATATAAATGTTGTATGATTTTTACCAATAACTTAATCTATAATGTGGTAACAAACCAATAAAAAATACAAAAAGAAATACTGCAAAAAAGGAAAACCAAAATCACTGTTGATATAATGACAACATAATAATTTAGGTTTCTTCTGAATATCCGTTACCTGTGCTGCAGTGAAGGACTTCTTATTGCACATTTCCAAGTTGCACTCTGTTAACTTCACAGTGTGCCACACTCCAGAGGAACAGGGGCACCTTCTGATCTGCCTGTATGTACCATTAACTAGCCTAGGGGGTCAGCTGAAGCAAGGTCAAGACCTCCATGGACTGCAGAAGACTCTCCTTTCATTTCAAAAGCCCAGGTTTTCATTTACAAATACTTTGTGAACTGGAAACGCTCATTCTCCAAGCACCGGTTAGGAGGAACTGCTCAGCTGTTACACGTGTGTTAGGGACCACCAGTTTGGCTTTCATAACTCTCAATGCCAAGGAGATATAAGCTCTTGTTGGGACAGAAAGCTGAGTTTTCTCAAACAGAAGCCATAATGCAGAAACGATTGTGGATGCCTGCCATTCTCATCAGCTGTTTGCTGCTGATGTGACTTCCTGTGTCAGAGATAGAGAGAGAGATGAACGGATTTTTTAAATGGTGCTCCTGGAAGGAAAAAAAATAAAATAAAATAAAAAATAATCTAAAACCCTCCAGCCGCCAAGTGTTTCCTCAGGGCTCAGCTGCACAAGCATCTGCGACACTCTGCTGTGAAGGGCGGCCTGGAGTGGACTGCTTTTCCTTCCTGTGTCCAGCTGTCTCATGCACTCTCTGCTTCAATCCTCTCTCTCTCTCTCTCTCCATCTCTCTGTCCTTCCTCCCACCCTGTTGGCTTCCAGTGGTCATCTATTGCTCCCACCCATTAATAAAAGTGTGCTTGTGACCACAGAGGGTGGCTGCGCAGTACGCTTTTCAGACACAAATGCCTATTATATTATCCGCCCTGCTGTCGGGGAGGTGAGAAGGTCAGCGAGCACGCAGAAATGTTCCTAAAATGAAAGCGGCACTTTTTTTTTTTTTTCCTCCTGCTCTAGTTTTAATTTTCATAACAAATCCATTGTTTATATTCTTCTGACGGGCAATACAGTTTTTTTTTTTCCTTCTTTAAGAACAAGCAATTCAAAATGGCCCTGCACTTCAAATCCTTCCTTATTAATTGAAGACAAACTGACCAGCCCAAGCTATACAGTGTCCCTGCCAAATATGTCATTGATAAGGTAGTAGATATTTAGAATCTCGTCTATTACAATTCTGAGAAGTGAGGAAAGCATTTTTCTTTTTAAACAAACTGGTGACAGTGTCCCAAAAGGCATGCCATGGAATGAACTTCAAAGCATAAGAGAGCCTCCTGGTGCAGTTAAGGCTGCACCTTAGAAAAGATGTGTCTGAACAAGGATGGCACAAGAACTCTGTAACAGTCCGATTTCTCCTTTAAAAAGCTAGAAACACACACAAAGGGAAAAAGCGGAATAAAAAATAAATAATATTCATAATAATAATAATATTAATAATAATAGTAAACCGTTTAAAATTAAGCTTCATAAACTTTCTTTCCTTTTTTTCATATAAACAAGTTCTTGATAGGTAGTCCAGCATATTTGAGGCCCTGTCAGCAGAGAACTGCATCAGTCTGTCGCAGAGAGACATCTTCGTCTTCTGTCCTTGTCAGATCCTGCCGCTTGTTGCTTGTTAGAACATTCACAGATCAGAGGGGACGCCTTCCATTGACTCAGTCCCAACCATTAAAGGAAGGTGGCAGACAGTCAGGTGTGGGAATCAGGTAGGCAGGCACAAAGAGACGGGATGAAGGGAATTTGGCAATTCGGTTTTCTCCCGATTCCTGCAGAAGACCCACATGGAAAAACAAAAAGAGGAAAATGCAACAGCCTTGGCCTCTTTGCCACAGGAATAAAATACCGCAATGTTTTCTCTTTTCAGAAGCAGTTGTCTCCTCACACTGGCAAAGTCAGTTGCAAGCCCAGACTCTGTGATTCGTTAAAAACAAACCAAAAAAATAATAAAGTCTGCTAGTCTCGTGCCCCCGGTTTAGCGGCGGCCGCCTTCGTTTCCAAGCCAGGGTTTCCTTCTTTCTCTTTCTTGCACCACAGTAGAATTTTTTTTTCCACTAGTTCTCACACAAAAAGAGTTTAGTGGGGTGGGTGGGGGGTGGGTGGTTGTGCATGTCAGGCACTTTCACCCCATGGCAGTAACCATGCTTGAGTGATGAGGATGTCCAAAGGACAGACTGGATGAGGGGTGGATAGGCGTAGGAGTGGGAAGGATGTGTCCAGCATGGCTAAAGTGGGGTATCGGCCCCATATGTGGAATGTGTCCAGCAAGACTGGCAGCAGAGAACGGCGAGGACTTGTCTTGCATGCACTTGGAAAACTCATCAAAGCAGTCCGGACCTTTCTTGCTCTTCTTAGACTTGTTGGACATCTTACGGTTACGCGTCTGGATGCCTTCCTTCTTCATTGTTAGGGGTCTATTCACCTGCAAGAACAAAGAGCTACAGATCAGGAATTGGGTTCACAGGACTGAAACTCTGAATTCAATTGAAAAATGACAACACAGCCGGAAACCATCGGGGATTATCTTAAGAGGCAAGAAACTAACAAAAACACAAACACAAACACACACTCACACATGCGCAAGCGTAATTACAGAGCATCAGAGTTGGGTGTAATGTGAGAAATTCACAAGGAGTCAGCACTAGGAGCAAAAACGCAGGATTTGTCAAGTTGAGGAAATAAGAAGCAACTCAATCAGTAACCAGTAAGCAAGAGGATTATGAGCGAACCAGAACCATTTCATTTACACCACTTGAAACTTGTAGGGAGCTGCTGAAAATAAATCTTAAGAATATGTTATGGTGTTGTAAATCACTGAATCCTCATTGCTAGATCTGTGACAAAATAGGCTAACATATAAATTCTAGTTCTTGTTATTTGTGTTTAGTTTGTTTTTGCCTGCTTTAGCAGTACTGTCTTAGCTATTAACTTACTAGAGCTACAGCACCGGTTTCTCGGGGGAGCGACATTAGTAAAATTTTATTTACCGTATATACTAGTGTTTAAGTTCTCCCACATATAAGTCGGGACTTGATTTTACCCTATAATTTCCGGTATTTTATAATGTCGGTCATATAAGTTGAATGCGGAAAACTCCCGCCTATTAGTCAAAGAGATTAAGATATGCTAACGCTCACCTGAGAGAGTAACCACCGAGCACACTGCCATTTTTTCTATGCGTTGTGCCTACGTGACCACACGGTAATACCCGAACTATTCCGAAGTAACGTTTGCACTGTTTTCTGTATCTCACACTCTCATACACCTTCGTCATTAAGAGCATCCCTTATCTATGATGGAGCGTTCGATCAGAAGAAAATATGAAGCTGGTTTTGAATTAAAAGTCGTCGAAGTGGCGAAAGAAATTGGTAACTGCGCTGCCGGAACAAAATTCAATGTGTCGGAGAAACTGGAGCAAGAGTGGAGGAAGCAAGAAGATATAAAAAAAAATTAAGTGTCGTATTTTTGTACGGGTGTATAAGTCAGGGTCTGATTTTATGATCGAATTTTCGGGTTTCAGGAACAGACTAATAAAAGAGTATATATGGTAAGTAATGAAAGAAAACAAAGCAAAGTTCTCTGCTTGTAAATGCTGGATTTACTTTAAAAAATTCAAACAGAGCAATGAAAATGTCCTAAATAATGACATGTCAACCAAATATGTTACTACTATTGAAGAAACCACCAGCATGGCGACGTTAAGTAAGTTGGTGGCCTATACTGTCCCTCACAGAACTGCATATGTGTCACAACTGGCTGATGTACGCGGTACAGGTCAGAAGTATGTTGTATGTTTTATATTTCTGTTCACGTTTATTTAAGATATTCATATCGTAAGTTATAGCAAAATTGCATCTTTCATAGTACCTGAGAAAAGAATTTAGTGTTCTGCTAGTCCTGTAACATTAATGGGACCCTCACACTACCCCATCCCGATTACCCTGGGGTATTTTGCGCAATGGCATGAATGCTGCGTTCACATGTTTTCGGACAGATAGTAAAAATTCCACATAAACATACTAGGAACACAGCGCTAAAAGCTGAATAATTCAGGGAAAACAAAGCTACCTGTATTGTCCAAGTTGTGATGTAATGCTGACCTTAGTGTAGACTTAGTCTAGCTAATGCTGACCTTAGTCCAATGTATAAAATAAAACGCATGACCTGGCCAGCCAGAAATGCCATTGTTTTGGAGCAAAGTGATTATACATTTAATACGTTTGTTTTACTCTTTAATTTCATGAGAACTGCAATTTATCTTTAATCGCCTATTTTTTTTACAGACCAAGTAACAACTCAACAGTGACCTTGCATTTCTCCAAATGGTCTGACCAGACACCCACACGAACACAACTGAAGTGGGTAGGTGAAAAGTCACAAGGCGCAAGTCCGAATAGGCCACAAGCACATGAATGCAGCATAAGAAAAGGCAATGCCCAAATGTAGCATGGGCTGATGTATTATGATATTTTTTTTGGATATAAGAAACTACAAGATAAGACATTTTCTTCTCTAGGCCTTTTCAAACAGGCAGATCGTTTATATCATTTGATTCTTCAGTGGCTAAACCTGCTGCCACACAGCTCTGAAGTCTGATTTTCAAATCCTAGCTGGTGAATTACCAGTCGATGTTTCCCCAGTGTCTCTGAAGGTTTTATCCAGATACACTAGCATCCCCGTCATCTCAAATCTGGTATACTGTAATGGGCCCCTTCAGTTCTTCTCCACTAAGTCAAATAAGCTGTTTGCTTCCCATTACAGATGTTCCTCACTAATACATAACTGAGTTTTTAAAGAGTAATCCATTATTTTTTTCCATGTATATACCAATGACACACACATTAAGGAGACTGAAAACTCTGAATTAGCTGCATGTTGGCTTATGCACAAAGTGTGCCTTGCAATGACCTGATGTCCTGTCCACAGCTGCTTTCTGCATCTGGAGCTGTCTTGTGTTAGGATCAGCAGGTGTGGAGAAGAAATGAATAAACTAAACATAACTTTTCCCCTAAAACTAAGTTTGGAGAGCACCTCAAAGTCACAAATATCAATTAAAAAACAATACACTGTTAACGGGTGCTCTAACATTACATGAGCTATGACTGCGTCCTTTTTCCAAAGCTGTCATTTTCACGTTCCTCATGCTTACACCAACGTGATGATGCCGGATTGATCCACAGCTCTAAACTGGGCCGATGTGAGTGAGTGTAGGTGAACATAATCAGGTCACCTATGTCAACTGAGCACTTCAAGTATTTACATGGGCCTGCCTTTTCAAGAGTGGACACCTATATACATTCAAAGCAGTAATTTAACCCAATTTTATTGTGACTGAACACCAAAGACGGAGAAGAAAAGTAGGAACCAGAGTTGGGTCGTATTTTTCACCCGGTGATGCCAGGCCTTCTATGACCATGTCAGGTTTAGGAAGTGGATGGACAGCACATTACCCCTCTCTGAATCAATAAGGGATTGCATATTGATGGGTACATTGAACTGGCCTGTGAATTTGACCCTGGCAAGATGTGTTAAGTAAATATTCATAATAAAGACTGAAACGTGTCCAGCAAGAAAAAAAAACTGAAAAACTCCTAATCATTTAAGTCAAATAAAATACAAAAACTTCAAATTAATGGGTGCATACAAGCATAACAGACACAAAACAAAACAAAAGTAGCGCATCCCCAAAATGGCCCTGGCAAAGACGCCAGCCGATAGGTACGGTCAATCTGGAACCCGCAGACCTGTGCACATTAAACTAAACCCACACACAACCCAAACACCCACCAGCAGTGTAAACGACATCTTTTGTTTGGTCTGTGATTACACTTTCTTTTTTTTTTTTCCTGGCAACATGTAGTTTGCAATGAGTCCTGTGTGGGGAATGTAATCCTCTCATATATAATTGGCCCACATGTGCACAATTTAACAGCATTAATGCGAGCTGAACAGGGAGACAAAGTGGAATAACTGGAGACAGTCCCCAGGGCACAGGAAATAAAACATCCATTTACATCTATTTCTGCACGATCGTGTATGAATGAAATAAATCAATGGTATTAACCTTCCATAGCATCTTCTGAAGATATTCGGTACGCTCATATGGTTAGATATACATGAAATTAAAAAGAATAATAATACAAAAAAAAAAAAATCTTTGGGTCAAAATTATAACCAATCTGGGCAGGCATAAAGGAGAATACGCGCTTGACGCTTCGGGTTATGCCTTTTTATTCCTTTTCTTCTCGATAAGTTGGCTCTGAAGCCACGCTAACACATTTTAACATTTCAAAAGTAAGCATCAGTGACGCCGATCTGAACTGGCAGTCGCTCCCCTGGGGAAACCGCCCCTGATATGCTCGACCCGGGACGGGGGACTTACATTGTGAAGTTTGTAGTAAAGACCACAGGCGTTACACACTGGGTCGCCGTTCGCATTGCGCCGCCATAAGGTCGTCGTGGTGGTCTGACAGTTTGCGCAGCAAGTCCCGGCTCTTCTGGCAGCCGACTGGTGAAGGAAAAAAAAGAGAGAGAGAGAGAGAGAAAAGGGTTAAATACATCAGGGGACATGAATGCATGTTCATCATTTTAAAACAGCGAACAAATCCTGCCTGACAGCAACAGACACGACGGGGCTTTTAGGGTCTGCTTGCCATCTACAATTTTAAATGACCTACAATAAGCAGCTACTCACTATCACTACAGTATGATCATGATAATAATCATTTTACTACTCCAGCTAGATAAAGAGTTCTGCAAATTTTTAGATTCAACCCGATCATTTAAACTACACGAATGATGGACTCTTAATAAAAAAACTAACACATAAGCAATAGAAATACATTTTACTAGAAAAAGTACAAAAAGTAAATGCATCACACAATACACAATACAATAATCTGAACTCGTTTCTTTTCCAATGGAGGACCGCCGACCGCACTGAGGAGCGCAAACCGGAGTTAATGCAGTCTTGTCACTAAGGCCACTCTCGGCGAGACAAATGAACGCTTTTGTCTGGGACGTAGCAGAAAACTAAATCTCAAAAATAAAATATAATAATAATAAGTGAACCACTGCACAACAGTGCTAACCTTGTTCCTCTTATTATTATTATATTTTCCACCACTTATTATTATTATAGTAAGGTTATATTAAAATTATAACATTATTATTATTATTAAAGTTTGATTTCGTCCTCTATTATAACGGCCATTCTCTATATGGGTTCAATTAAATTTTATTTCCATATAGCGTCTTTACTTAGGTCGTTATTACAAGGCGCTTCAATTACCAATTAACAAGATGAAACAATGGCGCGGATCTGTAAACTGTATAGTTATTGACAGCAGACGTGGCTGTTTTGGGTGCCATTGTGAATCTTTTACATTTCGAGCCTTATTACAAGCCGAACGACTAGTGTGTCAGTTTGTCAGGCTGAAAGCGAAATGTTTTTTTAATTCGTGACACCTTTCACTTTTTCGATTTTAATATTTATGCTTATCGTATTTATATGAAAGTTAAATTCTTAAGTTTCTTCTGGGGTTTTTTTTTTGAGTATTTTAATAGCCCTTCAGTTCAAACTGTTCAATAAAGTTTGATATACTTTGCCATTATCTACGAAATGTAAGTGCAGCGACTATCTATCTATCTATCTATCTATCTATCTATCTATCTGTCTATCTATCTATCTATCTATCTGTCTGTCTGCATCCGGGCTAGCGGGGTCGTTTCCCACTTTATCTACCTGTTTATTTCCAAACCCTTGCCTGCTCCTCACCCCTTCCACAACTGTTAATAAAACAAATGGGCTTCATCTTGTCTGATCCCTGCAATAACGGCATAGGTAAGGCAATTCCAAAATGGACTGATGGGAGTCCGAACGTCCAAAGTGCCATACTAATGACTTTTGTTTTCTTTCACCGTTCGACTTTGGACACGTAAGCGACTGGCTTTACACGAGAAGTAATACTCAGTTCTCGTGCGAGGATTCGGGGCGGCGACTTGGTGGTCTCCTCAGACGAGCGACTTCTTTTAGCCAAGTCTGTGCCCAGGCAAACAGAGCACGTTTCATTTATCCACGCCACCTTAAATAAAAGGCGGAGACTTACAGAAGATATGGTGAGAATATTTATGCAAAGCAAATACCAGCCCTGAAAACAGCCAAGTAGAAAAAGAAAAAAGGCTATTTATTTTCCTAGACCGCTTTTCCAAATAATCGGTGAGGTATTAGTAATTCCAGCCCAGCGTGAGGGCCTGGCAGGGCTCGCCTAGGAACCCGGAAAGGCTGCCGAGTCCGGAAACACACGGTCCAGGCTTCCTTATCACTGAGCTTCAGATATCCGGATAGGAAACAACTGTGGGCCTTAGAAAACATATATGCCATAGTACAAAAAGCAGCGGTGGCCAAGACGATGGAAAAATAATGGTCTTTCAAATAAATGGAAGAAAGGACGGGTCCGCCTGGGTTTCCCAGGTACTAAGGCAGACAGGCCTTTGCCAAATGAACACAAGCTGCAGATAGGCAATAAATAACTGTCTAAGGACTGATAATTTATTGATTTAAACCGTAATCGTAAAATGAGGTTTATTTTTATATATATAACTTAAAGAACCAATATGTATTTATTCAGTTAGATGTGAACGTTAAAATGGGACCATTCATTTTCTGGTTAGCCTGCACAATTGTGAAGGGTTGCATGCAAAGCTGCATATCAATATGAAAAGCATTCAAATCCCAGACAGCTTTGCACACACAGCACATGTAAAAGATTAAGTTGGGCTTTTCTAGCTGAAAGTGTCAGATCAGGTGTGTGCCTTAGTTGTTAGCATGCATTTATTTACATGTGACAATATATACCTTTGGTTAGGAATGGCAAATAGATCATTGTTTGCATTAAAAGGTTATTAATATCAGATCTGAAATACAAAAGACTAAATAATAATAACAACAACAATAATAGTAATAATATTATTGATTTAATTAATAATATTAAACGTAAAGTGGTATGATGTTTGGTGACATTATATGAAGAATCAACAAGGGGATGCTTTATAAGCACATAAGAATGAGATTATCATTGTCCCTTTCATCCCTTGATTAGCTACTAATTTTATGTTATGGTGAAGTCTGCATAACCATCATTATTTTTATATTTGAATATTCTTATGTACTAAAATAAAAAGCAAATTGTAACTGTGCTTTCTCACATTGAAAGAACACTTTAGGCAAATACCCAGGCATAAATCTTTCAAACAACCACTATATAACTTATTAAGTGTAAAAACCAGCATATGGAAATAGAACATGGTAATGTACAACATGTTCCATTCAATTGGATATCATGACAGCACATTTCATATCATAGATAGATAGATAGATAGATAGATAGATAGATAGATAGATAGATAGATAGATAGATAGAGAGTGAATACAGGAAAAAATATAACACAGTGATAACAATCTGGGTGAAAATATTATTTTTGGTAAATAGTAATGCAAAAAACAACAGATATCTGAGTAAAAGAAATGTGGACAGAGAAGATGTTAAAATAATCTTAGATAGATAGATAGATAGATAGATAGATAGATAGATAGATAGATAGATAGATAGATAGATAGATAGATAGATAGATAGATAGATAGAGAGTGAATACAGGAAAAAATATAACACAGTGATAACAATCTGGGTGAAAATATTATTTTTGGTAAATAGTAATGCAAAAAACAACAGATATCTGAGTAAAAGAAATGTGGACAGAGAAGATGTTAAAATAAGCTTAGATAGATAGATAGATAGATAGATAGATAGATAGATAGATAGATAGATAGATAGATAGATAGATAGATAGATAGATAGATAGATAGATAGATAGATAGATAGATAGATAGATAGATTGATTTCATCTCATTGTTGTAACTGCGTCAAAAATCATGAAGACCAGTGCTGCACCACAATAAATTTCAGTTGCTAATGAAATTCCATGAAATAAATAAAATGTGTGTGTGTGTGTGTGAGAGAGAGAGAAATACTTGAAAAGATGTATTCTTCAAATTGTATTAATATTATGCATACCAGCCTTCTTTTTGGTTTAATGAGTGGCCGGTTTTGGCCATTCATCTTGTGATAGAGTCCACAGGCATTGCAGAGGTAGTGTCCTGTGCCGTCTCTCCTCCAGAGTGGTGTCGAGGTGGCTCCACAGTTCACACATTCTCTGCCTTCTGCACAAAACAACAAGCAGGAAAACACTGATGAAATAAATGAGTTCACACCCCAATCTCTTAAAGATTAGATCATCATACATTTACTGTAATAAACTGATTTTTTTCTATCTAGATCATTTCTGACTCACATGGATATTTGTTTATTCTTATTGAAGGTTTTAAGCATTTAATAAAAATCAACCAGTATAAAATCCAAATCTGTACCTTCATTTCAATTTTACATTGCCTAATGCTCTGCACTTGACTTTGTAACTATATTTTGACTTTTACAGTACAATCCTATATATCCCATCAGAAGTTTAAAAATAATAAAAAATAACAAGAATAAGAATAGAATATTTGAAAATGGTTGCAGTATACTTTATTGGTGTTATAAATTAATATCAGAAACGAAACGTTAGATGCATGAAACATTTCTGACTCATCTCCTTAAATATGTTAGAATGTTATAAAAATTATTTATCTAGAAAACATGTGATTGTGTTTAAATTTAAAAATAGATACTAAAATGAGGTCATTACAATGAAAACTTAAACGTTTTTTTTTTTTTTAGAATTTTCATTATAAATTAATTTTCCACTTAACACCCAATTTTTGAACTTTGTGGGCCTTCTATTGCCGTTCCTGGATCTCCCGCATAGCTGTAACTGTTTTGGAGCGACTGCACCCTAGGAAGGGGCAAAGGAAGCGGCCTGGAGTCAGCGTGTCGTGAGGAATAATTCTTGTCTAAAGCAAACAAACGTTAAGTGTCGTGTTACAGCAGCCTGAGAAAATCTTGGAATGACTTCATAATATTAGCTGATAAATGTATACAACACGGTCCTTCACTGTGAAAGGCCTTCATGAGCAAACGTATTGCACTTTCTAAGACTGAAACCAAAAATAAAAAGATTCATGTGTACACATCTCAGCACGGACGTACGCACACGCGTTTAAAACCTCTTCGTCTGTACTGTACCAGTATACAATCTTTACTATTTACATATCAATCTGTGTGCATACATTAACTGCTCTGGAAAGATGTTCGCTAGAGGTAAGGCCTTCTACTCCGATTACTTCATAAAATGGTAAATAATCATAAATATTTCCACCATTTCTTCATATTTTAAAAATAGAATGACGGTCTATCTGCATAGTTTCCACTCAGGGATAATACCATTCTGAGGCTGTCAATTTACAACCGTTCCGTATACTAATTTACTTAAAAATCTGCAAAACTGATACGCTGTGTTTGTGCAAAATGTGCCGAGTTTGCTGTTTATGTGGAAGCCAAAATCGAGTAAACAATTTTAGAATAAGATATGACACCTCGGGGTTGATAAGATAAAACGACAGATACGTACACAAAATAGTATTTAAACCCCAGGGAACATGTTCAGAATGATTCCCGTTTTGAAGACGAGATAATCTTAAACCGCTAAAACTAAAATTCCAGTTCTTGCTAATATTTAAATTAATATGTTTTACTCATTGAATTAAAATTCGGCAGACCAGAAGAATTTTTAAAGGCTCTAATGTGACTCTACAAACATTGAACTAGAGTTTAAAAAAAGCGATTGTTTAATTTTCAATTAGAACAATTTGAATATATGGCGCAATCCACAAAATGCTAATTTTTCAGATGTGTGTAGTAATATTAGACAAAAAAGGCGTTGCTGCTTTTATTCCCCGGTGACATCTAAACGCTTCCGCCTATATTTAGATAACTGGGAAAACCCTACCTTTATTGATGTGACAATAGTGATATTATGAGTGAAGTTACCTTTATTTCGACAGTAAACACATTTAGTTCTGACAGTATACGATTCATTATCATGCCAATCAATTACAAATATTTCATTTTCACATAGATGTACGGTGTATTTAAGACAGAATTCTTTCATCTTGCGAAGAATTCCCAGCATGTCCAATAAAAGGTTACAGAATGACAGTTAAGCTGCGACTTCAGTGTAATAAAACCCAGTAAGTATAAGCATATGTGTGCTTAGAAATATAATAAATAAATGCATATTTTACGAACATGATAAGGAGAATTTATTTACGCACCTATTCCACTAGGATGCGTTTGAAACCATATTCCGTTAATGCAGGAAAGATATGGGGTTCGATATTTAAGGTAACCTCAATACTTAATACATAACACAATTTCATAATATTAGAACATATCTTCAGCAGAGTTAAAAAAAAATTGCATCCAACTAATATGTCGAACAATATGTAACCAAATCAATGTTTCTCAAAGTATAAAGTTTTTCTTTAAATGTTCGTTTCGATAAGTCGTATTTAGATTCGAATTACCAGTAAGAGTTTGGTACATGCAGCATAATCATAACTACTCCTTACCTGAACACGACCTGGTTTTGTTTCTGCACTTCGGGGTAAAGCTGGACGCGGCCCCACCAAGCAAGCTGCCAGGATGGAACAGGCCTCCCCCATATTCGTGAGCTCCAGGAAGGGAGTAAGTTGGGTATGTCGGGATCGGATGGTGAGTGGCTGGCGTTTGACCACCCATTGCCGCTAGACTGCTCCTCAGAGGACTCGACCCTTCCATCTTCATCCCCTCGGCGAGTGACACTTGGTACTTGATTGACTCCTTCTCGTCCAGGCGAGCAGAAGAAGATGCTGGGGAGATAGCTCCTGGATCCGGGGATACATCTTTCGGCGGTGTTGGTGGGAAGCTGAAGAGATGTGGACTAGAATGAGTGGCTGGGGTCAGCGAAGAAACCGAGCTCGTAGCTGCGCCACTGCTGCAGGGGTACACTCCGCTGCTGGACGGGTGCAGACCGGGTTTGGAGAAGTGGCTGACCGCCCAGGCGTTGTGGTGAGAAAGTGCCGCCTTCCCGCTGTCCAACCAAGGAATCCCGGGACTGTGGATAAGGTGAGGCCGGCAAACCTGGCTCCCAGTGAGACGAGCTGCAAAATGTTTGTAAGACATTCCAGGTGTCAAATACTGCAATCCCCAATTTTAAAACAAAACACACCTCTATACCTCTAAAACATGGATGGCTTGTTTCGAAAAGAGCGTAAAACCGACTCACGAAAGTAAGTCGAGTGTGTATATTTTAAGCCACAATCAGCTACTTTTTAATATGCAGAAATCTAAATGTAGCTGGTCTCAAAAAGAAAACAAGACCTTGATTGTTTAACAAAGAAAAGAAATGAAAACAAGACAGGCGACATGCAATCTACGCCAACAATACATTGTCAAAAAAACAACACCGTTGTAATTGTTTGCAGCTCACGTCACGTTTACTTTCTAAATCTGACAACACAACAAGCGTTCTGGGTTTAAACATTCAACTAAAAAGAACCGAAAAAACACGACAGCTTTCGAGCCGCCTATACAGCTCTTTTTTTTTTTCATATACTCGCAATATTAGCGATTTCATTCTGATTTCATATCCAGGAAGTACTGCGTATTTTGTTTCGCTCTGTGAACTTGTGGAACCCACCCTTTAGGGGTTAAATTACTTCTGCTTCCTTCTTTCTTTGTAAATGATATTCTTTCCAACGATTTTACTAGACTGAGTCGTGCATTACAGAATAGCAAAGCCTCCTAAAATAATACAAATACACAATGCAGTGTTTATATACAATCACAACAATACGCAGTTTACCATTATGGTCGCAAATGCCATTAATTTATGAACTTTAGAATATCTGAATATCTATGTTATTTTCAGATAACACACTTTTCTTATTTACATAAGCAGAACAACGATTTATATGACTACTGATATATACTGTATAACAACCCTGCTGATGAAGGCACAAGACAGGCAGAAGAGCTGCCGGACATGCAGTAAATCTTACCATGGGCCTGGCTGTATGAAACTCGCGCTCTAGCATGGGCTGAATTGGCGTAATATGGATTTCCCTGCGAATCCAAGTGGTTAAAAAACACGTCCACTTCGTCTGGAGGGAGTAACTGGGCCGTCGGCTCCATGTAGTTCTGAACCAGTGCTGGATGGTGAGAGTCCGGGTGCTGTCCATTGAGGACAGGATGATGATGTGTCACCCAGCGTGGCTGATCGGTTGCTACTTCCATTCCTTTATTGTTTTCACCAAAATAAAACAAAGAAAAGAGAGTCCCTTTCGATGCCTCTTCTGTAGGGAATGATCGGTTAACGAAAGTTTAAAAAAAAAATAAATAAATGTATATAATAAAGTGTTTTAGGTCCGCATTGGATCTCTGCCTAAAACCAGAGCTTGGAAAGAGTTCTCACTTTGCAGCACCTGTAGAGCAAAAGGAAAAAAAGATGTCATTTAAAATGTTATTCTCTCTTCAGATCGAGTCATTATGAGCAATGCTTAGCTTTGATACACGCTATTTTCAGGTAGGAGTGATTTGTTTAGTGAATTACGTTATACAGATAACAAAAAAGATCAGGCGCCAATCATGTTTAGATTCCGACGTCAGGATGTGGAAGAGTGAGCGAACTTTTCATTGACATCCGTGTCAAAAATATAAACAATTAACCTTTGAGTTAAATTCGTGCAGCACCTGTATGTAAGACTTTCTCACGGACCGTTAAAATCGTAAGGAAAGCAAAAAAAAAATACTTACAGAAGTTCATTTTATCTGTTATTAACTTTTAAAGCAGTGAAAGAAGAAATATATCCAGTATGCTTTGGGGCTGTGCTGTGTTGCGATCCCCAAGAAGCACATCAACTCTCAGGACAGAGTCAGTCGCGCAAAACTGTAGACATTCACGAGGGGCGTGACCCACGAGCCAAACGTACTCAATGATCACCAATCAGGAAACAGGTACTCTGTCATTGGCCAGGCCAAAAACTACAAAAAAAAAAAAAAAACGAGCATCGCCGACGGACACAGAACAGCATTCACACCATTTATTAAGATATTTGAAGCTTGCAGGAGCTTTTAAGGACTAATTATTCGCCACTCCCTTAAAAAACAAAAGTAGTGGATGGTTACATTATTCTGATACTTTGTGAGGGCGTAATGTGCTATTCATAAACCACTTAAAAATAGCGGCAGATGATTTTAAAAAAGGGTACAAAGTTGTATGAGTTGGTGTGTGACACTCTTTCGAATGGAAATATATAATTAAAATATCATATCGTTTAGCATAGTGCAATATTTAGGAATTTTCAGTCAAGCATAGGTAATAGCAATTAAAGAAGATAGCAAAGATTATAAAATGCATTCAATTATTAAATAAATCAATATTCCTTCGTAAACATCAAAATGTAAAAAGAAATAAGCGTTATCTGACGGTGATTTTACGTCCTTAGTTTATAGTGATGTGTAGGAACGGAACTAACCTTCATCACATTTCATTAAAATTATCAATGATATTAAGACCGATGTTTACGTTACAAGGGACTATGGAAGTTTTTCAAGCTCATATACAAATTTCATATACCGTCATTAAAAATATTGCTTTACTATGTTTTGAACTGTAATGGTGAAGTAGTGTCACGAAAAAAATTAAATATATGCATTACTTTTAATTTCTGCTCAAAACTATCATAAAAATATCGTGAGTTATAAAATATTTGTGAAAGAATGCGCGAGGAATCGTAGCATATCCAACTAAATCATAGCAAACTCTTTTTTACGTGTATCAAAATTCTTCTTAGCAATACAGACCTAAATTATTTATACTGAGTAAAAGTTTTTGTGTTCAATTTAAACTTCCAAAATGCCCTTACTATTTGATAAGAATGGCGAGTTCCGAATAACTTATTTAGTACATACACTGTTCATTTAAAAAAGGTGAAGAGACGACTGAAAACAAAATACACACATTTGCAAACACACACGATCTCCGCCAGAAAGACACAAAAACATACCCAAGTACACAATATAAATATATATGAACATAAAATACGTTTATCTACTTTTCAAGACGGATGCTAACAACCGTTCAGTTAGATGGATCGAAGCCAGCAAAGCATTCGACCAAACTGTATGCAATTTATAAGGCAACTGTGCTTTAGTCTCCATCAAATATCTACTTTAAAAATCTGCTCATCATTATATTAAGTTGATACGTTTTATTCTTCTTCACAGGGAGCTCTTTTCTCTACTAATCTCTTTGTCACCAAACGGTTGAGTCAACCACAAAAGTAAACTTGAGCGCTAATCGCACTGATTTGTTAATTCTCACAATTATCTGGATTTAAAACGGATCCCCCATTCGGTAAACTGACACAGCCAGGACTTCGTGTCGCCAATAATTTGATTAGTACAAGACTATTACTTAGGGGGATATATATATATATATATATATACTTTTATATATGGTTTATCTACACATGCAGTATATTTGAAACTTTTGCCATGTAGGACTGTCTGTAACACTGATGTTCTTTTCTGCTATAAAAACCACATACAAATAACTAACATCGGCTAAAATAAAACAGGTATTCTATTATAGGCAAATTTCACTTTGAGGGGAAAAAAAGACGAAAAAGCACCTCCATAAATTAAACAACAATGCTGAATTTGCATAATCATGTAGCCTGTTGTTAAACGTGTTCAGTGAATGTCAAAAGGTTACAGAAATGTGAACTCTTAAATCTGCAGACTAGCGTAAGAGGAGGAAGAAGCATTAACATTCAGCTGCTGCAAAGCCCTGGTCACATGCAGGCCCAACAGTTAAAAACCGGTGTGACTGCCCGCATGCAACACACTGACACCAGGATGGCACGTAAAATATGAACATGCTCTGCTCTTCATTTCCATGTTGTATCAAGAGCTGTGTATTCCGCATTACTACAAACAATATAGGCGCCACTGCTGTTCTCATATACAGGCTACATTATCAAATGTTAATTTTATAAGGGAGATTCTGCTGCATGGGTGACTCCTCACAATGAAGACGGCTTCACCGACTGTATGATATACACGCCACGCTCATTTTATTGTAAGCACCTTTATTCGAGACGGAATATTTTGGTCGACAATTATTTACTGACATAATTTTATTGATAATCTTAAATAATCTTCAGTGTACTATTTATTGTTACATAATGTTTTCATCAAAGTATTCAGAATATCTACCAATTTAATAAATATATCGTCGATTTTGTTAAACTCGCTTAATTGAACTCTATATACGAGAGTTATAGCCCAAGATATCATGCGTGCCTAGACGCTAGTCCTTCGCAGGCCACACTTACACACTTTCCTTGAGTTGAAAAAAAACCACATAGTAATAAATACACATTTGCTACAGTAGCAGTAGTAATAGCATGATGGCGCAGTGGTCAGTCCTGCTTCTTCATCTCTATGGGGCTGGCGTTCAAATTCTGACCGGGCAGCGAGTTCTGTCTCTCATTTTTTTCTGATACTCCTGTTTTTCTTGCCAATTTGAAAGACGTCCGGATCAAGACCGTTGTGGGTGTACATGTGCAGTCCCGCACTCAGAAGTGACAGGTATAGACAGATAGGCTCTCTGGCAACGTGTTGCATGTTGATCAGCACATGCAAGAAAGAATTTCATGATACTCTGTAACCGTGACAATAATGACCCGCAATAAAACTATATAAAATATATAAAATCAACTGAGTTGTACGTCTGTCCATGTTTCCAACCCGTTTATCCGGTTTGATAATTGCTGTATGAAGAGGTGGCGAACCCAGGGGCTCAAAACTGCCTCGACAGACTTTGACTCCTCACCCTCAAATAATGAAATCACCAATTTTGGAAGATAAGATAAGATTCTATTACTACTGCAACAACAATAATAATAATTATTATTATTATTATTATTATTATTGAACAAAAAGTCTAAAAACACAGCGGTACACGTTGATGTACTGGTCTGTGTGATTAAAGCTATTTAAATGCATTTATCAAATGGTCATTTTGTAGAATGGTGATTCTAATAGTGGTTTGCACTCTACCAGTTTTTGCTAAAACTGTAAATATATATATATATATATATATATATATATATATATATATATATATATATATATATATATATATATATATATATATATATATATATGTGTGTGTGTGTGTGTATATATCTTGGTTATTTATTTGAAAATGGTGTTTTTTAGGAGCCAGTAAAAATTCATTTAGCATCAGCTGAAACATGCGACGCATATTGGATTATTGAAGGGCATGCAGTCAAAATCTAAACCGCTGTTTTCTTGATATTAATTTTCTTTTGTACTCAATAATACGGTAAATGTTAAGCCTGCCATGTTTTTACCATCCATTAGGTTGGACTCTGAATTCCCGCAGTCGTCTGCTCTGCTTTCGTCGTGCGTGGCCAAGGCGCTGCCGCCCAACAAACACAGCGCTCCACTGAGTGAGACCTACAGTACACTACGGGGACCGACCGCTTTACATTATGATGGCAATCGGTGCTCTAGGGAGTGTTTCTTTTTTACTTTCCCTTGCATCTACTTTTCGTCTCCGTATTCCTCCCATGTACTTGGGACTCTTTTGTATTGTAGTTTTTTGGGGGATTGACGGATTGACAGTATATAATTGGGTAACAGGAGGCAGTCTTTTGATGCCGACCCTCGACAGCCAGTCTGCCAGCCACTCTGACGCCGGGGGCCTGACGTCAGCTCTCCAGAAAAAAAAAAATGACCAGGAAATGAACTTTTAATAATACCCAAAAAGCAAAGTACAATTTACTACGGGCCTCATAAACAGCTCCTTGCACGTGGAATGAAAAGAAGACCACTGCACATTTGAAATGGCCCTTAAATGGCATTTATACAGTGTACTGTGTAATTCATAACTTATGAGCAACACTGCAGCCCAGAAATGAAGAGAAGCGGCGTGAAAAATCATCTTCAGTGTTTTCATCTTTCACTTTTCTCATTAACAGCCTCGGGGAATTCCGTCACACTAATGCAGTCATTTTTCAAATCTGTTATCGATAACTCATCAAAACGCCGGTGTTTTCTATGCAGACTAGAAGACCGAGATACTTTTTACTTTAGCTCATAACTGCCTGCTTACTCACAATGAAGGAAACAACACAAAAATAACACACGATTGGTAAATAAATGTTAGCTTTTCTCATTTTCCTGTCTGGATTAAATTATTTGAAAATTGGTTTTCTCCCTGTTTTACCATAAGCTCCTTATTTCTGCCTTGGATGGCGTTTATTGGGTAGTAATGAAGTAATCTAATAATTTAAAAATTAATTCAATACCGTTATCGTACACGAACAACATTGAACCAGAATAAGAAAGCATTCTTCACAAAGAACCAAGCACTGTGCAGACAGACCATCAGATCGCAAGAAGGAATATTAGCTGTGATTCCCTAATTAAAGGCTGCGCTTTATCGCGTTACTGATCTGTGTATTCTGGTTCATTTTACACAGTGGTAAATGTCATTCTGACCATAGCATCTCTTTAGCAGGTTAATGTGACACTTTCTCTTTTTGCAGTTCATTAAAGATTCGACATACACAATGATTTGTCTTCAAGACGTGCAAGGTTGGATAGTAAGGGACTCGAAACTGGCCTGTTGTGGTGTTTGTATCCTGAAAGTGCGGGCTGCCTGGCCAGCGCTGTTCCCGGAGTTAAGGCAGTGCAGTCCGGTTCGGCTCCAGCTCTCCGCAATGGGGACGGAGCACTTTCAGGAAATGTGCAGAGTGTTATTTTTAATGTCCAATAACGGAAATGCTTGAGGATGTCAAAATGAATCAAGCTGCAACATACTGCACACAGTAAAAAAAAAAAAAATAGCATGTATATTTACAAGGATTTTTGCATTATTTCAAATTCATTATGCAATTAATGTTAATCTCTGATATCTATCTATCTATCTATCTATCTATCTATCTATCTACTTTTATTCTACTTGTATTCAGGGTAGCGGGTTCTATCCCGGTCTATCTACCCGGGATACTAAACAATAACTGTTTAGCAGATTTCTTTAGTTTAGCCTTAAAATAATTAGGATTCATTAAAAGACGTCAGTAAGTACAGGAACTAAAGTTAAAGTAGATGGGGATTGTCATTTTGACTGTTCAGATTATCCATAGCAAAAATACACATTTATTAATTATACACATTGTGGACACATTTTCTGAGGTAATGTGGCGTTTACCCTTCAGAAATGACATTTTGTAAAGTTATATTTGAACTATATTATAACCTAATTTCAGAATTAGCTATGACGAGTTCAAACTTTGAGTAAAGTTTATGCACAGATGCAGGTACGAGAAACATCAATACTTAAAGATCAATAGTACAGGTGAAAAGTGAGATATTCCATACTGCTCAAATAAAAATGTTAATAATAATCCTAATTATAAAAGTAATAACATGCGATGGGCTAGGCACTCAGTCCAAGGTTGGTTCCTTTGCGGCAGATGTTACTCGGATTCCTGGACAGGCTGCTGGACCAGCGCGACCCTCAGCTTAATCAAGCGGTTTTTGAAAGTGCATGTATGTTTACCAAAAACAACAGCAACAATACTACTACTACTACCACTAATAATAATAATAATAATATGACCCGTTATTTTGTAAAGAAAAAAAAACACATGAATTTCATCAAATTACTTCGACAATTCAGTGCTCAACTGATTGTATTTCATTTTGATTCAAAATACATCCGAATGTTTATGAGTGACAATGTGATAGTGCCCATCTGTCCGACGAGAGATGCATTTTAGATGATATAAAGGCGATGTAAGATAACCACACTCGTAACCTCAAGACAGAGGCGACGTAATTTTCTGCTGCAACTTGAAATGCGCCAGCCATAAAGCGTGAAAAGAATACATTTCAGTTCAGATGAGGATTAGAAACAAGATAAATATCGAACGATGCAAGTCAGCAAACATCCCACAGAAGAGGGAGGCTTATTTTGTTTTATGATTACTTGCATTTCTAGCGATGCAGGCAAAAATACTATATTATTTCCACAGGTTACAGTTTTTACACCACAACAATGACATGAATTCACACGTCTGTGTTTACGCCATACATCAGCTCCCCTCCACACACACACACACACACACACACACACACACACACACACACAAACAGACGCGCAAACCATCACCACTTCGCTCATACAAGTTATTTTTATTAACTGTTTACTTTGTTCCAAAGTCACAAGAGAGTCATAAATCAAAATGAGAATGGCAGGCTTTTATCCCGATTTTCCACTTAGTCTAGTAATTGTTATTGCGATGCCTTCTGATGTATTGGACATAACAGGCCTTTTCACTGCCTTGAAAACTGCAAAAATCACTAAAGCAGGATTTTAAAATGACATTCGTTGAGATAAGCAATTGATTATTTTCTGCAGTGAATCTTGTTCCCCATATACGATCATTACCTCCTCGCTGATTATTTAAAAAAAAAGCTACTGTGAAAAATAAAAAAACTGTTGTCAAATACTTTCATATTTGTATTTGCTATTGCAATAGTCTGAAGCTCGTTTCAGTAAGACTATTACAGTATATAGAACAGTGTGCAATAGTAATGATTTAAAGGTGACCCTTTATTTATAAAGTCCAACAGTTCACTTTGCGATTTTAACCATCACTCAACAGATAGATAGATAGATAGATAGATAGATAGATAGATAGATAGATAGATAGATAGATAGATAGATAGATACGTATTAATCCCAAGGGGGAATTCACAAATTTATAATATACCTTTATATACAGTATACCTTTGTAATTATTAATATCCAACGATGGTAACTATTGCCGATCCACTAACGTGCATTAACGACATTCTGCTGCGCTCCTGAAATAAGCTGTGTCGCCAGTGTCTCCTTCGGGCAGCTCGCAGCAGCCCCGCTTGTGTTTTCGCCGTCGTGCTGCTCTGTTCTTCACTTATTTAATTAACTCAGTCCTCAAGACAGAAATGAAACACAGCGACAGCCCGTTAACCAGAAGCTTAACTCAATCGGCCAGTACATGCGAATCACAGATTTAACCATTTTCACACGGCTTGTTAACTAGCAATCTTATCAATTTTGTTAAAGTGGTCTCGGGAGAGGGGCCTTTTCTGATACAGCATTGGCCTTTCGAAAAGCTGGGCTCCGCTGTGCTTTGGTGTTGCATTTCGGCTGTTGGGTACCCAGCACCTTCCATTGTTCCTATAAGGTTTTCTGTTACGTTTGTTTTTATCACTTAATTATTCAATAAACACAGTATATTGCGAAATGGTAAATCGAGTTGTTACACTCTTTTTATTTATTAGTACAACAATTTGAAAGAGAAGCGGTAGAACTGATCCAGCGCAGATGACTTAATAATAAAAATATAGCATCTCTTCTCCTTTAACTGTAGGTATTTGAGTTACTTTGGAGGTGGATTCTTGCATTCTGTGTAAAGTATTTGCGCTCGCCATTCCGCTCCCGAAGGCTTCCCTTTCCAGACTGCAGGGACACTTTTCGCCAATCTCTCGGAAATGCAGCGTGAAGGCAGCTCAATGCCTTCCACTGTTAAATGTAAGTTGGGGTGGGAGGGGGGGAGTGTTAGGGCACTTTGACGTTTTCTGATAGGGTGCGATGTGGAAGTTCAAAGCAAAGGGAACAATTGCCTTTTTCTATAACTGCTTGCTTAACTTAATCAATTAGCAAGACGGTATATCTGAAGTATCAGGGCGCCATTTCTTGAGAATCATACAAGGCCACCTCACAAACCCTTAACAGACAACGAGCTTGTATGGCCAGAAAAAAAAGAGTTTTTACCTTTAAACGGGACGTTCCTCGGTCACTCATTGAGACATATAGTTATATCTTTGCGATGCGTTCGTGACACTAATAAAATAGTCATGCAAATAACACAGAACATCTGGGAGTCCATCGAGAACAAATACAATTTATACGATTTGTTGCTATTTTTAAACAGAAGCTTACAAAAGCTGACTTTAATCAACCTCAAAAATGTATATCACGAATGGAAAAAGAACACATACTTTTAAAAATAATCAAAAAGCCCAAAACAACATCCTAAGAAGTTAGTTTGAGTCGCGGGGAGAACTGCATTGATAAAGCTGTCTTGGTACTTACTGTATCAGAGAAAGAAACCGCGATGAGTCCTGATTGTCTACAATCTGCAAGCCGAGCTTAATTAAGTTATCTGCGTTTTCAGTAGGTAAAATACAGTCGTGCAAAAGTAACTCCGCGGCGCTCTCTCTCTCTCCCTCCCTCTATCTCTCTCTCTCTCTCTCTCTCTCTCTCCTTCTCTCTCTCTCTCTCTCTCTCTCTCTCTCTCTGTCCCTTTCTTTTCGCATAGGAGAAAACGTTCAGGTGCAGAAATGGACACGTACGACTGGAGTCAGATGTGCAACCTCTTTCTTCCGGGTTGTTACACTAGTCGATCAGAAGAACAGGCTGAGCTGCAGGTAGCGCTAAAATGATCATTTTAACATAAACTGGGTCGAGTCATGTCTGAGACCAGAGCTGATGTACTTGAGCAAATCTACTCAAAGATAACGAGGCCCCTCCCCCCACACCAGCAAAACGCATTAAAAAAAAAAGAAGTTAACTGTGAAGAGGGAGGAGTAGTGGAGACAACCTCAATAAACCCTGCAACTTGGACTCTCATATGGTATGCTGTTTTCAACTGGACATTTGTTTGTGTGTTTGTAACTGATTGAGGAGATGAGGGAGTCTTGGAATATACGCATCGTTGCAGAGCACATCAGAAAGAAAATAGATTTGGAAATCTAGTGCGACGACTATAAAATGTAATCAAAATAACACCATGACGGAAAAGTAAGATAACTGAACATATACTAACTCTATAATCTGAAGGTCAAGTACATTTCTGTCAGTATACGTAACAGGGAGGTTGGAATTGTTACTAAAGTTTACGGTGAAAGCATCAGGAAATGTAAATAGGCCGACTTTAACGTATGTTCAATATATGTCTCCTTTCTTAATAAATTATGTTGCTCCGTGCATCTTTAGCGCTTTAGTTCCCCTAAAACATTGGGTGCGGCATCTGGTAATGCTATGATAACTACATAGAAATCAAAGCCTTTCACGTCTTAACTATAAAATGTTATGCATTCTATCATTATTATTATTATTATTATAGGAAGAAGACCACAGTTTCCTGATCAAGTCACCATAAAAACTTTATGGATTTAATGACAATATTTTTTAGAATACAGTAGCATAAACCTATTAAAGCTAATTTTGGCACAATGCGCACAGAACTCAGTAACGTTAAATTAGGCTGACGTATAAACATCTCCCTTACTTTGCTCCTGACGTCATCGTCGTCAGTTGGTATTTCACTTCCTCGCACAGAATAGCGGGGACAATCCAACTACATGAAACGATTTATGTATTTATTCAATTAGATATTACACAAAAGGCAATATAATCTATTTGTTTCTATTGTGAATTGATCGGTCACATGGTTTGGATAAAATGTGTTTTTTTTTTTGTGAATAACGGTTTTATTTCAATTTTCCAATTTCATGTTTTACAGTCATAGTCTGATTTGTTGGAAGGATTTTTCTGGAAAAAAAATACCGTTATTGCCGTAAGCAATTTGATCTCGTTGTAAAATAGATCCATGAAGACGTCATTATACTCCAAAGCTGTACAAAGGTGTTTATGTTTATTTTATCGTATAAAAGACTAAATTACACACTACTGTAAGATTATTTTGAATATGTTTTAACCAGTTTCACATTTCATTTCAATTTTAGTAATTGCAATTAGGCTAAAACAACAAATTCTAACAATTTAGTAAATAATTTTTAACTAAAATATGCTCAGATAGATAGATAGATAGATAGATAGATAGATAGATAGATAGATAGATAGATAGATAGATAGATAGATAGATAGATAGATAGATTGGATGCAAATATCTCCGAAAAACGTTTACTCTTTATTAAGATATTTACCTGCGCCGGCTGCTCTGACAGGCAGCAGCAAACTTAAATACATATTCTAGCCCAAGGGTAGTCTAAGCAGTCCTCACAAAAGACAGATTTGACAAAGAAGAATTACATTCAATGAAGCCATTACTTTCTTGCCCGCAGAAGTAGAATAGTTTTTTTTTCAGCGCTGCAGATTTACGTGGTCTCTTTTCTCTACTTTAGAATTCAGACACTATTTTAAATAATTTATTACATTTCAGTCATTGATTTCTAATACAGCGGTCTTTGCGCCATGAGTGTGAGTGCTTGCACATCAACAGCCTCGGGAAAACAATCACGCCAACCTCAACAATAAGATAAAACCAGAATGCTAACAAGAGTAACTATAATTGTGTGGGACTTACTATGATTTCCCCCTTCTTAAAAATGCAAAGCTGACAAATCCGGGGTGCTAGAGCTGGGCAGGTGCGAGGCCCGCCTGCAGCCGAGGGAGACGAAGTTAACTCTGCGCGAATTAATTCCATTATCTCGAAAAGCAGATCTAGCAGGCGTCATTGAGTAAATTCTAATAATTCTTCAATGGATTTGCAAAGACTTCAGATCAGAGAAAATGCCTACCAGTGTTCAGCAAGAAGAACGTTATATTTTAACTTCCACCCATCAGCCCATCTAACCATTGAGCTACCCATTCATTAATGATCTAACCCTTTTTAATCCAATTCAGCATCACGGAACACATGAAAATGACTTTTTCTTTTATATTAAGAAAAAAAAAAAAGCTACAGTATTTTTATTTCTATATTTCGGTATTCTTTAAAAAAAAAAAAAAGACTCTGTTAATTTTTTCTGCTTGTTTTGCTTTTTACTTTTAGTCCATTATTATATTTTAACAAGCTTCTGGAATCTCAACCTACCCCAACAGTGTATTAATATCTAGGAATTTTAAAATGTACACTTGCTTAAATATTCATATAATATGAAGAATGTAGTACAAGTTACATAAACATAGCGTCAATATTTTACAAAACAAGTAGCACAAATGGAACATACATGAGCGGAAACATTCTTTCTAGACTTTAAAGTATTCAGTTTAGTCACAATAAATACATAAGTATCTAAAAATATACATTACACGTATAGTACTTCAGTTCCCTTTAGCTAAAATATAAGTATAACTCATCATTTTATGGTGGATGAGGAGAATTTTTTTTCCAAATATACCATACCCAAAATATGAAAGAATTATTCTTCTTCCGTTTTGACTTTACATACTTTTTAGTGTACTTATTTTTTCAAATATTCATTACACAAAATATGATCATCAACAACAACCATAATAATAATAATATGCTGTTATAAACACCAATGACGACATAAGCACTTCATATAGCATGACTTTTTAGGAAGCTTAATTATCCCGAAGCCTATATTGGAATTTGTAGCAGTGTCACTAATAATGTAATAGAAAGAAAGAAAGAAAGAAAGAAAGAAAGAAAGAAAGAAAGAAAGAAAGAAAGAAAGAAAGAAAGATTTCCTATATGTATTTTGATGAAAGACTTTAAAAGCAAATGCTAAGGGTATGTTTCCCAGGTTATGTGTAAATCGTTATAAAGAGGCGTCGTCGCCTTACCTCCATTGGAGTCACCTGCTCGACGTCTTCTTTATGGAGCTCTCATACGAGCTTATTTAAAGCACTGCAAACACAACTGGCTACAACGCTCTGAGCTTCCTCGCGTCTTTTTCTCCGGGCTCGTGTACACGTGCGTTGAACGTGGGTGTATGTGTGTGTGTGTGCGCGCGTGTGTGTTTGTTTGTTTTTTTCGTCCTGGACGCAATTGTTAAAACGGCTTTATGCATTAAAACCCACTCACTGTCTGGCAAAAAGGTTGCCAGGGTATTGAACTGGGAACTGGCAACAATCTCTCATACGGTTTTTTTGGCACTGCAAAATGGCACAATGAATCAGATGTGTATTTATGAACGTAATAAAGCAACTCGTCTTTTGCTCTCCATTGGCATCATTACAATATCTTTACAAGCACATCTCATTGTGCAATTCTTGCACCTTTTGTTGTACGTCTATGTCGCCTCTCTACGCGACCTGACTTTACAATTTGAAATGAATCTGTGATTCGAAGTACGGACTAACCATATTGCGGTGTCTCCAAAAATGCGTTGCTGTTTAGAAGACAGCAGGGCACTGCTGCCGATAGAGAAACAAGAAATAAAGCACAAGCCCCCGTCTCTATGGTCTATTAAAGGTAAAGATACTCTTGGATTAAAATTCAGTTTAAACATCAGAAATGAGAGACATTTTAACTAAGTAAAACTACAACAGATGCACAGCACACAGAAAACACGAGCGACGTGTGTATTGAAGATACATATTTATAACCTATATGTATCTGATATTATCGTATGAACTATTTCAGAAATTACTTGAAACATTCAAACAGTCCATTTGAAATTCATAATGTACTGCATGGAAAGACGGTCATTTATTGAGTCCTTCAAATTCTGTTAGAGGATTGGCTTTGTCATATACGTAAGCAGT